>NC_041709.1:31121967-31478217 GCF_900700375.1 Denticeps clupeoides
GAGGAGAAGGTGCGGCGCAAAGAGAAGGAGATCTTGGAGTCGCGGGAGAAGCAGCAGAGGGAGGCGCTAGAGCAGGCTGTAGCCCGGCTGGAGAGGAGACATTCAGCGCTCCGCCGCTCCTCATCCCTGGAACCTGAGGAAGAGCAGCGGAGGAGGAACTCCTCGGCTGGCGGCCAAAACGTGGCACAGGAGCTGGACCAGGAGAGGTAAAGTGTAAGTGGCGGAAAGTATAATAAGGGTGACTTTTTGACTTTGATCTGGTAACGCTCTTCTGCCGCTGCCTCCGTCAGGGTGGGCCGTGAGATCCGGCAGCTGAGGCAGCGCATCAGTGAGAGCGAGGGCTGTGGGCGGGGCCATTCTCTCAGCATCGATGACAAGAGCAGCTCCCCCGTCAGCCCCATCCCTACTTTACCCCCCGTCCTGTCAATCAACGATGAAAGGTAAGGTTCCATCACGTGTAGCCCATAGGGAAGGAGTTGTGTGCAGGGGTGTTAATCAATGCATTGCATTGCAGTGCAGAACATTATCGATTACATCGTAGTGACGATGCTTGGTGATTTTCTGGCTGCGGTATAAAAATTCTGATTAAGAAGTAGCACCTGTAGTGACTGTGACGGCCTGATCTGAGTACAGTGGAACGTTCGGAATGAAAGCCCTCTGAACACCACGCACGTTTCTGCTGCGCTTTGTAGTTGCGTTCACTTGCCGTCTGGATTGTAGCAGAAATTGATGGCAAGAAAACCTTGCACACATCTCACTGATGTATTTGAAAACATAATGTGAAGTAACATAGAAAAATGTATAATCGTAATCAAATCAAATTGTGAGACCAGTGAAGACATGCCCTACATGTCGTATTGACCTATTTAACATGTTTTTTTTTTTCTCCTTTTCTTCAGGATAAACGCATACATTGAAGAAGAGGTTCAAAGGAGGCTACATAAGCTGAACCTTCTGAATGGAGAGAATAACATTGAGCTCTTGCTGTCTTCGGACTCTCTTAGGGTAAGTAGAGAGATTCTTGTTTTTATATTAAGGCTTCAACTCGTTTGTGTGTGTGTGTTTTGAGGCTTTTTGTTCTGAAATATAGTTCAGAAGATGCCCTTTGTGACCTTAATGGACCAATGGTGACATGTTTCTAGTTGCATTTAGTGTACAGGATACTAGAGAGTGACCTTAGTATGGAAGACGGCATCATTAAAAATGTTGAGTAAAAACACCATTCTTCAACCCTACAGGAGGAGGAGGAAGTTAGTGAAAGTAGCTCTGTTAAATTGTCAGACGAGGTAAGCCAAGGCCTCATCTTATAACTGAAGACATGCCTGGGCCTTTTAAAGCCGACAATGGTTTGCATGCATGACCCACAGTCTTCGGGTGGTTAATTCATTGGTTCCGATCAAGTGGTGCTGATTCCCAACCCTCCTCCCCTCTCTGAGCATGCTAGAGGTTTTCATTTCCTTCATTCAGTTTGTCCTGATCAGTTTCCCAATCCAAAAAATGACACTTTTTGCGCTAGGGCAAATCATGCCTGTCTGCTTGCAAAATCCTTTAAAATTGATTCTTTTCCTGATATTTTTTCTTTTAAAACAAATGATCAAGCTAAGCAAAATTCTTTCAACCTCTCAGGACGATGAAAGAATTCCAAATCGCACTGACCCAAGGAAACTGAAATATGAGGTACGGCATCATATTTTCTTTCCATGTCTGTTGGTGGAATGGGAACTTACTTTTTAATGTGTGTGAATACTAACCTAAATACAGATGTAGCGAATGATCTCAGGAAAGAATCATAAGCTTACAAGGAACAGGAAAACCAGAATCAATTTTTTTTGCAGAGATTTAAGCTACTGGATAAAATGATTTCATGATAAGATGGGTGCATTTTCTTTTTGTAGGTATGATCATTTCATATTTATTCAAGTTATTGGCTAGGGTTAAAGGTAACTGGGAAAAGTAACTGACCTGGTCAGCTTCTATTTGGACACTTGGACAAAAAGAGACGTCTATAATTCTGTCTTAGTTTAATTATTAACCTCCCCCTATTCCCTTGTTTGTAATTTAAAAATTTTAATGTCAGTTTAATTTCCGCACCATTGGTGGAGGTGAAAATAATTCCAAAATGATGGGATGGAGTCCAAATGATGGGATGATTCCAATCGCTGTTACATTGGAGTTTTGCCCTATAGTGAAAAACCATCCAACCTTCTCTACACAGACCAGTCCCAAGCCTTTGCTGTGGCCTTGTTTTCAATGTGATCTTGAGCTGAATCAATACCTGAATGAAGAGGAAGAAGATGAGGTTGATGATGATGACCATAGTAGCAATGGAAAACATTCAGACATCGGAGAAGAACCCATTTGTCTCGATTACTACCTCAGTTCATGTAAGATGAACGCTGAAGCGAGCAGCATTTGCAATGGGATTCAAGACAGGGATCCTTTGCCTGATGTTCCCCCTCCCATCAGACGTCAATCACTTCACGGATGTAGGAAACTGAAGACAAATGTTGAATGTCTGTCAATGGAAACGAAGGGAAAAGTAAACGAGGCTGAGAAAATCTCAACTGTGACCCAAGATGATGGCGTCTCAGGTGTTCCAGAACCAGCAAAAACTTTCCAGAGCCTTTTTTATCTGAATATTATTAGTTTTCTATCTTGGCCTAAAGTAACCATCACTGGATCCATTCCTTTGCTGAGATCATCTCACGTGGTACCTGAGCAATCTGAAAACATCCCTGAAGCTAGCCAGCCGGACATTTCGGGCGAGTTTGGCTTTAGTGTGCCCAAAGAGAGTGGGCAGAGTGCCCAGCAGAATGTTCCCACGACCTGTGAGAACATGCTCACCCAAGTCCTCAAACACAACCAAAGCTACCTCCTGGGCTTCTTGTCCGGGAAGCTTTCCTGTGTGTATGAGGACACCAGCCATTACCTTCAAAACACTTTGGATGTAATTCAGCAGGTCAGAGAGCAAGAGGCTCACTTCTGGAGTGGTTGGTACCAAAACTTGCACACGGTCATGAAGCTAGTACCATTCCTGCAGCGGCTGCCAGTGAGCCCCGTGAAAGATTCTACACCCTCCAAAATGGCATATTTTGCAGAAGTAGCGGCCAGACCCGATGGTGTTGAGGATATTGTTGATCATGCCATGACTCTTCTTGATGTCCAGGGTGAGCAGACCATTTCTGAGGATCCCGAGACTACGTTAAACGAGGAGGACATAAAGATCTTTAGTGAGAAGCTGGTGCAGTTCCCTTCCTGTCTTTACGATCTGAAGGCTTTACCTCTGCAAGAAATGCTGAACTGCTTGAGCACAGTTGTGCCTGAAGTCACAAGCGGTCACAAGCTGGCCGGGGTCTTTTGGGTAAAAGTTGCCAGTTATTTGCAGCCCACTCCACAAGCTGGTGTCCTGCTGGTATTTGACAACGTTGTCTGTGCCGTGACCAGCAACGATGGCAGCAAAATTGAGGACACAACCTTGACCATTTTTCACCAGCTTCCTCTCCAGCAAATAAAATGCATCCAGGTGGGTTTTGCAGGGAATCATGTGCGACTGTCAGACACTTCAGATGAAACCAGTTTGGTGGTCTTTACCTATAGCCAAAAAGTCACTCAGGGGCTGTGTCAGGCTCTTCTGGATCCATCCTGGGTTGAGGAGAACTCTTTGGGGAACCATCCTTTCCTAAGTGGCGACCTTGTGAACCTCTCATTGGATTGGACCTCTTGCGTTCCTGACCTGTTTTTAGAAAGAAGTCTGAGAATATGTGCGCGTTTCAGCAAGGTGTTGGCTGACCTAGTGTACGTCTTACATGGCAACATGGGGCCGGACTCTCCATCTCTGGCCAACGTCCAGCTTCTGCTCTACACCACAGTGAGGGTGGTGGAACAAGGAGATGAGACCATCCTGCAGCCTTGCTCTGAAGCTCTCACCAGTGGCATGCCGCAGTTTGTCCTCACAGACACCCACTTGGGTCTGGTCGAAGAGGATGCCGTTTTCCACCCAGTGTTCCGGCCCTCCACGCTGGTGCCCGTTCTCCCCCAGTTTCAGGTGTTGAAGCTCCGGCGACGCGCGGATGTCAAGTGCATGGTGGTCCGGGACCACGAGGGCTGCGTCCAACTTGAGATCATTTTCACAGGCCACGTGACCGCTGGCATCAGCGCTGCGGGAGTTGGTGCAAGTCCACCTCAGTCCGACGGCCCCAGCTCTCCGGAGGTTTGGAAATTGGTTTTCGGGTGCAGCGCTTCGGCAGCAGCCCTTATCAATTACTTTTCAGTTTAGGCCACAAATTCAGTTCCAAATTTCCAAAGAGCAGCTGTATGTTTTTGCGTTTTGATCTTTATTTCTTGAGTCTATTTAAAAAAAAAAAAAAAGGGACCTGATCCTTCATTAGGTCGTATATTGGAGAGAACCTGGAAACAAGCTTGATGCAATACTTGATCAAAGGCTATGCCAAATAAAAAATATTGCACAATTGCACATAAAGGCTTATGATTTTATTTCTTTTATCTTTATTTATTACTTTTGTTCCACAAAATGTTTTGTGTGTTCCTGTTTGAAGTGTCGTATTCCCTGTTTTTTTTTTCATTCATGTATTTTGATTGTCATTGTAAATCACAGTAAAATATTTACCTTGTTAAATGATCTAAATATGAATATTGATCACATAACTTTGAAATGCATTTGAAGAAAACAATCAAATTTGATCGGTAGTTTTCATGTTTTCTGTTGCACTGCCGTCCGTCGTGCGTTATCTCTTAATCATGCAAGAAAAAAAAACACGTTACTTGTTTCATGATATTCAAAATGATGATATAAATGTTCATAATTATAAAATTAAATCCATACCCGATTACACCAGGATCTTTAACAAAGATGCACCATATGTTTATTTGAATGGGTGTATATATATTGATTGTCTTTCCTGCTTGACTTTAGCAGAGCTAGCATCGTGATTGAATAAAACAATTTCTCACATGATGTGGAAAAACATAACTTTTCTTAAAGGGGTAAAGAATGGTTTGTTGTCATTTGTTGGATTCAGAGCACACAAATGATTTTATTACATTTTGCATGTGTTTTGCATAGTCTTCTCATTTCATTTTTGTATTTGTGGTGAAACACTTGACTGTTAGATGACCAGGTTGCCTGGTTTAATTTAAGACATTTAATTTTGGTCATTGCTTGTGAAGTATCCAGTAGATTAAATCCATGGCCTTATTATATTCTATACTGAGGGATCAAACTCTGACTGTACCATAACTGTGAAAGCACACCAAAATAAAGCAATAAAGACTGTATTTATTCATTCAAATGGAATTTTTTCTTTAAATAGATCTACATTTCTGGCATGTAAATTAATCTGAGAGTTATTAGCAATGATGACAAATGTGATTATTTATTTTTGCATGAAAGACTACAGACCTTGATTCCTAAATTTAGATTTTCTATGTTACTCCCATACTTTCCTAAATCAGTTTGAATGTCTTCCCTTTACCATGAAATCTCATAAAACTAACCAGTAATTCAAAATGACTAACAAATATAACCAATCCTTCCCACTTTCTGTTTTCCTTCTCTCCATTCAACTTTGTTAGCATCTGGCGTCTGTGTCTCAGGACCCCAGTCCTGAATGTTTGAAGGACCCTATTAAGATAAGCATCCCTCGCTATGTTCTGCGCGGACAGGGCAAAGACGAGCACTTTGAGTTTGAAGTGAAGGTAAGCGTTCCGTTTTTTTTTTTTTTTTTTTTAAATTGTAGATGACTGGATAATGTCTGCTCTCAACGGTTCAATAGATCTCACGTCATTAGTTCTGCAGTCTGATCAGCCGCTCCTGGTTTTATCTGCAGATCACCGTGTTGGATGAGATGTGGACGGTATTCCGGCGCTACAGTCGATTCAGGGAGATGCACAAAACCCTCAAGCTGAAATATCCAGAGGTACGTCTGGTGCAGCATCCAACTTGCACAAGTTCCAGGGTCTCTAATCCACATTTTTAACCTCTTCTAGCTGGCGGCTCTCGAGTTCCCCCCGAAGAAGCTGTTTGGGAACCGAGATGAGAGGATGGTTGCTGAACGACGGAATCATCTGGAGGTTGGCTCCATCATTTGTTTCATGGCATGACCACTTCTCTCTACACGCTGCACATCTGAGCTTGTCCGTCTCTCTCTGCTTTTTCCAGAGGTACCTGAGGAACTTCTTCCGGGTCTTAATATCATCGTCGTCACCCTCCCCTCTTAAAACAGATGACAGCGCACTGTGTCTGTCCAAGCACGCCGTCTGTGACCTCTCGCCGTTCTTCAAGAAGGGCGTTTTTGACTACAGCAGCCATGGGACTGGCTGAGCCCACAAAACGGCCCAGACTGGGCGGGGTCTAACAGAGTCGCCCTGCACTGAAGCATAGTGCCTTTCAAAGCACCAAGGATTGATGTATATCACAAAAAAAAAAAAAGATGGGAGAACTGTTGCAGTCTTTTTCAAGCCAGGAACCACTACTCTTTCACCTTGACGTTTTCATTCCATCTGCATAAAATGGCTGTGTACCTGTTTTTTTTTTTGTTTTTTTTTTTAAACTTTGGCACACCAATCCCCATGAATTGTCTCCCTATTGCTGTTTTTTTTTTTTTGGTTTTCTGTTCATGGGAACTGCCTGTGTTCCCAGACACTCCTGGATTCTTTTGGCTTCTGCGGTCTTCACAAGATCACAAGTGAAGATGCACTGTGCATGACCCGCTGTCTTCCAAATCATCTCCTTGTTATTCAGACACGTCCAACTGTACAAAAAGCCATACGCGCTTCTAAATAAGCTAAAGCCAGCTTGCTGAACCACTGAATGCTAGCTGTGCGCAGAATATCCACAGAGAAGAGGTACTTAGCTTTAAGAGGAAAAAACTTTCCATAAGCAATATATCATACAGCAGAATGTAAATAATGAATGTGTATGTGTCCTCAGTCTTTGTGTAGAGGTGTTTCATGATTACAGCTCTTATGAATGTCAAAGGGACTCTGTTATCAAAGTACTTTTTTTTTTTAATTCTCATGGAGACTGTTACAATCGCGACCGATCACTCAGTGTGCGGCTCGTTCTTAAATTTTTGGACGAAATTCCACATTTGGCTCTTAAGACGGTCACTGCTGAAATGTACAGTTGAAATATTGGAATTATTTTTGTTTACATGAATAGATTAATCACGTCTCTGTCTTTGTATTTATGCTTTGGGTTGATTTTTAGCGCCAATGGAGAAAATACCATGTACTGTACTTCACCACATTAAAACGTTGCAGTTTATTCACCATGTGAAACAGAGTCATTGCGTCAACCTCCTTGGTGTAATACTCGGTGCAACAGTTCAAACCACATTGCAGGGACTGAACACAGTCCCTCTCAGGGTCGGTCATCGGTCTGCTGCTGGGCGATTTTGGACAGGTCTGCAAAAGAAGCAGTCGCTGAGCCTCTTCTCGCAGGCTTTGCCTGGGGACGGACGAGAAAAAGAGAACCTAAATCACACAAAGTGCAATATTTTCTCAGCATTTACACCAACAGACCAAACAAGAAAGAAACACTGGGCCATGGATTTAAATAGACCATTTAATCTGCTAAAAACATCCTTAGAGATTGTATTCTTGGTGACAAATTATGTAACTACAAAGTGAAACTATAACCCTGAAGATGCCTCACCATGCACTAATGAAGTCCCAGGCCAGATTGAAAATGATGTCAAACGTCTCCAGCAACATCATACATTATTAACCCCATAAATTCCATTTAAAAAAAAAAAAGAAAAAAAAAGCATGCCTCCTACCTGTGACCTGTGAGGCTTCCAGCCAATCATGTGCAGGATCTCAAATGTGGCAGGGACAGAGCCGTCCTCGTTGCCGTACATCTCTGGAAAACAGAATCGATTGACTGGACAAGCTGGCTCCTCCGGACCAACGTGAGGGATGTGCAAGAGAACCTCCCCACCAGGTTTACTCGGGAAAGTTACGTGCTTGGGAATGGCCGCAGATCTCCAGACTCACCTTTGTAGATGGCAGCTGCAGCTAGAATTGTGTCTCTGTGTAACATTGACTTTCGATTCCAGGCACAGTTGCTTTCGCCCATTGCTTGAAAAGTACAAAAAAATAATTACATCTCTCAAAATATCTCGCTTAGCACATTCAGTCTGGAACTTGACCATGATCTGCAGTACTACACCTTTTAAATCGCTAATGACTTCGAGCATCCCCGGGTAATGGACCTGAACCTCATCAATGTCCTGCGTTCAGAAAACATGAAGACGGGCATGAAGTGCAGCAAATTCTTTTACGTTTACATTTATGGCATTTGGCACTTATCCAACGTGCTTTCATGTTGCAAGTTCTGGTTCACCAGGCCTCAAACTAAAAAGATTCGCCTGGTCGGCCACAACTCATGCTCACAGGTATGAACGTGTAACGTGTGTGTGTGTGTGTGTGTGTGTGTGTGTGTAAGGGATTCTGTGCATATTAGCAGAACAATCTTGTGCTGGTCAAAGGTTATTTAAAGAAATCAGCTAATATTTACTAGAGAAGCGGCCAGAGCAGCAAACTCCGGGAAGGTGACACAGATAATGGCATGTTTACCACAGTGAGCATGTTGAAGCCGGCCTGGCCCAGCAGGTTGCCCAGGTCCGTCACGGCGGTATACGGGGAGACGTGGGGCGCGAACCCCCCTTCCCTCTCCAGCTCGGCCAACTGCAGGGAGCAGCGCAGCTCGTACAGCGTCTCCCCACCGACCATCGCTCCAACAAACACCCCGTCCGGCTTCAGCACCTGCTGGATCTAAGGGGGGGGGCACAGGTAAATTAAAATGGACAGGGTCTCCTAAAGTGGACAACAAGACAACACTTTTCTGTTTGGGCACCAGAGTCTCATCTTTTATTCAACAGGTTAAAGGTCGTGGTGTATGACACCACCTAGTGCACACAGAAGATATTGCACTGTAATGCAAGTCACTGCAATCGATTCTGACAGACACGACAGACTGACCTGTCGCAAAGCACCGGGGAGATCATTGATCCAGTGTAGGCTAAAAACAAAAAAAGGAAAAAGGTTTTGGACTGCACACTCTGCAAAGAGTTTCTTGGCCTATATAACAAGACTAATGTCTAATGTAATGTAATTCCGGTGTTAATATTGAGGGAGGGGTGTGTGTGTCCATTTATGGACTGCTATGGTGATTATTGCTCCATCGCGTGATTGGACAGAATTGCAAGGCTGACGTGAACTTACGGAGGGAGTCATGACACAAATGACATTACCGGGCAGCGAATGGCCAGCTGATAAGGAAATGGACCCGTAATCGGAAGGTGGCCGGTTACGAATCCTGAACTTCATGGCTGCCCACTGCTCACCAAGGGTGATGGTTAAAAGTTCACTGTGTACCACGTATCACTTAAAACAACTTAAATCCTAGGCTGATGTCTCCAGATGTTTGACACTGAAGCTCGCAGCCACGCCCCTCCACGGTTCCTCACACTACGCCCATTTTTGTCCCCAGTGAGATGGTTGTTAGTGCTTTTACCTTAAACTGCTGACCACAAGATCAAATGTGTTTTCTTTAAAAGGTAAAAACTCCTCGTCACCCAACACGTGGTGGGTCGGCATCTCACTTTCTCTTTTCAGTCTCTGAGAACAAAGCAAAAAAAAACAATAATATTAACCCATGATAATATGAATTATTATTTACTAGAGCCTATTACACTTCGCTGAAGTGCTGACTGAAATCACCAGCGAGTTTTCGGAGATGTCCATGAGGAAAAACCGCTCCACCACCTCCTAAACGACAGAAGACGTGGGAAGTCAGACACGCCACAGCCTTCACGGGTCCGTCGTGGTGACAGGGTTTTTTTTTTTATATTCACCTTGCTTAAATGCTCAGCGATGTGACTTTTTCCACAGCCGACGTCTAAAGCCATGGGGAACGTCCTGTTAAACACACAACACCATCATCAACACCGGTCTGCCTGCACTAGGAACTCAACTCACAATGAACGATCAATCAACGTTGAAATAATCGAAACGTTCAGTTTCATATTGACTGATGTGTATAGAAACTACAACATAGTGAATAAAAAGATTGTATTCATAGTTGGGGGGTCCTAGTGAACCAGAATTGATCGCTTTGTTGATTGTAACATGGAAGCACGTTGTTACCGAATGCCTTAAATGTAAATGTTGTGTGAAAGCACGCTGGTGATCAAGTGTCGTCGACGCAGCGTACCTCGCGATGTCATAAACCCTGTCCGCCACCCTGCGTCCCACCTGCAAGCACAAAGCATCACCAGAGGGTTCAGGGCTTAAGTCGATTAATCGAACGCTGCGACGGCGTCGTCGACGCTTCGCCTCCTACCTCCGCCCTCAGATAGTCGTACTTGTCGTGCTCCTGCAGCGACGCTGCCCACCTCTTCTGGTTGCGCTTCATTGTCCGGTCGAAGACGTTCATCGACCCGCCCGGCGGGGGCCTGCGCGGAGCCTCCGTCCCGCGGTCCCGGCCGGATCGGTCCGTGCATTGGCTTCTGTGGCAGAGTACGTGGGGTAGCAGCGTGGGTCCGATCGAAGCACCCCTGTGCAATAAACCGCGCATGGCGGGTTATTAAAGGAGCTATTAAAGGAGTCTTCTCAAACGCAGAGTATCGTGAGGGACATTATGAAGCAGTCGGCTGCCTCGCCGGGAGAGCCCGCGTCGGTTTACGTTTCCGACGCGTTGACCTTCCGCAGAGCGTCGAGCGAAACACGGAACTGGAACGGCGCTTTTATTCACACAGACGCATTCACGCCATCGACATTTAACCCACGCCGGAAGGCTAAAGGCTACTTTCTGTCGAGAGCAGCGCGGTTGTTCGTGTCGAGCAGGTTTGTTTTGGCTTGAGTTTTGCTTAAATAAACGCGGCTCGGTTTGTCCTCCCCGGGCCGCCGTAGAGCGGAGTGGGCGGGGCCAGGACGTGACGACCCACGGCATGATGGGAGAACACGTGGACGCGGACGCACGTCTCCTGCGCCTGGTTTTGTTGTGGTAATACTTGTTGGCCGTTTATTCGCCTGTTTTATCTGCCCGTGAGCTGTTGGAATAACGTAGCTGCGCCTATTTCGACGTTTTTGTGCAGTTTAATACAGTAAATAATGATATTTAAAATATAGTAAAAACCTGATCTGATCTCGTCGATTTCCCAGGTGACCGCTTGTAATCGCCGTGTTGGCTTGAAGAAGACGTCATGGCCTCCAAAAAAGACCTGCGCGGCGATGACCGCTTCCAGAAGGTGCAGAAAGACCCCCGCTTCTGGGAGATGCCGGACAAGGACCGCAGGATCAAGATCGACAAGCGTTTTCGGTCCATGTTCCATGACGAGCGGTTCAAGCTGAAGTACACCGTGGACAAGCGCGGTCGCCCCGTCGACCACACCTCCTCCGACGACCTGAAGCGCTTCTACAACCTGGCCGACTCAGATCCGTCCGAGGCAGAGAGCGAAGGAGACGACTCGGAGAGCAAGAATGGAGAAGACGCACCGGAGACCAAGAGAACATCTAAAGCAACTAGAGGAGTGAAGGTGTATGAGGAAGGTAGGTCCTCCACCCTTCTGTTCAGGCAATGGTGTGTGTCCTAATAATGTTAATACTAACTAACATTATCCAGAAGAGGCAAGTAACCAAGATGATGATGACGACGACGAGGAGGAGGCTGATGATGATGATGATGATGATGAGGCAGGGTCAGGTGAAGAGTCTCAGTCAGAGGACGAAGAGAGTGGCAGCGACAGCGGCCCTGATCTGGCTCGTGGTAAAGGTAACATCGAGACGAGCTCAGACGAAGAGGATGATGAGGGGAACAACATGGAGGAAATTCTCCATCATGAGGAAGAGGAGATCGAGCACAACTGGGGCGAGATGTGGAAGGACGCTCCTCGCAGTGACGATGTCAGTTCTGTTGTCTTTCTGTCTCTGCAGATGTTGATACATTTTGCAAGTAGAAGTATTTCTCCAGCTGACTGAATATCTTTATTATTCTAATTATTTTCAATGTGTTTAGGTGACGAGAAGGTTGGCGGTATGCAACATGGACTGGGACAGGCTGAAGGCCAAGGACCTTCTGGCTCTGTTCAACTCGTTTAAACCCAAGGGGGGCGTGGTCTTTTCTGTAAAGGTACCACGTTTCTGAAGCGCCCGTTTGGCACCGTGGATGGTAAAAGGTGGTTTTCTTCATCCTGCTGTGCCGGTTCCAGATCTACCCCTCTGAGTTTGGGAAGGAGCGGATGAGGGCGGAGCAGACCCAGGGCCCACTGGAGCTCAGATCGCTGCCGGACAACCCTGACGCAGACAACGAAGAGCAGAGGTACTGAAACATCACACGTCGATGAGTCTGGTTTCATATTTCACACTTCTTTTGTTATTAATCCCGTAGCACATGGTTCAATGTTCCTTTATTGCCATTTATCTTTATAAATCTAATAAAAATACTGTATGAATTAAATGTATTTTTTTAAAGCAGCAAAAAAACTGCAGCACAGTAGGTCAAAGCATCCAGATGTGAAATGGAACGTCTGAGAGAACAGTTACAGCATTTTTCAGAGGCCCTTATCCAGAGCGCCTTACAATCATTAGTTACAGGGACAGTCCACCCCCTGGAGACACTCGGGGTTAAGTGTCTTACTACACAATGGTAATAAGTGGGATTTGAACCTGGGTCTTCTGGTCCATAGGCGAGTGTGTTACCCACTAGGCTACTACCACCCAGCAGGGCCGGTTCAGTGTTGTCGGTAGTTATTTAGAACGACTGTCCCGCCGCAGGATTTACCGGGAGAAGGTCCGCGACTACCAGTTCAAGCGTCTGCGGTATTACTACGCGGTGGTGGAGTGCGACTCGGCAGACACTGCTGCTCAGATCTACCAGGAGTGTGACGGCTTTGAGTATGAGAGCAGCTGCTCAACAATGGATCTACGGTAAGGAGAGGATTTAAAGCCTGTGTTTTGATAGTGATGGTTTTTGTCATTGTGGTGCACAGCACACGGTGAGATAACGAAACGTCCTCTGCTTTTAACCCATCACCATATTGTGGGGACGGTACCTTGTGGCAGCTTGGTGGTTCCTTTGTGACGATGTGTTGGTTTCTTTTTTGTGCAGTTTTATCCCAGAAGATCTCATGTTTGATGAGGAGCCAAAGGACTTGGCCGTGGATGTGGATTTGGCCGCCTACAAACCCAAAATCTTCACATCCACAGCCACCACCACAGCTAAGGTGAGACCGGCAGGCGTCAGAATAGTTTCTCCACCTTGCAGATTTCTGATACTCGTGTGTGTGTGTGTGTGTGTGTGTGTGTGTGAGAACAGGTGGAATTGACCTGGGATGAAACGGACCACGATCGAGTCACAGCCATGAGCAAGAAGTTTAATAAGGATGAGCTGCTGGACATGGACTTCAAAGCATACCTGGCATCGTCCAGCGAGGAAGAGGTGGAGGAAGAACAGGGGGAAGAAGGTAGGCACATGGCAAAAGACTAGTGGCCTCCGTCCTGAGCGAAGGCTCTGATTGGCTGAGCGTCTCTTGTTTAGTTCCTTCAGTCCAAGAACCAGCCGAGGAGAAGGAGAAGAAAAAGAAGAAGAAGAAAGAGGACCAGCTTGCCAAGTACAGAGAGCTGCTGCAGGGCATCCAGGAGAAGGAGCAGAAGCAGCAGGACAGGGGCATGGAGATGGAGGTCACCTGGGTTCCCGGTGAGTGGGTGATGGGTCTTATCTTCCACAGTCCTGTTGGAGGACCACATTCGGGCAGTGGATGCTCAGTTATGGCTCCTTTATCAGGGTTGAAGGAAACGACAGAAAAACTGGTGAAGAAGAAACTCGAGGGGAAAGACAAGCTGACTCCATGGGAGGAGTTTCTACAGAAGAAGAAAGACAAGAAGAAACAGAAACGAAAAGATAAACAAGTTGGTTTATTTCCAATTCTTAGCACTTAGAGTAGCCTGCAACTTTGAATATTTGTTCATGTTCATGCATCAGAGCTTCCGATCTCGTGGCGTTTGCATCCTTTATGAGGATAGCGTGCTTTTTAGACATGCTGTTCACAGCAGGGTTCCTCTCCTCAGGAACCAGCAGAAGCTGTTAATACCGATGATGAGCTCCCTCCAGATGTTGACCTCAGCGATCCGTTCTTCTCAGAAGAGCTTGGATCAGCCGGTGAGTGCTGCTACACATCAGCATTACTCGCTCGAATAATCGGCAGGATCACGGCACGTTTTTAAGGGTCCGTAGGCTGCCTGCATCTGACAAGTAACATCCACACCATGCATGTGGTTTTAGGATCGTACCATGTTAATTCAACAATAAAACGGTACAGTTGGTCTCTCACCATGTGCACCGTCATCAGCACAAAATACGATTCACCCGACGTCCACGTCCTGGTACACACACAGGTCTGAAGACCAAATCCAGGGGAAAGAAGAAGAACAAGGTGGCGGCAGAGGAGAGGACGCCTGAGGAGGTGGAGGAGCTGGAGAGGCAGAAGGTGAGTTCATAGAACCCTCCCTGTTGTGAAGGGAGAAGCTCATCCAAACAGATTCCTTAAGTTGTGTGTGTGTGTGTGTGTGTGTGTTTCCAAAGGCTGAGATGGCTCTGCTGATGGACGATGATGAAGATGAAAAACACAAGCATTTCAACTATGACAAGATCGTGGAGCACCAGAACCTGAGCAAGAAGAAGAGGAAGAAGCTTCTAAAGAGGAACACGCCTCTGGAGGAAGACGACTTCCAGGTATCTTCACCGCCAACGTCCACCAGACATCCAGGACTTGGGAGCACGTGGTTCTCATCTTCCCTCCCGTTTCCTGCGTCCCACAGGTGGACGTGAAGGACCCGCGTTTCGAGGCCATGTTCACCTCGCACCTGTACAACCTCGACCCGTCGGACCCGGGCTACAAGAAGACCAGAGCCACCCAGAGCATCCTGGAGGAAAAGCAGCGGCGGCGAGAGCAGCAGCGGCGCAGCCAGGAGGCGGCGGCGCTCAGCAGCGGACAGCCGCGGTCCCCGCAGGAAGCAACCGGTGACGCCAGGACGGCTATGGACCCCAGCCTGTCCCTCCTCATCAGGAACATCAAGAACAAGACGGAGCAGTTTCAGGCTCGGAAGAAGCGGAAGGCCGTGTAGGTTCCTTTCTTTTCTAACGCGGAGAAGAACCCGCCACGAGCCGGCAGCCGATTAAACCCAAGCCGGAAACCAGATTTTCAGAAAGAGCTTTATTGTTCTGATTTTACCAATGCACACATTCATAGGTCTGTTGGCACACGGTACAGGCACGTCATCCACGTCACGGACTGGTTAACACTCGGCTCACAGGCCACTCCCACTGGACGCTCACCGGCGGGGGAGAGGGAATTCGTATAAAGTTCGAGTGCAGCCCGCATTGGGGCGCTCGTGTTAATAAAGTGACTGCCGAGGGACGTGCGTCCTCTCCCGGCTCAGGTCCCCAGACCCTGACTGTCCGTACGGACGGATCGTTAGCGTGTACAATAAACGTGTTGAAGTAATGCTTTTTTGAGTACATGAAAATACGGCGTAGACTAATGTTGGGTACAAAACACGGCACGGCGGGAAAACAGTTCACGCGGTCACGTGCTTACCGTGCGGTCGCGTCCATAACACACACAAACGGAACATGGTAAAAGACGGCAACACACGGTAAACTTGGTGTCGTCGCAGCGTTGCCGCAGCATTTTTACCAGCGAGGATGGGTTTACTTCCGCAGGTAACGGCGGTAGGAGTGGGAGGTTTACCGCTGGGATGAGAACACGAGTACGGAGTGTAGTGGATGTTGTAGAGGCGGGGCGCCTCAGGCGTAGAAGATGAGTTCGGGGATCTGGCCCCCTTGCACGCCCGTGCCGTTGGTGCTGTCGGACGAGCACTGGAACTGGAACGTCACCTTGCCGCACTGCACCTCCGTCATGCCCTCCTGGCCGAAGTAGCTCAGCTCGTTCCCGTCCAGCACCACGCTGGCCGTGTAGAAGGTGTCCGGCTCGATCTGCACCGGGTGCTCGAAGCGCACCGGGAAGGTGCTGCTGGAGCCGTCGGAGAAGTACTTGATGACGCTGACGCCCAGGGCCACGCCCTGCCGCTTCAGCTCGATCTTGGCGCTGTACTCGGCCGAGCCGCAGCTGGAGCCGTAGAGGCCGAAGCCGGCGATGAAGATGCGGCGGTCCACGGCGAACTGGATGCTGTCGCAGCGGCCGCGGTAGCGCCACTGGTTGCTGCGGTAGGCGCAGGACTGGAAGCGGTGGCAGCGCTGCGGCGCCAGGCCCTTCCGCGGCTGGCAGGCGAACTGCAGCTCCGGCTTCCTGGCCGCCGTGTACCACAGGAAGATGTCGTTGGTCTCGTTGAGCGTCAGCACGCCGGACTGCGCGGCGCCGTCGGCGAACTCGTCCAGCGCCATGGCCGGGATGCGCACCAGGAAGATGGCCTTGCCCAGCACGGCGCGCTTGTTCTCGATGGTGGGCTGCAGGTCGCGGCGGCCGCACTCCGCCTCCGCCCAGCTCAGCGCCGCCTCGAACACCACCATCTCCTTGGCGTTGAGCGTCTCGCGCCGCAGGATGCTCTCCAGCGTCTGGGCGTCGATGTCGCAGAAGCCCTCGGAGCGCAGCGCCAGCTCGGCCTGCGCGTCGATCACCTCCCAGCAGCGCTGCGTCAGGTCGGGCTCCTCGAACAGGCAGCTCTGGGACAGCAGCACGCAGGCGTTGCGGGCGCTCAGGCTGGTCTCCAGGAAGTTGACGCAGGCGCGCGCCAGATGCGGCACGATGTACTTCTTGGCCGCGTACAGCGTGGCCAGCACCGTGTCCGCGCAGAGGTCAATCTCGTCACAGTAGATGTACCTTAGCGACAGGAAACAGGACATTTACTTACAGCGATTGTCATTCACGTTCTAAAACTAAGCGCCCTGATGAGGCCTAACATGTCAGGAATAGAACATGCTCAGGAATTGTTAAGTGCTAGATGAAGACATTTTTTTTTTTTTGTGACTGAAATACTTTTTGAACAAGTGGGTTTTCAACTGCTTCTTAAAAGGTGGTCGTATTCTCGGCTAGTCGAACGGAGCAGGACAAGATGTTCCACCAGCCAGGGACAACAAAGGAGAAAGTCTTGTTTCGTTTGGGGATCTGCTAGTAGTGTGTTGATGTAGGAGGGTGCACTTCCAGTTACAGCCCTGTATGCAGCATCAAGGATTTGAACTCAATGCGAGCAGCTACCGGGAGCCCGTGGAGAGAGGTGAGAAGGGGCGTGACATGCCCCTTTAACATGGGTTAAAGTTAAAGTGATACTTTATCCCGTCATACACAGCAGCACAGCACAAGGTGCAGTGAAATTTGTCCTCTGCATTTAACCATCACCCTTGGTGAGCAGTGGGCAGCCATGACAGGTGCCCGGAGAGCAGTGCGTGGGGACGGTGCTTTGCTCATTGGCACCTTGGCGGATCGGGATTCGAACCGGCAACCTTCTGATTACAGGGCCGCTTCCTTAACAGCTAGACCACCACTACCCCCACACACTGGGAGTGTTTCGGCTGGTTGAAGTTGAGGCAGGCTGCCACATTTTGGACCATCTGTAGTGATTTTATGGTGACTGCTGAGGCTCCAGCCAGGAGAGAGTTGACCAAAGAAATTAAAACCAAAGGAAGTTCTCTCAAGTCAATTTCGGGGTGCCGGTCACCGTTTCACCCCCTTAACCCATCATCATCTTCCTTGTAGTTTAAATATCGGCCGGATCTGAGCGAGCCTTACTTCAGCATGGCCAGAAACGAAGGCGGCTCCACGTCCGGGATCCGGATCTCGTCCTTGTCCTCGGCCAGCTCGCCGTAGAACATCGCGTGGAACACGGAGCTTCCCACCGCCAGCACGTACTGAAAACGGGAAGCGTTGGTCGCGTTGGTCCCCAGGAATCGTTTTTATGCATGTTCATGAGGCTTTTGGGGGGATAAAACTCACTTTGTGTCCAGGCACTCTCTGCGTGCCCCCCGGCGGTCCCACCACGAAGTGAACGTCGGCCATCAGCTCGTTGTTGAACATGACGGAGTTCCTGCGAAGGCGAACAAGGACTGCATTATGGACCGCGCCAACACCGCTCGCTCTTCCGTACTTCCTGGCCCGCGCAATCCACGACACATGAACAAAAAATCTAGAACACGGAACGGTGTGGAGAGACATAAATCATGCACAGAACATTTAGATATTTAGCAACGGCGACAGGAATTAGAAATTGGGTTTCGTACGGGTCAATTGTTTGGCCCAATGCATCCCTGGTGCAGGGTTCTTACACCTTAACACGTTACTCTACGGCCATATGTTGGCGGAAATATCGGTGCAAACAAATAAATAAAAATCACAAAATTCAAGTTTACTTATGACAACCCTGAAAAGCCGAACGTAAGCGAGTGTTTCTTCCTCCAAGATCGGAATATGGAGGCAACGCTCGCAGCAAAGGTACTACAGGCCTGTGCCAGTTTTAAACTCTCCCTAAACAGTCACGTGCCAGTCAGATTTATATGAGTCTTCCAGAACTTTATACGCTTATTTCATATTCCAAACCCTTTCAAGGCCTGGAGGGTCTTTAATGACCCTGTCTTGTCTATCTGGCGTTACTATGCACGTTCCTAGTAAAGTTCCACGCCTGGGCCGCAGCACCTCTCTCTGATGGTGGGGTACAGGCCTTGCCAGTTGCAGCCCTGGATGGTGGTGGTGGTGGTGTTGTTGTTGCTGAGGTTCTGCTGCTGGTACTGGTGCACGGCCGCGGGCGTCAGCTTCTTGGCAGGGATGAGCTCTGCAGCCATCTTCCGACACCGGACCGGGGCTCAGGGCGGCAGCATCGCCCAGGCCTGTTTAACGCGGACCCAGCCGGCTGTGGATCAAAGGCGACAACGCGGACGTGCTGGTTATCGGCCGAATCCGCGCTCCTCGCCGCTACAGGAACCAGCGTCCATCCAGACGCAACGCGACGCGAAAACGGCTGTTAGCCGTTTTAGCCAAAAAGCTAAAGAGAACGGAGCGCCGGAACGCGGCCAGCCCGCCAGCGAGCAGCTTTAGCGCTTTTTATCCTGCGTACGACCACATAAACAAGCCGCCGGGAGCAGCGAGGAGCACGAACCCACCCTCGAAACAGGCGAGAGCAAAGTTCGTGGCTCGGCGCAGCGTTCGGCCCGGGCGCTTACGCGTCATGGGCGCGCGTTTTAAAAAAAAAATATATATATATCTGAAATAATCGCGCCTTTAATCTGTTTTCGAGCGGGTCGCCACTCGACGGGCGGAACTCGCTTCTTTAGAAACCGCTGCACAAAGTTCGCTCGCGTGTCGACAGTATAGCGCCACCGTGCGGACACTCCTGCCATAGTCTGTTTTTAAAAAAAGGGGCTTTATGGGACGCGAGAATTACCGATAAATCACAGGACCAGCAGGCTGGCCGGAGCTGTTCGTGTGTGTGTGTGTGTGTATATATATATATATATAGGTTTTTAGATGCGTTAGTATGCTTGGCGTTAGTTGTTTTTTTCCTCGTTAGTGCAGATAACCAGCTCTATTTGTCTATCCCACCAGAAGATCCTCCAGATCCTGCAGGTTCACTCTCTACAACATTCGCAAGATTCGGCCTTTTCTCTCACAACAGGCCACGCATCTCCTCGTCCAGGCAATGGTCATCTCCAAACTCGACTATTGTAACTCTCTCCTGGCTGGAGCCTCTGCAGTCACCATAAAACCACTCCAGATGATCCAAAATATGGCAGCCCGTCTCATCTTCAATCAGCCGAAACTCACCCATGTTACGCCTCTTCTCACCTCCCTCCACTGGCTCCCGGTAGCCAGTGGAGAGCTCACATTGAGAGCTCACATTTGAACTCACATTGAGTTCAAATCCTTGATGCTCGCCTACAGGGCTGTAAATGGAACTGCACCCTCCTACATCAATACAATACAACCTAGCTACACTCCTGCACGCTCTCTCAGATCATCAAATGAAATCAGACTGAAAATTCCCTCTTCACGGGGTCTCCGATCCCAATCAACTCTGTTCTCCGTTGTTGTCCCTGGCTGGTGGAACAACATGCCCTCCTCCATTCGACTAGCCGAGACTACCATCACCTTTAAGAAGGTGAAAACCCACTTATTCAAAAGTATTTCAGACAAATCTAACACTTACACACGCACATGCGTACACACTGCAATACAAAAAAATTATATATATATAATAATAATTTTTTCTTCGTCTAGCACTTAACAATCTCCGAGCATGCTCTTTGCTGACAAGTTAGGCCTTATCAGGGATCTTAGTTTTTGTTAACTCAAAATTCTATAGAAATCAAACGAGAATTGCTGGTGTCTTCCTCCTGTAAGTCGCTTTGGATGAAAGCGTTGGCAAAATAAAGTAAAGTAAAGTCATGTAAAGATAAAATGCCTGCATGAGCCGTCCGCAGTAAACAAGGACAACCAGAAGATGGCAGCAGCACCCTGACCTCCGTTTAGAACCTTTACAGGAACAGGACGCAGTTCTTCCAAAAAAAACGCCACATTCACCATTAGGTGAAGAATTAAGGCTGGATGCACGACTGATCTTCAACCTTCCCAAGTTCTCCCACACCGCCCCTCTGCTACGTTCCCTCCACTGGCTCCCAGTAGCTGCATGCATCAAAATACTGATGCTCGCCTACAAAGCCAAACATGGAGTAGCACCATCCAACCTCACAGCCCTTATTACACCTCGCACTGCACCTCGTATACTCCGAGCCTCCAGTACTGCTCGCCCGGTCCCCCCATCTCTGAAGGTAAAAGGAAGACGCTCATCTAGACTCTTCTCTGGCTTGGCCCCTCGTGGTGGAATGAACTTCAAACGGCAGCTCAAGACCTTCCTCTTTAGAGAATAATTAACTTGTAACCTTCTTATTGTCTTACTTATGTATAACATGGTGAATAAAAAGATTGTACTCATAGTTGGGGGTCCAGAATTGATCACTTCAATGATGGTAACATGAAAGCACCATTGTAAGTCTTTCTGGATAAGGGCGTCTGCTAAATGCCTTAAATGTAAATGTAATGAAGTGGATGGTCGGGGGTGAAGTAGCCATGTGGGGAAGCAACTCAAACCAAATCTGTCTCCTTGAGCTTGGTTAGTTCCAGGGGGACAGTGATTGTAACTTTAAACACAACGTAATGCGAGAATGTCCTTCTGGACTGAGACGAGGGGCTTGGATACTTTACTTTACTTTACTTTATTTGGCAGACGCTTTTATCCAAAGCGACTTACAATGGGAAGACACCAGCAATTCTCGTTCGATTTCTATAGAATATCAAGTATACAAACTAAGAGCCCTGATAAGGCTTAGATACGGTGCATCTTCTGTTCGTCTACATGGCTCATCATGTCAAGTGTTGTAAGTGCTGCTGTATTAAAAAAGATGGTAAGTTTACATAATGATAGGTCAGGCACAAGGGTTAATAATAAAAGCGATCAATGTTAAAGAGAATCCTGCAAAAGACTGTGATGCAAAAAAAAAAATTACCCCACACAGATGTGTAACTATGCACAGATCTGTGTTTTCTACTATTTCTCACAAAACATTGTTAATAAAACTTCTCCAAGCTGATCAGGTAAACACCCCTCAGAACTTGCAAGAAAGAATGTGGAATTCTTGGAGCCAGTGGGGTCAGGGATTTCACACAAAATGAGAAAAAAAAAAAAACCCTCAATAATCCCCAAATTTCTCTTCCAACAAAAGCTGGTGTGTGCACCAGAACCACGGCCGGCGGTGGCCACACAGGGTCCCGCGAAAATTCCCATGAGAACGTGATTCCAACCTCTTAAGCTCCGATCAAACGCCTAGCGCTGCAAGTCCTGACATAATGTTCCTCCAAAGCGAGGTGAAATCAGTGGGCATCAAGCGAGATATGCACAGAGGAAACCGGTGTCATGATTAAAAATCTTTGCATTGTCTGAACACTCATTTCGGCCTTTGTCACATAAATAGTGTCCAGGTCGGCAGGGTTGCCCTTTGAAAGGCTATTCATGGCCCAGGAAATGACCATTGTGAGCCCTGATTTTTCTCTTGATTTGGTTCTTCCATTCTGTTATTTTTGAACTCTGGACAGATTGACTGTCAATTTTGGGAAAGTCGCTCGTGGACTTCCCATGGTTTCTTTGTCAGGTTATTGCACTTGGAGTGATTTATACACCAAATGTACTGCTCTCACAGAGAGGAACCTTCCAGGCTCCCCAAGGCTCATTGTAATGTAAGTGCAAGGCTTTGTCTGCTGTTCCTTCCTGTAGATATTAGCTGCCATTCCACCAGCAGTGTGAGGGACACCAGTGAATGGGGCTGACGTACCTTTTTAAAAACCATAATGGTCATTTGTATACCCTAAAACCATGAGTCTAACGTCTGCGATAGTGAGGCAAGATATTGTGCAAATAAATTGACCCATTTGTCTTCTTGTTGAATTGCCGAATGTCAGAACAGCAAAGGGACGGCCTAAGTGGCTTGGCTATTAGCAAAAACACCCCGGTCAGAGAAAAACAGAAGATAAATCTGCAAAGATCTTAAAATAGCCAGTTCCCTCCACACATAAGCTGATTAAAAAGTCCCATGCACCCCTCATTTCCATGTAGTCCGTTCAGAGTCTGGTGCAATAAAACAGCATTTTGACAGAGAAAGGGTAAATTAGCCACAGACCCTCGCCTGAATTCTCTGGCCCTTTTTGACGTCTGACAAGTGGCATTCATGGGGACCGTGCGCTCTCGGCTGAGACTGGCTGCTCTGAATCCAAACGGTGGCAGCTGAACACATGGCGTTCCTAATACCGAACCCTAAATTCATGGACTGATCAGCCCTGCCCTCCCTATTGTGTTCTTTGGTTCTCTCAGAGCTCCTGAAATGATATTGTTTGGTGCGTGTGGGAGGGTGGGGGGACAATGAGCCTAATTCCAGTTTACTGTCTCTAAACGAGGATCATCATTGTCCATTTCGCAGATCTGGCAGCAGGCCAGGTGGACCTTTAGGATGGGCTCTGCGCCTCTCTTTTTTTTTGCTGTTGCTGTGGCGGAAAAATGGTTGGTCCCCACACTAACTTCATTCCGATTCATGGGCCAATGTCCCATTGTGTCCCCTCTGCCCCGCTGAAAGCCCAGGAACCTGTGGGAGTGCACGACGCCCATGAATACGCCATTAAAAAGCCCTTCTCTGTATGGTGAATTAGGTGAGAAGAAAAGGTGCCCAGAAAATAGTTATGGTGCGAGGAACGGTTCTTTAGCATCCGCACCATCTGTGCTTCTGGACAGCCACTCCCTGCCACCTCCGATCCCGCCCTCGCTTCATCCCTCATGTCATGTGAATGGGATAATTGAGTCTTAAATAAGTTGAGAACCGAGGCTGCGAGCTGATACAATAGAGTTCCCCACCATCAACTCTCTCTCTCTCTCCATCTGGTCCTGTTGGCCATTGATCCCTATTGAGGGTCCTTGCTTATTTACCACACTCAATTAAGCCCCTATAATCCGGCCCAGAGCCTCGCGCCCTGCAAAACCCCACCCGTCATCGAGACAGTGGCGACAAACGACACTTTAGTGAATGTTTCATTGGGAGGGCAAAACAAAACCAGAGTGGAGAGGGGCACAATGGAGATTGATGGCGATCTCACGCCGCGGCGGCTGCTCACGTGAATGGCCCGTTCGTGCCGCGGCAGCTGTCGCTAAGCCGCCCGAGGTCTGCTGGCTGCCTGCTCGCCGCCTTGCTCCCATTTGTCAGCCCATTGTTAGGCCCGGATAATCTGGCCCTCTTCACACCAATGTCGCAATTAATCTGTTGTGATATATTTTTTTGGTAATTAAAGGAACTGCTGGAGCGCATTGTATTCGCTTTGAGGGCCACAATGTTCGGCCCCATTTGCCAAACACTCCTCTGCTAATGGGCTTGTAATGTTGGTCTCACCATTACACCAGCCGCCAATGGGAAGAGCTGGTAATTTGCGCTCTTATTTGAGTTGGAAATGAATGTTTGAACAGGTCCAGTTGATCAGGTGAAGAGGTGCATTATTCTGAAGAGAGGTGCATTTGTTTGCTCTCACTCATCTGGCACAGTCGGAGAGACCAGTAGGTCGGCCTTCATTTAAAAGCCGAGTTTGTTTTTTGCCGGCCCCTGTGTACTCTTGTCGGAAGGATGCTAGTTAACTGAAGATTTGTCAATAGAGCTGTGTTTGAGGGTCAGTTTGAGGAATGATTGCTATATTCCTGAGATTTAATAAAGAGTCGTACCCACTTAAGCTCCCATGTCAGATAAGATAATGCACTTTGCTGCGCTCTGATTGGTGGAAGGCCTGACTGTCAGCTGAACCTTTTTTAGACCAAATTGGATTGGATTACAAAAGGGATCCCTCTCCGTCGGAGCGTCTATGTGTAGGAGCATCTACCTGCTTCCGAGGACGGGCAAGTGTGTAAGCGTCCAAATAAACCCATGCTCGCTGCAGCTTGCCTATTTTCCATCCTTCTGATTAATGGAACCCACATTGCTTGCTTATAAAAAGCAGGAGCAGGCCAGTCTCCTTCCTCCCGCAGCCCCTCAGTCATAACATGTAGCTGACAGTTCATCACCGCAGAACTTAGGGCTGAGGTCAACCACAACTGATTATGTGCATTCCAGACAAAACAATCAGGGGCGTTTTCTGTCCTTCTTTCTTCTTCTCAACACAATCTCGGCACAGGAAGTCAGGAAATGTTAATGCTGTCAACACTGAGGGTACTTATTTAAATTTGGGGAAGGCCAGAGCAGCGGAAAAGGGCAACAAAGATGCGTGCACGTGCACGTGAGTGTTTGTGTGTGTGTGTGTGTGTCTTTGTCTCTTTGGCAGTATCAGCTCCTCTATGGAAACCATGAATGGTTCTGGCGATGCCGATGGTCCTGAAGCCCTCTGATGTGTTGAATAAGTCGACCATGCTTTGACATGAAAGGGTGACATAGTTTTCCTATTTCCCTAATGAGACGCCTTGTTCTTATTTTAAGATGCTGAGCTAACCCCCCCCCCCCCCCACCCCGATGTCTCCTGGCTCGGCTCTCCCCCCCTGGATGGAGCCATGTGTGGTTTCGACACTTTTTAGTGTGCGTGCAGCCCGACAAATTTTCCCCTTTCATGCGTCCTTGTTATGGCCCGAGTAAAAGGCATAAACAGCGTAGCTCCAGTCCTTTCATTTGCCCGGCGTAATTGTCATTCCCTTTTTTCCCGTACACTGGGAACAATTATGACCGAGAGGGACACCCTGTAAAACGTGCCCGCGCAGTCTGTTACTCCGTTTCCCAGGAACGTAGGAAAAAAACAGTGTTTGTCAGCAGCCTGGTATGACATAACTTTCTCTTTTAAACACAATCGGGCATAATAGTGGGTTTTAAGAACGAGGATCTAATGAAGAACTGTGCAAAATCCGGACTCAGGGTAGCCAATCTCTCTCCTTTGTCCGTGGGACAAGTTGCTTGTACTGAGAAACATGCATAATCATGTAAAATGCACACACTTTCATTGTACAGGACGAGCGAAACTCCAGACGCTCGGCAATAAGAAGTGATTTTTGTGAAGAAGTCACGTTGGGTGAGAAATCGGTCAGGCCCGTTAGGACGATGAATCCTGTCTATTGTCACGACCTACGGGCGCCCCGGGCTATTTTCCAGCGTGAAGAATTCGCCTATACTGCAGGAGAAAGAACATCAGCAATACACAAATCTTACTCACCTCTGGAGCACAGTCAACACTGGGTTGTCCTGCTCCATGACACGCATCCTAGAGGGGAAAAATGAACGAATGGAAAGCCTTTTGATGTTTGACCTTTTCACGTCGACTTTCCCCCCTCCCGCCCTGGATCTCGAATGCACACGCTCTCAGGGGAAAAGTGAATCTGTATGGATCCATCACTCAGCGTGAGCAGTGGCCTCGGAACCACGCATATGGATATGTACCATGGCACATTAGCTGGAAACTGCGTGCGCTCCCGCTGTAAGGGTAATGTTCTGCAAAACTCAAAATTCAATGTAAAAGCCATTACTCTCATGTGCTGTGGGGTTTCATGTGCTTAGGTCAAACCACCAGGAGACTGAATTTCTTGTCCTGGAGTAAACATCTAGTTTGGTGACAGTGGCAATTAGCATTAGCATTTTAACCAGTGGCTCGTCTCTCTCCCTAAACAGCCACACATTTCACATTGAAACAGGACGCACACGTTTGTGGAGGAGAGCACTGCCATAGGCTCTACTTTCTGGAATGATCTATTATCCATGATCCTCCCTGAGAGGTCCCAAGGCAAACCGAACTGTCCCAAATACAAGATCCCTCCCTTATTTGTTTTGACAAGTCGTAAAAGAATGTCAAATCATGACAGCACATAAACTTCAAAGACTTGAATGACCCCAAAAAAGGCAAAACATGTTATTGTACATTTCCGCTGTATGTCAGACAGCCCTCATGGGTGCTTCTCATAAAAAAACAACTACTCCCTGAAATGCCCTATACCACATGCGAAGAGCCATGCGCGGCTTTGTAGACTTTGCTGTTCGGAGCTCCACTGGTCAAGACAGGTCGTTGTAAACCCAATTGCCAGGTCCGTGAGGTTGGTTGGTGAGTTGATAAAAGATGCGGAACGACTTCCCGAGGCAGAAGTTCACACCAGCTGAGCTGCGTACCTTGACTGGTCCAGTCTTATCTCAAGACGTTTTAGAAGGTTTGGCTCTGCAATAGCATGGCTAAGAAGAACATCTCCTAAAGCGCCTAACTTTCGGTATATGAAATTGTTACATGCTTCTTCAGCCACAGCAAGGATGTCTCCCCAGATTTGGCACATGTTTGCAGTTCTTCATCCCACAATTACTTTCAACCACTCTTTCCTGATTAGGGACAGATGAAGGTTTTTCCTAACTCGTCAAACGCTGAGAATGCTTGATACCTCATGCTACCCTACAAAGATTAGAAACCAGAGGCGCCCCACAGTTGTCAAACCTCCGGGAGAGGGGAAGGAGCCTTTCTGCTGAAATTAACAAGAAAAATCTTCCTGTTTTCATTCTCCTTATGGCTCATGGGTGAATTGGGAGGCTTTTGACAGCGGGGCGACCGCTAAACTGGAAGCCCTCTTGGGCTGAGCTGTCTGGATGCCACAACTTTGGAGTGGAAGCATAAAACCGAGCGAACGCCTTGAATCAGGAGTGGAAAATTACATGCACTTCGTTTGGTTTAAATGGGCCTTAAAATATTTTCACCCCGGCACTGTTTACTCGTGTTTGTGACCTGACAAGGTGTTTGTGACTGAAAAAGCACCAACACAACGTTACAATTGCCACGTATTGCGATGCTGAGTGTGTAATCCCATCCTGTTTTAGATTAACAATGGTGGAAATGAGGTGTATGCTTATGCTCACGATCAGCAGGTAACAGTGACCTTTCTTTTGTGCTGAACCTATTTATAGTTACGTTTTTATCAATTTCTGTGTGTGTGTGTGTGTGTGTGTGTGTGTGTGTGTGTGTGTGTGTATATATATATATATATATATATGTATATATATATATATAAAAAACCCTCCAAGATTTCAAATGTTATCTTGGTACTATTACTAGTTCTTCCAACCATACATATTAATAACAACCATACATATTTTCAACCAGACTGGTCTTTCTGTTTAACTTTGTATGTCTATATGTGTAGGTTTATTTTGCTCCAAGGAACTGTATAATTTATCTGAATTTATTTATATGCTGCCACTATTAATTTTCTGTTGATGGCTTGTAAATTTCACTGTAGCTGTTTGGAGTTGTAAATTGTTGTAAATTGTACTTTTAAGCGTTAATAAATAAATAAATAAAACAATCAACAGATAAAAAGCTCATGAAACGGTTATGAAAACACAATGATTAAATGATGACTTCGGAATACTAGTCTTGCCCTGAAAAAAAAAGGTCTCTGTGCCCGCCTCTTTGGTTTTTGCCATGATTTATAATGTGATTAACTATCAAATTATGGTTGCTAAATTCATCATTCCCCATGTACACTAGAGTGCATAATCTAAACCAGACCTGTTGAAAATGTTTTGGCAGGGAGTCCTCCAGGAACAGGACTGAGAGTCTGAAAGCAATGTACATTTGCGGGCGAAGCGAATGTAAATTATTGTATTAGAATGGAATTCTTGTCTTTTCAGGACAGATGACCAAATTCATGGAAAATCCCAGAAATTCCTGGGCGGGTCGCAAACATTGTCTCATTATGCCGTCTAGCAAAATGTAAATGTCATTTGCTGAGTGAAGAGTGAGAGGTTAATTGCTGGTTAATCACTAGCTGTTTTTCCCAGTTATGGGGAGCAGCAAAAGTGAAGGAAAGTTCAAGACGTGTGGGCTGGTCTCTTCTTCGACAAATGTCTTATCATTAACGATGCTCTGCCACATGAACGTTGCATTAAATTAATTTTTCTCCTTTATCTAAAGCAACATACAAGCCTCATTATTTTGGGACCTTGGAGAGAAGCCTACATGCTGCAACAACAGCAACAACATGTGGATTATGTGGCGATCAAGCAGTAAAACTCACAGTCATTATAATGTTGTAGGGTTTAGGACAAGAGGTGCTCTCAATAGACAACAGGTCAATAGATTCTTGAACAATTTGCTTTACCCCTTGGTACCTTATTCCACTTCCCCGGAAGCACAGATCAGAGTTTGGACTGAAGGGAAGGCAATCCCAGACCACATTCCTCCAAGGACCGCGGTGGATGTGAAGGAGCATGATCTTGAATGAATGAGTTCAGGTTGATAGTTGCAGACCCAGAGTCTGGAATCTTGAACCTTGTACAAAAAACTCTTTTTCGGTATATTTTGCGAAGAGCCAGAGGGTGTTAATTACGGAGCGGCATAATTCAGCGTAAGTGAGAGAATCGCTGTAAACACGGGAGAGATCACATTCTTTCTAATTTTAGCTCTAGCTCCTTGGCGGGGATGTACGGAGTGTTAGATTCTGAAGCGCATTACGTTCACCGCCCTGGGGCCAGGGAACAAGATAGCAGCACAGTTTCCACTGGGTGTGGTGCCACTCAGACCTGCCAGCCTCTGAGAGCAATTCAGACAAGGGTCCAAACCCTGTTCCCTGGCTTCCCTGCACGATTCTCCATGACTCTCAGCACGGCGTCGGCTTCACGCTGCTGTGCACATGAGCGTGGTTTTGAGTCGTTGTGTGTGATTTTGATGGCACATGTTCCTGGGTTCCTGTGTAAAGGTTGCCATGGTGAATTGCGCTCGAGGACACAGGATCCGGATTCCCATCACGCGTTTGCTAATGGACCTCTCTGAGGTCCTCGGGGCTTTCCATGGCCCAGCAGGTCTCCCCACTGGCCTACGGTAAAGAACCATAACATATGCTTTTCTGCTTACACCAAAGAGCTTTTTCTCTTCCGTCTCTTGCTTGCTCTTTAGCACAAATGTGATTCCCTCTCTCTTGCACAAACACACAGTCTTGTCCCCCCCCCAACTTTTCTCAGCTCTCTGACCACAAGCTTAATCATTAGAGGATAATAATAAACCCTCTCTGTGGAAGATTGCCAGAGGGCCCCGTACGTACAGAAAGCTGAGCTCTTGCCGCACAAGTCCACCGCCATCTATGTGCTGTGAAACTACCGTGGAGGTTCAATTTTGGCTCTACTGACTGTATCCGGCCCTATGGCCCACTAAAGACTGCACAAGTTGGTTTATTTATGTTGCATGGCCGGTGATATACAGTGGACGTAAAAAGTCTACACACCCACGTTAAAATAGTTGATATATAATAAGTGAGACCAAGAAAAGTCATTTCTAAACTTTTTCCACCTTTATTGTGACCTAAACATTTTAATTGATATCAATTCAATTTAAAGTGTGCACACCATTAAACTCATACCTTGTTAAAGAACCCTTTGATTTAATTGCAGCATTCGGTCTTCTTGGCTACTAGTCTATCAGCATGGCACATCATTACATGGCAAAATTCACCCATATTGCAAAAGTGTTACTTAGTCGCTCTGGATAAGGACATCTGCTAAGTGCTGTAAATGTTACAAATATATTAGACTTCGAGACCATCTGTGCCCAGCCCTATCACCTGACATATTTTTTTATTGGTTGGGATATTCTTAAACTTTCTTCAGGTTTGTTGATTTGTTGATTTGGATGCGAGTTTGAGGTCACTGTTCGGTTAAAAGGTGATATTTCTCTTCATCTTTGTATCAGACACTTTGAATGTTTTGGGCCAAAAGTGACTGGTATTTGGAACTGTTTAGAACTTCCTCCACCTTGACTAAAGCTCCAGCTGAAGCAAAACACCCCCCCAAAGCATGATACTGGCAAGCACCATATTAATTGCACACAGTCTGTCATATGAAGGCTTCTAATCATGTTTTGTTAACATTTTAGGCAAGTTTTTATCTTGGAAACTTTATTTAGCCACGTTTTTATTCCTCAACAATATTACATGATATATTTCATTATAGTTATCGTCTAATAACCAGCATATACATCTCGTCTCTATTTGTCTTCATCAGGGCAGATATTTAATTGCAAGTTTCATTGCAACACTAATTATGACCAAAAAGTTCAACATTGGTCAGATAACACCTCAGGAAAACTGTATTAGAACAGCTGAATTGGGGTTAACAGGTCACAAGGGAGGCACCTCTGCAGGTACCTGGGTGCTCGGTGGAAGTGATAGGATTTCTGTATATGGTCAGGTGCAGGGATTTCTAACTTCAATCAGAATACGATGCTCTGAAGTTTCCTGGAATGGAGTCTGGAAGAAGCATGAGGGTGCAGAGCTAATTACTGAAGTAAAGGGAGGACACTGTGTGTGTGTGTGTGTGTGTGTGTGTGTGTGTGTGTGTTAATAAGAAATAAGCACTCTCTTTATGGTACGTAATGACAGGGCTGCTGAGTGTTTCATCTGTGCAGTACCTGTAGGGCAGACATGTGTGCCCTGTTTATGTGACCTCACTAGAGTATCTTCATTACTTTGTGATACTATGGAAGCTGCATTTTAATGAGTCTGCAGGAAAATACACCTAAGTGTGTGTGTGTGGCCTGTGTTAAAGATTCTTTTTATTATCCCTGTACCTGTAGGGCAGGCATATGGGCTGTGTGTGTGGCTAAGTGGGTGTATACATATGAACACCTGTGCATAGGATTGTGTGTGTAAGTTTCGTTTACCTGCTCCTGTTCATGAGTTTATGACTTGCATGCTAGGACCACTCTGGAACTGGACAGGTGCTGTGTGAAGCCTGGGGGGGGAGGTGGACCCTTCTAACCCAAATCTGATTCCAAGAGGTCAAGCTCAGTCTGTGCTGTTTTGTAGTTTTTTTCCCCATATGTTGATATGATTACATATATTGTTAAATATGCATTATTGCTTTAGTACATGAGTAAATTTACACTACCAGTCAAAAGTTTCTACTCAGTGGACTGTTTTTTTTTACACTTTAGAACCTTTGCTGTGTTGCCAGCATTTCACCTCTTGGCATCATCATCATCTTATAATTATCATCATGGGGATGTTTTTTTTTTAAAGTGATGAAAATGTTGAGCACTTGTTGGCTCTTTTACTTCACTCATGTTAAAGATCATCTCATGAAGTTAAAAAAAAAGAGCCGACTCAGACCAATCAAATACACTTTGGTGGTTCTTGTGGTTGCCTAGCTGGTAAGGACGCGGACCCGTAATTGGAAGTTTGCTGATTCAAATCTCGAACTGAGGTGCCACTTAACAAAAAGCACCGTCCCCACACGCTGCTCCCCGGGCGCCTGTCATGGCTGCCCACTGCTCACCATGGGTGATGGTTAAAAGCAGAGGACACATTTCGTTGTGTCACGGTGTGCTGTGCTGCAGTGTATCACAGTGACAATCACTTAACTTTCATTGTTTTCTTCTGTTTCTTTGAAATAGCCTCTGTCACAGTTTTTATTTTTCACATACATAGTCATACACGGTACGATATGCAGTGAAATGCTTTGGTGACTGCTACAGACCACAGTATTGCAAATATTGCAAGTATACAATGATGACCAATATGCAAATTTTGCAAACATAACAGAATATATCCAAACAATAGACTCAGGGCTGGCCAGTGGCATAGGCAATATAGGCAATATAGGCACTAGGGTGGTAGTAGCCTAGTGGGTAACACACTCGCCTATGAACCAGAAGACCCGGGTTCGAATCCCGCTTACTACCATTGTGTCCCTGAGCAAGACACTTAACCCTAAGTTGCTCCAGGGAGACTGTGCCTGTAACTTGTAAGTCGCTCTGGATAAGGGCGTCTGATAAATGCTGTAAATGTAAATGTAAATGCAAATGCTAAGGGTGCCATGCATCCAGGGGATGCCTTTCTTAAAACGTGTTGGTATTAATGTGTCTTAATACAAAAAGAGCAAGTGTAGCAAAGCCTATTAGATAGAAGTATAGCAGTAATTTTAATATAGAGTTTATAACAGTGTCCAGTGGAGTAGTGTGTGGACGGAGACGCTGGCTGCCTTCTGAGCTGCGCTGGGCTCCACTGATAACGGTTTGGGACTTTTGACTCACAGCTAATTCATCAACATCAAGGCCATCATCCCTCATTTACAAAGAGCTTCGACTCAGCAGCCCACCTCAGGTTTACACACACTCACGCACGCACTCAGCACTCACCTTACCTATACACAAGTACAGATGGCTGTACAGCTGTACAATGTACATACTTACACTCAAACACACGCACACACAGACACACCCAGCCGTGCGTCCTTCACACACTCTCTTTCACATCGCTCACACGCAGGCTTATCTCTTTCAGCCTGCTGGCATGCATTTAGGCTGAAGTGAGAGTGAGTCTGTCCAGTCTCCAGTAAGATTTACACGTCCGGTTTAAAGACCCTCTGCTGTTTTAGTAGCATCCCGGTGACATTCCTGGAACAGCCTGGTTTTGCCCCACAGTTTTTTCCACATTTCCACAGTTTTTGTTCACTCGTGTATACGCTATGATTTGAAGCATTCAGGCTTACATTACAATGGGTGAAAGTCTTTAAGATGCATGAGGCAGGTTGTCGTTCTGGATTTTGAGAAATAAACAGATCCAAATAAGGAGTCAGTGCTTTCTAGTTATCTGTACCGTGTAAAGGAGGAACAAATACCCCTTGTACACAGGGTATGTTGCTGGACGTCTCAGACATGATCTCTGCTGTAGACAGCAGGGCTTTAATTCAGGCGTTCTGTGGAAACCACAAGCCCTTTATTGGTGGACCCTCAGAGTGCCGTTATCCCTGCGTTTACTTTACAGGCTGTTACATGGTTATTATGGACTCCACAGAAGCACCTCGACGCTGACACAGGAAGGTGAAAACTGAGACCTCTGTAGGGCGAACAGGAAAGCCAGGGGCCCTCACGCGGCGGCTCATGGTGACATTACCACAGTTGTCACATTCTGTGTAGAAACCCATTGTCTGAGCTCGCTGAGGGATAATCGATTAAAAACGGTGGCAGAAACCTTTCCCTTGTGGCCAGCTGCCCTGACGACAGCCGGGGCTGTGAACCTGCTCACCCTCCGTCACCCTGTCACTCATGTCCCCCCCAGAAAGGCCCTCCATCTAGTTTCTAAGTGACACTTGCTAAGTGCTGCCCTAGCTGATTAATCGCATTCGTGGTCCTGCAGGAGCAGAGGGACATGTGCAGAACCATCTTTACACCCCATCTGAGGAACGTGATGAGCAGCAGCTTGTGTTTGTCACGGCAGCTCACAGGTTATACAGATGTTTGTGGTAGTAATGGAACAAACTGCTTGGATAGGGTTGGCAAAATGAAGTCAAAAACACACCCCAAAAACAATCAATATTTGACAGAGCCAAATATCCAGCTCATGAAATTAAATATCTGACTCTAATCACAGCCACGCCCTCATTTCCATAATTTCTCTGCCTCCCTTTTAGCAGCACATTTTGCAGCATTATTCAAAACTTTGTGTTTAAATTAAACTTTAAAATTGAAATTGCACGTGAGAAGGATGATGGCCACTTTTCTAAATAATTCAGTGTGCCCACCTCACACCAGCGGCCTGAAAATATCCTAATCACTCACCCACCACCAACTGACCACCAACGTTGTACATACATTTATTGCACCAGCACTTGCCTTGTGCTTTTAATCAGAGATTAAAGCAATGGTTGAGGACACTTGCTGGACTTGTCAGAAGGAACCCCTGATGGGTGGGAGGCTGGGTTTTTTTTTTCAGGAGTTGGTTCAGTTTGCACTGCAGCCTTGGTACTACTGCGTGTGTATGACTATACGTGTGTGTTTTTAGCTGACCTGGGCTTAGATCAGAGTCCTAAATCTCATGCACCCTAATAAGCATGATCAGTCATGATCTGTGCATTGCTCCTCACATCATCTGGTTCTCCTCTTCTCGGTCCTGCTTCGGCGGATGTGACTAATCTATGGATCAAAGGAAGCTCTGTACAAGTAAACAGAGATAAGTGTAGGCCTTTCTCACAGTTCTCTCCCATGAGTTGTTTCATAACGTTTTAATTACTCATTTATTTTTATCCAGAAGCAGTTGGCCATGCCGGTGCATTGTGGGTAGAAATCGGCAGATGTTTGACTGTGACATCATGGCGTCATTCATTTATCAGCAGGGTCAAGAGGTGTCAGCTCTCTCCGGTGTTTCTCTGTGTTAAAACTTCGTCCCAACAGCCTCCCGACAGTGTGCAAGGGTAAGGTGATACTGTAGTGGACGCCAGGGTTCATTAATAATGCAGAGCACGGGTCGAGAAAGAGAGAGGGAGATTAATAGCACTCCCTCACCATGACCTCTGACACCCCCTCCACCTCGCTGGGTCGTGTGTCTCTGGCTGCATCTCAAATATGCTGCCTTTCCTACTCCGCGGGGCTGTACGGATATCACTTTCCTCCTCTGTGACATCACTGATGGCCCGCTCTGCAGTCGTGATTTCCCTGAGCCGGCCCTCAGGGGCTCACACAGGACAAGGCGAGTGAGGGGATCCCCTGATGGTGGATCTTGTGACACTTTCTCTTCGGAAGAAGAGCAGTGAGTCCCGGAATCTCACACTGCGAATGCAAAATGTTTGCTAAATAATTATTAACGTGTTATTCAATTATTAGTTTTGGTTCTGAATGGCCACACACATATATACATACATACATGTATCAAAATATGTTTCCAGATGTGATATATTGGAATATGTTTGCTTCATTATGTTGTTTTTGTCCTCAAAATGGACTAAATAGTAACAAACCAATGTTGCCAATTTAACTAATTAGTAGCTTTTACTTGACATTTGCCATTCCACATCTTACAGTATGCACTTACATATTTGATTAATATTGTATTATCTATTAGTGGTTATGTAAAGTGAGTGAGTGAATCTGATATACTATCAATATTATTTCCGTGGCCTCTCATGAGTCCAAATGAGTGTTGAGTCCCCACACACTGCTCCCGGGCGCCTGTCAAGGCTGTCCACTGCTCACTAATGGTGATGGGTTAAAATGCAGAGGACACATTTCGTTTGTGTCACCAGTGTTTCACAATGTGTTGTGTTGCTGTGTTTAACAATGGCAATCACTTCACTTTCACTTTCATAAATGCAACCTTTCGTCATGCCACGTCGGGGAAAGGTGCATGACATCGATTTCATGTTAACAAAATAAACAACGGTGTGATGGCCAGAACCTCGAAGAGCATAAAACAACACAGCAAACGGAAACACAACAACAGGTGCCTACACCAGTGCACGACAGGTTCACTTATAAGGGGTCCTGATCAGCCGGACCTAATAGGTCGGCAAACATGCGAATGGGTGCCACATGGCAAGCCCAGTAGGATCTAAACATCACATCTTTAATGGTTGCGCATGTGACAGAGTGTAGGGCGCAGGTCATCCAGAATGAGAAAGTAACGCATGAGAGAGCTCCTCCCATTTTAAACAGATGACTACCAATCGGTTCTTTCTTGTTTTATTCATTTATGTAAAATCCTGAAGATGTCTATGTGTATGCCCATGTGTAGTACGTAGCTTTGTGTGCCATTTTAAATTCTGTGCCAAATATTTAATGTTATTCCTGCTTTACATTTAATGCACCAAATGGAACATTCTTTTTTGAAAATATTCTCAATAAATCTCAATACTGTATGTTATTCCTCCATGCTCTATAGTAATGGCAATAACAGATTTAAAAGCTCTGGCTTATACACTTTCTGTCCTGATTCTGCATTTTTGTGGGGTTTCTCTCTGATGACCTCACCATCTCAGGGTTCCACTGCTCATGTGTCATGCCAGGGGGTTTCTATGGAAACCAGTGCTGTGTACCATCATCATAACTTCAATATTTTATTCTCTCTCTCTTTCTCTCTCTCTCTCTCTCTCCCTGCTCATATAGCATCATCTGAAGCTGTGGCCCTGAGCGATTTGCGTGTTTAATCGCTTTCTAATCATTTCTGTGTGTGTTTCCCCTCTCTGCTGTCCTCGCTGATAGAATCATGCATTTTGTGGCTTTGGGTTGCCTACATGGTCGTAAACACACTTGTGTTCAATTAGGGAGGTTTTTCTATCTGCCCACTACCCTTGGGTTTCCGCTTCTTGCATGCATACACACACGCACACACACACCCCGAAGGGTCAAAAATCACATGTGTACCACATTGCTCACTGTTGTGTCTGCCAGCAGCCGCAGTCGTGTTTAATATCTTCTAACAAAACAGACTGAAAACCCCACCACGCACACAGAAACATATGGATCATAAAGAACAATAAAAACAACATGCACAAACACACAACACTTTATTTATCCGACTGGTGACGGCTGAAATCTTGTGGGATTGTAAAATTTGTCTGGTTCCTGCAACAAAAAACATTATATGACGAAACCGACAAGCCAGCTCAGCAACTTTCTAGGAAAGGCTTTTTGTATGCACACACACGCACACACACACACACACACACACATACACACACATAACACCCTTGCTCCTCACCATTAGCTATCAGCAGTAAACGCTGGGATTGTGTGCAAGCGCTTTGAAGTCGACGCGACCCGTATTTTCCTCAAGTGCGTCGGCAGCGGGAGGCCGTAAAACTGTGTCGCCGCGCCTTTTACTGAACCCTTTTACTGGGACGCTGTCAGAGCCGGAGTCAAACCAGAGAAGGGGCACACGCGATAACCCAGCCTTTTTTTCTGCCCCAGGGCACCGTGGGAGGGAGAGCCACGGGGAAGAGGAAGGTACTGAAGCCAAAGTGTAGTGAGGAGCATTCATGTTTTATAAAGCATTATGAGCAGTATAATGAATGTTCTTAGTCAAGAAATGAAAGACCCCTGACCCGAGGGTATGGCTGAGGTCACACTTGAGGTCAGATCAGTGTGCTAATTAGTAATGTCATTAATGAGATCCTACCTACACTGGGCAGTCCTGTCATCTGCAGTCACAGGAGATGGACAGCACAGTTGCCAGACATTAGACCTGAGGGATTAAGCAACCAGAATTATTTCCCACTCTCTTTCCATTCTGGGCCCCACCCAGGTCCAGATATCCATAGCAAACAGATGGGGCTTGTAGTTATGAGAATGCATGGCTTTTAGCGTGTGTGTTCATCCACTGAGTCTATGGATGCAACCACAGCTGTGCCTGTTCAAACCCCACGCCGGTCGAAACAGCTCCATCTCCGGCCCCCTGGGTCCCTCCCACTGCCAGCACTGCCAGCAGCTCAGTGGGCGATGTGAGTCCCTCGCTCTCTCCATTCTTCTCATGCATCCATCCCTCACTCTGCTTCTCACGTCTACTCTACATTACTGCCATTACACTGGTGCACTGGTTCATTAAGCGTTTTTCCTCCAGGGCCCTGCTTTTGAAGATAAGAATATTTTCAAGGGTTGTGTTGCGGTTAAGAGAAGTCTTGACTTGCCCAGAAACCAGTAAACCACGTACCTTTTACTTGCACTTACTCGAGAACCTTTGTAAGTGCTTTGATCTTCTTGTCATATGTGATTCTTGTCATTAATTGAGTGGCAGTTTTATTATTAATCATGTGAATGTTCACAATCCATGTGGATTTTATCTCGATGATTGGATGCTGCTTGTCACATGAGAATGTGCGTGCTTGCAAAAAGTCAAAATACTTTTATTTGGTTGCACATGTCAAGTCATTAGTAGCAAATACTGCACTGTGGCGTAACCAAACTCCCCAAATCTCCGAAACATGAGAGCATCTACACCATTGAAAATATCTGTGTGTTCCTCCTCCATTATTCCACGTTGCCTAAAACTAAAAAAAACTTATACGGATCTGATATTTGCAGAGGGTGTGGGACGAAGGGGGGCTTCCGGTTCTCCAAATACAACCCCCCCTTCCCACTCTCCCACCCACACCTCTCTCTCTTTGGATGATATGCAGCTCTCTTGGTTTTGAAAGGAGAAAGTATTTGGGAGGTAGATGGGGGGGGCACTTCATGAATTATGGATATTTTTTTTGTTGGATGGGATGGGGGGATGATTATAGAAAGCATGCATTATCTTTACATTCTTCTTCAGGCAACAGGAGGGGCCGTTTTGACTGCACCACCCTGACTGGATTTGCTCAGCGTGTTCCTCTGCAGGAATTCCTGGTCCGAAGGGGAATTGTTTTTGGTCCGTCTAAGGATCCGAGGACGTTCATGTATGGTTTAGCCTGGACGCCGGCCACGGCCCCGCTGGCCACGGGCCCAGCCTTGTCTTGTAATACGTTTTTATCAGTCAAGAATGTCAGCATAAAGTATCAAACAATCTCCTTCCATTACAGTTTTAAGCGTCCCTCAAAAGTGGCCCAGGGGACGTCCCACGGTCCCTTTGTGTCCAAATAACCGCAAAGAAGGGAAGGAAAGAAAGCAAAATGAAACCAAGATGTTCCGCGGTACATCTCCTCTGAGTTTATTCAGCTCTTCCTGCAGCTATAAATACCACTTGTCATGTCAGTAGAACGTTTGGACCGGGCGGCGTGCTTGCGTCTGCCACCGTGTCTGCCTTCGTCTCGGCTGCATGGCGGTTCTGCAAACTGCCTGTGAAATTTGGGGGCCAGAGGAAGTTTTTGCCGTGCTGGTTGTGTTTGTGAATTGATGATTTGTGATGGGATTTAAAGTAAAAAAAAATTGTGTTTCATTTCCGTGGCATTCTCAGACACTGATGCATATTAACTAACGCCGAGCCGCAAATACACATCAATAACTCTCTTTCTGTCTTCTGTCTCTGTTTCTCACACATAAAACACACACTGGAATGTGCACACACACACACACACACACACACAGGGAGTAACCACACTCCAATGGTATCATTGTTACAAATCAACACGCCTTCTCTTTTATAGCCAGGACATGTGAAGTGAACGATCTTTTTTTCTCTCTCAACGGCCACGGCGGGAAAACCAACAGCGCTGGTGAGGCCGTGTGACATCAGCGGCGTGGTGCGGCTGGCGGCCCGCACAGATGCGGTGCGTCAGAGGAGCCTCCAACAATAAGAGCGCTCCGAGGTCGCCCTCCTGCCGCAGGCTCCTTTGATTATTAATGAAAGCAAATGTTTCCCCCTGTGATCCTCCGCGCTCTCAAAACAGCCAAGATTCCTGCCTGAGCTGCACTCGCCCCCCTCGCCCTCCCGTCCCGCTGTCACTCTCCACCACTTTCCCCCCGCGTTCGCCTCCGCTGCTCCGCCGCTGGCCGAGGTGGCACGTCGCGGTGATCCGCGGCCCGGGTGCTTCCAGGGGTTCTTTTTTTTTTGAAAGTGAGGAGGGGGACAGTAGCAGGGAGGAAGAGGAGCCTCTCAGATGCATCACACGAACCCGGAACCTGAGATACAGAACCGGGCCCTTTGCTTAAAAACATCGAGCAAATCACAGCGCATAAATCACTCTGCCGTACATACATCACCACGGCTGGCATGCGACCCTGACCCCCAACCCTGCTTCTCACGGCAAAGGTGATGACTGCTTGCTTCCTGGCTTTTCCGCGGCACCAGTGCAAGCAAATCACCGTCTGTTCCATCAAAACCTTCTCAGACGGCATCGGCACACTCATGGAGATGTTTGTGGCGCTGTCAAATGACTGACTCGGTTGGGCAAATTTGGCTCCGTGTAAGCCTTAATGTCCACAACAAAAGCAGATCCGCTTTCAGTGTGCTCTCTATATGCTTAGTTACATCTGGTAACACTTGCCTGGATTCGCCTTTTCATGCAGAAAAAGGGGGGAAACTTGACTTTGAGAGCCAAGCAGCCATTACTTTATACAACCTGGTGAGCTTCAACGTTCAGGTCGAGAGCCGGGCCTGTGAAACCCTCACTCCGACACAAGAAAATTACCCATAATGGAGGCCTTGAGATCAAATTATTATCATAAAATCATTCGGATACAACATATCTGGAAAAAAACCCCCAAAAACAAGGGAAAACGTTAGATGAAAGGATGTCCTCAGAGCGCAGCTGCAGGGAAACCTTCAGCCAGCCTCACACAGAGCCCAGAGAGGGAGGGAGGGGAAGGCAGAGAAAAAGTGAGGTACAACAAAGGGAAATGAAGAAACAGAGCAGGAATAGAGCAGAAAAGAATGGAGATGGTGATTGTCTGTACAGAAAATGGCGTGACGCTGCGAACACGTTTAGAAAGGTGCAGAGACGCATTTGCCTGTAGGAACTGTGAGGACGCGACGAATGCGGTATTGTTGCAGATCGGCACGAGTGGATGTGAAGGCAGGAGAAGTGTGTGGTGAGGTCCTGTAGGTCTTCTGGGTCGGGACAAAGCCACACTGCGGTCAGCTGAGGTTTCCCCCAGGCTGGGGGGATTATAGAGTGCGGCTGGATGTGTCTGACGCGTCCCCACTGTGTCCCTGGGAGCTGAACTCTGGCTGCCGGCCATCTGCTGAACAAGTGACATGACGCCATGTCTTAGGGACGGTCGGTCACAAACGGGATGCATAACACTATGCATAATGTCTGATAACAGGAGTGTATATCAAAATGACTCAAAATCATTCAAATAGGTGTCTATTTTATTTATTTATTTAAATAAAAAAAAGTTAAACCTTCAACCCCAACCAAGTATTGTCTGTATAAATTATGATATTGTTGAGCAGAGTGCTTTACATGTTATTCTAAAAACAAAGATTAATAAAAAATTATAAAAATACTTTATATATAACTAAAATTGACTCAATACCACATCATTAAACCCTTGTTGGGGCTAAAATGACCTCAATTTAAAAGTCATGGTAATAAAGTGAGTGTTCAGATTTAAAGGACTGTACAGACTGTGTGGTACGAATATCGGCTGGCAGGTTATTCTGGAGTCGAGGGGCTGCCAGATCCCCTCCATGCTTTAACTGAGAGCATTGCTTGAATTACAGAGAGTATTCAAATTACAGAAGTTGAACGGCTTGGTTAAAACTTTACAACTAAGCTTAAAAAACACGCAAGGAGGGGCAAACAAATGAGAGATGAGCTTTCATGTCCAAAATACAGAGAATTGCTGAAGCCCAGTCTAGCGGTGATGTTGAGGGCATGAATAAGCTTTTTGTCAATATTTCACTTGACCTTTTGTTTTTTACCTTTTTCACCAAATGTTATGTTTTGAAATGCACGAGAGGAATGGGCAGTGGTGATGGTTAAAGGTTTCCTCCATGTTCTTGAGTCCTTTTTACCATCCGAGGTTAGACTAAACACTCTTCATGGACTGAGACACCAAGTGCTTTTAATTCTTTACACTCTTTACATTAGAGCCTGGCCATTCAACAGGCTTATGCAGTAGACACAGCTGTATCTCACACACACACACACACACACACACACACACACACACACCTGCCTGAGTTATAAAATACTCCACATGAGTTGTAGTCTAACCCACTTTGCTGAGTCCATTTTGAACCACAGCAGGCTCTTGAGGGAAGCAGAAAGAGACGGAGAGAGAGAGAGAGAGAGAGAGAGAGAGAAGGAGGGAGGAAAACACCAGGGTCGCTCGGTTCAGTTGCTAGACAGCCCGAGCCACGACCAACATGTTTTGCTGTGAACTTTACAGCGCGGAGCAGGACACGGGGGTATTCGGCTAACCGCCATGACTCAGCCGGAGGAGCGACAGCCTACTCAGGACTGACAGGGCAGCTACACACTCTTTACCTCGGCCTGGCTGTCCCCAGATTCTGGTCATACTAGCCAGCTGATGAATCTGACCTCGGGCCAGAAATGTGCACTTCAGACACATTTGTCAGCTGGAGAAAATGTCTTTCAAGGATATTTTCTTGCATGATAAATATATTAACAGCCCAAAAACCAGTAATAATGGCACATGGTCTGGATTAATAAATAATAAGGCATTTAACTACAGTTATTACCAGATCCACACTCTGAAAAAGCAAAACTCTTTCTCAGCTCAGAAAGCCTTTTGTGCTTTGGCACCAGGCGAAGGCGAGGCTGACAAAAAAAAAGCCTGTGTTGTCTTTTCAGCGGAGGAAAAACTCCAGTCGGAGCAGTGCGAGTACACTGGCTTTTGTTGTCTTCCAAACCCACCCTGATACGGACCTCCGCAGCGTGGCCAGGCGGACGAGGAGGGGGCCGATGTGGGAGCCGGCCTTGTTGTGATCCTGCAGGCCCGGCATCTGTTGCTCATTTGCAGATTAAACAGCGTTGGGAAAGGGCAGCAGTCCGTCCAACGCAGCACCGCTGCTGCCCTGCGCTTGCAAGAAGTGGTATCGGGTTCGAATGCTCGGTGGAAAAAATATTTATTGCTCTTTCATTGTCTTCAGTCCCCTATTCACATGTTCTCAACGGCTAAATAAAGGAGCTGTAAAACATTTTCATGGCCAGCGTCTCGTATTTTTTTTTTCCAGCTTTATTAACACCCTTTCCCTGCTACTTTCATCTTCTTTCTTGTTCATTTTCAATCACACACTTGCAGCGGAGAGATAATATAAATATTCCCAGAGTTTTTACAACCTAAAAAAGGGTCAGAAAGGTTACTGCAACTGTTTAACATTGGACCTGACCAATACCCACAATTCCCCGCTCACAGCAGCGTACGCTCCACGACCCAACGGGGTAAAAGTGAAGGGTACACCGTAGTCATATTTATATTCCACTGACTATTTTAACAGTCCATTTTAACAGAGTGGTAGAAAAATAGTGCCAACACTCCCCTGGAGAAGCATTGAAAATAATTTAATAAAAAATAGTTTTGTTTCCTGGTCCACAAACCACATTCTTCTACATAGATATTAAAATCATGAGTATTTGTCTAGGTATTCGTTCATTAGCTGTAATTGGTACAGCAAGAGCAGCTATTTGTGTTTGGTATTGCTAATATTTTTATAGATAAGTCAATTTCAGCGATGAATTCTAATCAAAACCTTTTTTATTGACTTGGTAACATTGGAAGCTACAAAATTATTCAGTTTATTTATCTTTATAGCCAGTACAACTGCGTTTTGTGGCTTTATTTCCACATCTGGGTGACGAGTGCCTGGGTTATGGGGCATGAGGCAGGGACCATTGCCAATCAACCGACAGTCCGCCTCGTGTGCGTGACTGTGGGAGCACACCAGAGGAAAACCCACACCAACATGGGGAGAGCATGCAAACCCAGGATCGAACCCTCAGCCTTGGAGGTCTGAGGCCGCGGTACCACCCGCTGGGCCACCGTGGGCAATAATATGCTCAGTAATACATTCCATTACAGTGCATATAAAGTTATATGTTCAAAACACTTGTGGAATACATCAGCAGCAATGGAGATTCACCGATTTAGTTTGAAGTATGAGACGTCAGGCTGTAAATCTTGGCAGGTAGAGTCGGGTTCTGTCATTTGTATAATTTTAGTCAGGTCAAGTCGGGTCGAGCTCATGCTTTAAATGAGTGGTCAGCAATCACAATAGTACCTATCTGTTCCGTATGATCTTTTTTTAATGAAATGTTCATTTTTAACAAAATTCTAATTTGGAGGCAAGCCCTGGCAATTTCCTTTTCCTTTTAGTCTAGCGCAAGCAAAAAAAAAAAAAAAAGCCAGGTTTTTAAATAACTACATTTGTCAGGTCGGATCATGTCAGATTCTGTCAGACTCATGTACAGCTTTAACTACAACAGCTACATGAATTTAAAAAATCTATATAAATGTTTTTTTAAATTGACCGCCCATTTCAATACTGCCCTTTTTTCGTGCCGCCAGCCTGTACCCGATCATAATAATTTAAACCCAACACACGGCCGGAATGCCTAATCACATTCCCACAGTCTGGATTTCCACCCCGGGAGTCGTCCATCACGGCTGACGTGAGAAAGCAACCGGGGTCGCCAAGGCGCAACGTCCTTTGACCCTCTGCCACATGACCCAGAGAAGGTCAGCCCTGTTTGTCAGGTCAATAGCCTAGCCTGCAGTGCGAGCGAACCCCCCTCCCCGCCCCCTCCACTTTGACCACTGACTCCTGACTGGCGCTCAATAACAACATGGCAGCGTCCAGCTGAGGGGACGCAAGTCAAGTTTCACAGTTCACTGTTCACACTTGCTGTTTAAAGTACACCTGAAACACACTGAAGTCATAATTTGTGATTAAAAAATAAAATCACATCCTTTGTTTTGCGTTCACACTGCCTATGCATTTTGGCCTCACATCTTCCTTAATTAAAGAATAAAATCCTTCTTCAGAAAACTTTTTGACAGGTCTATTATGCTTCCACGTTTTGTGGTAGTGTGCATGTGCTTTGCCTTTTTTCACTTAGCATAGATAGATATGACACTGATGTATGTGTGCAAGTGGTTTGTGTGTGATACATGTGTGTGAGGGTGGAAAACCCTTAGCCCGTGCCCCCCTGCCGTGAGGTCTATTTAGGCTAATCCAACAGGAAAGCGGGCACAGCGCACAGCTGTCGGGGGTTAACCGAGCGCCCCGCCGCTTTTCTTCTCCTCCGCGCTCTGTGTCAGCGTGGGCGTGAACCAGCAGGACCGACCGCGGCCCCTCGGCCCTGCAGCCACACAGCCCCGGGCCTAGAGGGGGACCAGTCAGCACCGAGCCGTGACAGGTGGCCTTTAATCGTGGGGAATAAAAGTGCAGTGGTCCTACAGTTCTTCAGCGGCACTCAGAAACCTAGGGTGTTGCGCCTCTGGAGCTCAGAGGGGATTACTGAGATGGACGCAGGTGCCACATTAATAGGTCACTGTGAAATGTACACACACACACACACCTTGGACACACACAAGAGTCAGTTTTACACTCAGATTTTCTACTGAATTACTGTTTTAACACAGAAAATCTCTTGACTCTTGAGGTGAGATGGGGCCATACGGTTCCCACATATTATTACACAGGGACGTAGCTGCCAAAATTATAGAATTATTAAATGATGCAGGCAATACTATTTATGTCATTTTTAATATATATACATATATTTTTTACAAATACTCTCACTCTGCAGATGCGAGTGTTTTGATGAGACTCTGTTCTGACCTTGTGCCCTTATCACCTCAGGGATTTGTGTAGACCTGAAGATGACATCACATCAGCAAAGTGTGGTTCCTGGGTGTGAAGGTAAAGTCACCCACCCCAAGTTACCTGGTATGATGATGTCAGTGCATTCGGGACATTCACGCTCCAGATAGATTAGAATTGGATTGTGCCATGGAGTAGAATTTGGATTTTGATCAAAATTCAGTTGTTCAGCCCATCAGCCATTCATGAAAAACCCTGGGGTGTCTCGAACTTTATAACATTAGAGTTTCTCTTCTCTTCTGGTGGGTTTGGTGCGGGTCCTGGCCACTCTTTGGTTCAGGCTCAGGGTCCAGATGGCCAGTCATGAATGGCAAGTGGAACATAAATCTCTAAACTGCCCCACCCACTCCACCCACTCCATTGAGCCTTCACCATCCAGGCTGAAATACCAACCTAGTATGATCATAGTGAGGTGAGATGATATGTGCCACATAAAGGTAAAAGTGTATAAACTGGTGTCTGCAGGCAGATGCCTCAAAATGTATTATTCAAATATACATTTTACAAATTTCTTACAGTTATTCTTTTACCTTTCAAGTATTACATTCATATTAACATGCTTAAATTGACAATGTAATCTTAATGTAATGTACTTCATAAATAGATATAAAACTTTGTTCTACCAAATCTTAACACAATTCAAAAGAGAGTGATCTCTGTGTGTAAAAATCCTCAAAAATTGCTTCCATATTACACAGACCTACATTTTACTCTGCTTTACTCTGCTGGAAATTGTCTGTCAAGATATCAATAGTCATAAGTAAAGTTTCCGCTGGAGAAGTGCCACTCTCATGAGTTGCGTGTTTTAATCAGCATCTGTCCTGTCATGTCCTGGTGTTCCATCCCCTCTTATTCACAACTAATCATGAGCAAGAATTGACATAGTGCCACAGCAAATCTAGGTGAAAAGGGAATTAACTAAACAAGTTTACCGGTGCAGCAGTTGGAAACGCGGCCTCACACCTCCAAGAGTCTTGGCTTGGAATGTGTGTGCGAAGTTTGTTCTCCCAAAGTTGCCATGGGTTTTATTTGGGTTCTCCGGTTCCCTACCGTTGTCCAAAGGCATGTACACCTGGTGAATTAACAACCATGAATTGACTGTCAGTGTGAGTGTGTGAATTAATGGTGTGTCATTGTGTGTGGTTGTGTGGTTGGGTGAGTCCACTGTCCCAATGGACCATGACCCTGATTAGAAATAAGTGTTGATTGAGTGAATGACTGAGGTTCACAGATAGGTGGGGACAGGTTGTCCCAGTAAAGATGGTGCATTTAACAAACACACACACACACACACACACACACACACACACACACACACACAATGGACAGTGACAGGACTGTTCCAGCTGTCTCCTCCATGGGTTTATTGCGTTAACATTTTTGTGCTCCTCGCGCAGTCCCTGTGGCTGAGGTAAAAGGGTGGGAGCAGGGTACAGGCAGGGTACAGGCAGACAGGAAGATAACTGGAAGCCAGGAGGTGGCTGCAGGAGAACTTGACATTTGACTTTAAAAACCTAAACTGAAAATGTCACACCTAAGTGAAAAGAGTCTCTGCTAACACCTGCTCGCTTAGAAACTATAACTTGAAAAGGTTCCCATACTGTAGAATGGGAAGCCAGCAAAGATTTATTTGTTTGTTTTTTGTAATTGAACTATTAATTAAGTTTCATACGTTTAAAGAATAAACATGTCAACACAATAAATAAACCATTGCACATGCAAGATGCTCCTGTGCTGCCTCTGGCCCGTGGGGCCCTTATTAGGGGGTCACCTGGCACAAGTTGGGCTTAATGGATCGGGACTCCCATAAAACCGGAATGCAGCCGGCAGACCACGGCTGTGACATTACAGTGGAACCTATAACTAACTTTACGTCGGTTTTCAGCTCCTGCCAATCGCCACACGCCTACGGGTTTGTTTTTGTTTGTTCCCTTTGTTTTGGCCCTCGTGCCATTTTTCCTTTGTTTTGTGTAATAAATCCCATTTGCACGTATGGCCCGTTTCTTCCCCATCAGCCCGCGGACATGACAGCTTCAGATTATAATATATACTGTCATGGCACTGTAGATACAGACAAACAACTACTGTCCAGTTTGGTCTGTGAGGGTCTCTGCTTTACTGCTTAGTCTTCCCAGCATCTTCTCACATGCTGCATTTTCAGTCATTCACGTTTTCAGGGTTGGGGTCTGAGGTTCCTTCCATAATGTCAAAGTAAGACGTGCACAGCTCACAAGTCCAGTGTTTAACACTTTACTGCTGTCCCACAGTAAACACAGTCTTGGTGAGTTAGGTCATTTACATTTCACCCAGCCCTCCATATATTTTTATATCGGAGAGACCAGTGGACATTCCCACAATGTATACAACAAGGTACCTTTTGATCCCTGGCATTTCGTCCAACACAAATCATCCAAAACTAATGACCATTTTATGAAGTCTGTTGGGAGGTAATAATATATGTTGAGAATTTTTTTATTGGATAAATTTACCTCTAGCTTCCTTGATAAAAAGCCCATTTTCAGAGATGATTGACTCCCACGTTCCCTCGTCAAAACTGCGGCCCAAATCTCTTCCCCAAAAAATCTTAAGACTTTTACATATATTGTATTCGACCCAAGGGCATTTAAAAAAAATAATAAATTTTGATGTCTTCGTGATTGGGGATGTTATTAGCAACAAGGTTTTCTGTAAAACTTTCAAACAGTCTCTAATTTGTAAATATCAGTAAAAATGGCCAGGTCCCTCCAAATTAAACTTTTCTGCAAGATCATAAACTTGTTCTCTTTGTGGAAATCACTTATTGTCATTATGCTTTTTAAAAACTTTTTAATGCTTTTTTGTGGACAAATTCTTTTTTGGATTATGCCACAGATATGCATATATGCATCATAAAATTTAAATTTCAGCAGATGACAATGAGAGGAATGTATGGTGGTGACTTTGTATTAAAGGTGCAATGTGTAAGATGTGCAATGTGCTAAGTAAAGAACAGGGACAGGGAAGTTTTTATAAAAAAGGTTTTTTATAAAGTGAAGTGATTGTCATTGTGAAGCACAGCAAGCGGTGCATGCAACAAAATGCGTCCTCTGCCTTAACCCCATCACCATTAGTGAGCAGTGAGCAGCTATGAAAGGCACTTGGGGAGCAGTGTGTGGGGTCAGAGCTTTGCTCAGTGGCTCGAAATTCGGTTACAGATCCGCTTCCTTACCCACTAGGTCACCACTGCCCCGGCCGCCACCTCATATGCACATTATGTTGATTCCCCATAGAAACCTAATAAATGTGTTTATCCACAGATGTCGGCCTATTGCGAGGCTGGTGGAAGGAATAGAAGGTGAAGAACCTTCAGCATTGGTTGTGGGTCAGCAGTCTGTGGTGGCTGCCCCATAGATCACAATAAATAAAACTTAGACATGATGCCAAAGCTTTTGTTTTGATCCAATCAGAATACTCAGGTACACATCTGAAACTGGTTTGTTTAATTCTTAGTTGGGAACAGCTCAGGTGATCATCTGGACATCCGAGGTTCTCGGGTCACATTGTGAACCTTTAGCTGTTACTGACTGCTGGAGGAAAACACTGAGACATTTAAGTCCCTCGAGACACAAACACACACACTTTTCCAATGCAAAGTTTATTAATGACTTTAAGAAGAATCAAAGTACAGGGCCTGGATATGTGTGTGTGTGTGTGTGTGTGCTTGTGCACACTCATCATCCATCTTCTCCAGAGGTCCAGATGTGTGTTTCTGAAGTCCCTGATGTTCTGTCTCATGTTTCAGTGTGTTTATTGTCCTCCGATGGCAAAGTGCACACAGAGCGATCTAAAAGCAGCTTGATTAGTCATTCAAATGTTGACATGCCCGACTTCAACCAATCTCATGTGCACACAAACCTCCTGTCATGTGACCTCTTTTTTTGGCAAGAATTGTTTGAATATTTAAAAACAGACATTGCATTTTCATTTATTCGTCAGTGCCTAATAGGAGGAACTGGGGACTGAAGTGTTTTGCACAGCTGCAGATGAGAAATATGAGTAAACCCAGCGGTGGCAGTGTGTGTGTTTGTGCTTTGGTCACATGACCCTCTCGTTTGCAGAATTGCACAGTAGAGTTCGAAATGAATCGCCAGAATGACGTTACTGCCTTCCTCAGAACTTGACAAACTTCTGCAGCAACACTGACATGAAGAGTGCAAGGAGGTAATGAAGTTTGCAGAACGAGAGAAGGTGGAGCCAGAGGCGGAGTAAAGCCTCACAGATGCTGAACACACTGACCTTTTGTCAATAAACTAAAATCAGATGAACTTTCACTGGGTCTTTCTCTGCACAGCTGACCTATTGACTCACAAACACACACACACACACACACACACACATACATACACACACACAGAAAGAGCACAGACAGAATAATGAGAAAGGGCAGACACTTATAACACACTTATACCAAACTGTGCAGACACACTGTATAAACACTGGCACAAGTTACTCCTGACTGAGACACACACACACACACACACACACACACACAGATTCAGTGCACTATGAAAGAATGCACACTTCACATACTCCTGTTACACACCCAGTCACTGGCACCTCCTACTGCGGCAATGAGACAGGTACACAGGCAAATACACACACACACACACACACACACACACACACACACACACACACTTAATTATCATACAAAATTTTCTGCTGGTGTTGTGTGATCACACAGACATGCAAGATTCCCTACAAGGTAAGGAATTACAACATCTTCCTCATATCATGCTGGTGACCCATGAGGTCAACGTTTTGAACAAACAGTCAAATTTAAATTAAAATTTTCTTTTGGATGTCTATTTGTGTGCGTTTCACACTCAAACAGCACTAATAGTTTTATTTCAGTGATGGTAGTGAAAAAATGAACAAAACCAAGATTTTATTGCCTTGCACAGAAGCTGGTCCATCAACCTCTCTTATAATAAATCAATACAAAAAAACACAAAATAAGAGGAACATGTGCTGATGATATAAATCATACAATGACCCATCCCTGGACCTTAATTACTGCTACCGTTTCAAACGAACCCCACCCCCTCATTCCTCTGCTTCTGGCATTTTGTCAGTAAACAGCGGCATGCTTTCTAGCCAAGGTGCGTGCTGTTCAAATTCCAAACCACACACAAACGTCCCCTCACCCCAGGTCACCAACGCTCCAGCTGTGGCCTGCACCTTACTCTCTAATGGACTCTGAAGTTGCTTTTGGGTTCTTACTGACAGGGTAAATCAGGGAGGTTTTCACATTTATGTCATGAGTTATTATGTCGTTATGTCATTAGTGATTCATCTAAAGCATTGCTGTAATCTAAGGCCAAAATGTTGAATATTTTGTGCTTCTGGAGCAAATCAGCATGTTAAGAATGAGAAGCTCGACAAGAAAATGTACGCAAGGCCATCATACCAACCGTCCTGGATGCAGACGTAATAAAGTTATCTAAAAAATCATGACGGAACGATACAGAAACTCTTCGGACACTACATTTATCCCTGCATTCTCTCTAATACACCAACGCAGTCTGTTATGCTATTATTACACACACTTGTGCACAGAATGACATGGCATGCGTGTCCTGCACCTGTCCCCTGAGCGAGGATGAGCATCTGCCCTGAGGAGCGGGAGGATGAATCATTAATGTGAGCGCTGAAATGGCGCGCGGGTCGTTTATTAACTTCTGCTTGTTTTCCTTTCACTCTTCCTCGGCCCGTTTCGCAACATTTCTCCCGGAGCGAATGACACCGGGGTTGGACAGAGGCTGTGGAGAGGGCCGTGGGAACTTTTTTACACAGACGATGAGCTTGACCTCACAGCCAAATTATTCATGTATCCATGGCACAGTGTTATGGAAGAGAGCGAGAGGGAGAGAGAGAATGAAATGAAAGGGAAAATCCAATGGGAAAGAAAGTGATACCCCATTGTAAGCAGAGACAGATCCCGAATGAGTTCATTAAATAGATAAAAACATAAGTAAATAGAAGAGTTTGTAATGATGAAATGTTGACCAGTCATGGTTTCTCACATGCAAACACAGGTGATGAAAGGATTCACTGTTCTGCTGAAACACGTCTGGCTGGAAAGCCATGATCCAAAACTAAGCTGAAGGTGCAATCCAACCATCATGTGATGAAATGGAAGCAGATTTCATTTAACTGAGTTGCTATTAATAATAGTAGAAGAATAGTTCAGACTGAATTTATTTGTTTTTTTGCATTTAATCATCATGAACAAAGACTCAAATGTCAAATTTCTCAGAACAGGTAAAACACATATCCATTATTACAAATAGAATAATTGCCTGTAATTGCTCACATAGTTCTATTTGAACCAAAAATAACTGACACTAGTCATAAAATGTATGTGTACAAAAAAATGACACAATCTTACAGACACACTTACACAGGGCAACTGCTGTTGGATAAAATTAAATGAACTTTTGTCTTCAGCAGTAGCTTCATAGTTGCGAGGATGTCAGACTATCGGGTGATAGATTAGGTCAGTGTGCCAGATACTACGTTCGGACTTTCAGAAGATGCATGGATACACTCTAGATAAGGAAAAATCCCAGTTGAGTTAAACTCTCCACCTTCTAACCCCACCACAAGGGGGCGGCGTGGGTGCTGAAGGCTCTAGTTGCCCGCCTAAAACCCCACCATCATTTTTTTAAAACCCCACCGTCATTAACAGCTTCGATTCACAAACGTGCTACTGTGAATCGTGAATTGTCATCGACGAGGGAACTGTGTGCACATATAATAAAAGCACAGCAGAGGAAGAATACATGCACAGAGATCAAGCATAACCAACAGAGCGCAAGACGGATCCCAGGCAGGACCTGCGTCCTCTAGACGTCATTAAAGCTGCCTGTTGTTGTCAGCGTGAATGTCACACAATTACCCGCCTGATACTTCCAAAATGGAGGAGGGAGCAGGAGGTGGAGACCGGGGTCTCTCCTTTCATTAAGGGTGCCATAATCTATTCATGGGCCTCTTTTAAGGGATAGAGTGCACAGCTGCTCTAATTTGAGAATAAAGAGACCCACCTTTAACCCCCCAGTACCCCCCCAACACACACACACACACACACACACACCCAGACTCATTTCATAAGGGAATGACCCCCCCACAAACATACTCATATTCATATTCCTCTCTATCATATTCCTCAGCAGCACCTTCCTACCTCGGATCTCTCATCACTCCTCACTCTGCACCTCGATCTCTCCGATCCTCCACCACTGCTCCACTCAAGGTGATAGGAATGCATTCGTTTAGACTCTTGTCTGTCTTGGTTCTAGGTGGTGGAATAAAGTTCCACTAGACGTTCGAGTCACTGAAGATCTTCAAGTGCAAGCTAAAAACCTTCCTGTTTAGAGAATATTTGGACTAAAAAGGGCTCTTACATACACTTTCTATATTAAAACACAGCAAACAAACAAACTGATTTGTTAGGCGAATGGTATCTACAGGTCAGGTCCTAGTGAACCAAATGAGGGATTTCAATGATGGACATTTTAGAGAAATTACTCTGTGTAAATGTAAATGCTACTGCACAGCAAGCAACACAATACAAAAAACTGGACAAAGTGAATATTATCTCTCAGTAGTTCTCACAGAATACAGAGAATACGCCATCACACAGACAGATCTCCTGTCCTGGAATGCCGATGGTCCGCTGGGGAAATAGACGTGTTTCTTCTGGAAAGCGGAGGGTTAACTTTCAGTATATTTTAATCATTTAAGTAACGTTTCAATTACTCGGGATTGTATTTACGACGGACGTGTGTCCTTCTTTTTTCAATAAATAAACAGTGATAACAATTGCGCGCGGTGGCCAGTGGCCACGCCCACTCGTGAATATTTATGAGACGCGCGCGTCGGCCCCGCCCCCTGCCCTCGCAACGCGCTGTATAGGTTGGAAGCGGCGCGCCGCGGCAGACTGCGCTCCTCGGCTCGCCAGCACTGTCGCGCCGCGCCGCTCTCGGCCCGAGAATAAAGAATAAGAACAAAAGCGACGGGGACAGGCGCTGCGGGCCCTTTCTTCTATTTTATTTTACTTTTATCGTATTTCTTTCTTTTTCTGCATTGGAGATCTCGGCCGCATTCCGTCGGAGTTGTTCTCCTCCCGTGCATGTTCACGTCCGAGGAGTACATCCGAGCCGGAGTTCGGCCCAACTTCTAGTTTGAGTGCGAGCGGCCGCGACCCCGGAGGAGGCATGATTTTGAGACGGAGCTCGAGTTTGGCGGCGCTCTTTCTGCAGTGCTTGTGGATTAAGGTGCGTAATAAAACCCCCTTTCCGATTAAATCATCGTGTGGTTATGGCTGTGAAATGTAAAGCACGCGCGCTCGCCATCTGATGCAGTTTGCGCGACTTTGTCCCCTTGTCCGGCGGCGACATGCAGGTGTCCGTCGCGTCGGGACACTTCGAGCTGCAGATCGTGTCCATGCAGAACGCCAACGGCGAGCTGCAGAGCGGCGTGTGCTGCGACGGCGCCCGGAGCCCGCGGGACAGCAGATGCACCAGGGACGAGTGCGACACCTACTTCCGAGTTTGCCTAAAGGAGTACCAGTCCAGGGTGTACGCGGCGGGCCCGTGCAGCTTTGGCAGCGGCTCTACGCCCGTTATCGGTGGGAATACTTTTTCTGTCCGGACCGGCGCCAGGAATGACAGGTCGCGAATCGTCCTGCCGTTCAGCTTCGCCTGGCCGGTGAGTCACATGCTCCGAAATCTTATCCAATCTATCTATCTATCTATCTATCTATCTATCTATCTATCTATCTATCTATCTATCTATCTATCTATCTATCTATCTATCTATCTATCCATCCATCCATCCATCCATCCATCCATCCATCCATCCATCCATCCATCCATCCATCCATCCATCCATCCATCCATCCATCTTATCTATATATCTATCTATCCAGGGCCCATTTGTTGTAATCGATTCATTTTACTGTGTACAGTGATTTGGAAAGGCCCGAGATCTGAAGTTTGACCGTCGTCGTCGTCGTTTTTGATCGTGACCTAATCAGCGGCCTGTCGCGCTGTTTACCCGCCGCCTCCCCAAGCTGCGTCCGCCTGGACAATGGGACCGTGCGTGCGCGCGCACGCGCGAGCGCGCACCTGGCTTATCTGGCGCGCGCGTGACCGCGCCGAGCCTTTATTCCAGCCCGATTTCTCCAAATGGCCGGTGGCAGACTTGAGCGAGTTAATTAGCCGGTCAGACGTTCTTTGCTTATTTCTTGTCGTTTTGAGGCATTTGCTTAAATGAGATATTCCTATTAAGAGTGACATTTCTGGACCTGCTCCCATGTCACCCTGAAAGGGCCCTAATAAGACATTGTCATCTTGCATGCTTTCTTTTCCGGCCGGGCCCTACCCAGCAATTTGGGCACAAAGAGAGGTAGGGAGACGCTGGATGGGGAAATGTGAATAGGTCTGCTGCTGCCGCCGGCTTTGTGCCTTTTGTCGTTTTTTCCTTTTTCCCTATATGCAGAAAAATTTGCTTCATCGGCTCGCGGCGTTGGGGCGAACAATGTAAGTGAGGGTGGAGGAGGTGGAGGCGGGCCCGTAAATGGGAAGGGTGAAAGGCTGGGATGTTTGAAGGTGTTGCTAGGTAACGGGGCCTCCCGCCGGGGAAGGACTGGCGGAGGGATGGAGATGTTTTTTAGGTGGAGCCTCTCTCTTCCCTTCTCCTATTGCACCTTTTGCCCTGAAATGCCTGACGAGGGTGGGAGAAACTCCGCGTGTTTGGAGCTGGGGAGGCGGAGGGGGGTGGGGTGCTTCTCAATGAGCTCTTCAATGTCCGGAGCATCAATGGAACTTTGCCGCGGACGAGAATTTCATAAACCGCCGGCTCCATTGTCCCCGCCGGCCAAAGCGGTCTGCTCAACCCCCCTCTCTCTCTCTTTTTTCCCGGGGGCTCGGAGATCGCTCTTATCTTGACCTTAAGGCTCAGTCCTCTTCTAAAGGGCTCTTGTTCCCTCCTGCTCTTTGTGGTCCTTGGTGGTTGCGCTTGACTGGACCCAAGACATTCCAACGTTCCCCCGCCCTGCCGGCCATAGTAACCGGCCGCCACCGAAGAAGCCATCATCGCCTGGTGCCCTGAAAGATGCCAGGGCCTGTGTGCCCGTTGGGTCTTTTCTTTCACGTTACTGGTCAGGAAGACGCTTCCTCGCTTTTTGAAGCCCGCCTCTGTTCAGAGCCTTGTTTTGGAGCCCGGCGCGGTGCCATCACTGCCGGCCGGCCCTGGACAGTGACACCGACAGCTTATGTTAACGGCAGACAAAGGCGCGGCCCGGGCGAACCGTGCCGAGGATTATGGGAGATAATGGCTGGCGGTGGGGGACAATGTGGCCCACGGTGAAGCAACAGGAAGTGGTAACGGGTTCAGCACTGGCGCCGTGCTGAATTTGACACGAGCGCGGAGTGGCCGGTAAAACCCGGGGGTCAGAGTTCATTGGAAGGGGCGAGGCATGGCCCACACGTGTCACGACTGAAACCAGGTTAATCTGTGTGGCGGCCGGGACGGAAGGAACGAGAGATAAGGGCCGCGTTTAGGCCGCGGGGCAGCGGCGTCGATAAGACTTCGGTAAATTTCGGGCTGCCTTTAATTGGAAAAGTCTGCGGAGCGCGTTTCCCGGTAAAACGGATGCATTTCTCGCGAGCCGCCGAGAGCCAGGAGAGCTTTGGCTACTCATGAGTCATTTTCTCCTCACCTTGGAGAAAACACCTTTCAGCTGTCCTCCTCCCTCGCTCCCTCCCTCCCTCCCGCGGCATGCCCGGGCCCGTCCCGTGCGTTTGAACTGCTTTTCCCACGCTTATCACTGGGTGAGAGCGCTCCGGCCCTCGCCGGCCAGGGCGCGGATGGTGTAGTTAGGCAGCCGTCCAGGGCTTTGAAAGAGGACCGGAGCGTTCCCGGCGCAGAGGTGGGGACCCAGAGGACACTTTCCTCCCAAAGCCAGGTGAACAACACGGAGGCAGGGCCTCGGCTGAGACGGTGCCACGTCCCGTATGCCAGGAGCCAGGGCCCGTACGTGGTGTGTGTTACGGTGGGAGCCGGTGGGCGAATGTTGGGTAGAGGGTGTCAGGAGGAGAGGCAGGTGGAGAGGAGCGAGCCAAGTCAACACACACACACACACACACCGATTTCTCCCTCAGGTTTTCCCCTGGCCGTTATCTGATATCGGTGAGAGCGACAGTGGCCTTAACGGAGACAAAGACTTTCAAAGGACGCCGCAGAAATAATGGACCCCCCCCCCCCCACACTGCCCCCAAAAACACATGCTCACGCACATTCTTAATCTGTCATTCAACTCTTCTCCAAAACGCGTATATTAGCATGTCCCTGGACTGCGGGCCCCGCCCGCCTGTTGCCGTTTGATTGGCTAATCTGTCCTAAATCAAGGCAACCCCACCACAAGTGGACTAACACATGCTAATCTTTGCCATGCGAGGACGCATCATACGGGGATTGTGTGGGCTCAAGCGTCCGGCCTCCGTCTTCAGAGTGAGGCGTCTCCCAGGGATTAGGATACAGACGATTAAATGATTAGAGGTGGTCATTTATGATGCGATGAAGTAGCGGCGCACAGAGCTGCACGACAAACTCGTTGTGGAGGTTAAGTGACTCTCTCTCTCCGTTTTGTCCACAGCGGTCGTACACACTGATAGTCGAGGCCTTGGACTTCAACAACGACTCCACCACCGGCAGTGAGTATCTCTTTACCCTTCACTCTCTCTAATTTAAGAATAACATGACCTTTGACCTCGCCGCATGTCAATTCAAGCTCTGTCCCTATAAGGTGTTTCGGTAACAGGAAGGTCAAACTACTTATAAAAATACATATTACTATTAAAATTATGTCCTTTCCAAGAATTAATATATTAAATTAATAAATGGAGGAGTGAAACGACCTGGAAGTACTGAAAGGTCCAGAGATGAAGAACCCTGCTACTTACAATACACGTTTTGTCGTAATTTATGGAAGCTAGTTAGCTGCATGTAATGAAAAATGGAAATATGATGGTGTCCTGCTGCTTTATTTTATGAGGTTATGAGCTGTAGCAGGTGCGGCACGGTGTCATGGGACGCCCGTGTCTGGGTGACGCTGAACCTCATTGGCTGCCCGAAGACAAAGGGCCCAATAACAACACAGATTCAGATTGTGTGTGTGTGTGTGTGTATATATATGCTGGCTTGGCGCTGGTTGGTTTTGGCGGGGGGGTCTGGAGACAGACCTGATGCGAGCTGCATTCAGCACTTCCCCGAGAGCCATTAGGAGTTCGGCGCTAAAGGTCTCCCAGGCCAGAACACCCACTCGCCCCCCCCAACCCACGTCCCCTCTCTAGTAGGTGTAGGCCTGGCCCCACACAGACCAGCATGAATCACTCGCCTGCTCTGGCAAGCGGCGGCGGTAACGACTGCAGAGAAGCGGCCCACCCAAACACCCAGTGGGGCCTGCCAAAGAGCGTGGTGGGGCGGGGGGGAGGGGCGAAAACAAGGCCAAATTAAAGCAGCGCAAATATTGACTGCGCGCTTAGCCTCAACAAGAGAGGTGGCACAAGGCGCGAGGGCGCCTACCGTATGGGCCCACAGCCCTCAGAGGTCATGGCGCGCGTGGCAGCCCTGATTTATATAGAAATAAACCTTTTCCTGAGCTCCGGACAGGCAAGAGAGGAGGAATTCAGGCCTCCAGGCTCTTTATACAGCAGTCGTAGTTGGAAGCTACGCTGAAATGTGTGTGTGTTCGGTTGGCTGTGTTTGGGGTTGAGAGTCTGTGTGATTTTTCTCGCTACGTGTTCAGGGCGCTACCCGCTCCCTCATTGGTCAGTTCAAATGTTGCCTCCCGTGTGCCCTGTGTCTGCGTGCGTGTGTGTGTAAGTGTTCGCCAGAGGCTGCAGGTAGTATACGGGCGTCACCACTGCCTGAACACACTTCGCGTCGGACTGGTGAAATGCCACACGAGGCCTCAGGATTCTGAGCTCGTCTGAAAAATGGCCGCCTCTTTTCTCGGTAAATAAATGCCGTGCCGCGGTGGTTTCGCTGAGATTCCTCCACGCTCAAAGACACGCGAAGGTGTGTGTCTGGGGGAGTTTTAAAGAGAGGGATGGAACAGTGGATTTGGTCAGTTTCTGGATGGAGGAATGTAATTAATGTGCAGCTGCCCTAGAACGGTTCCAGCACTGCTGTCAACGTCCTTCTGCCGTGTGTGTGCATGCATGTCCTCCTCTAAGGAGCAAGAGAAAACGGGATTGACGGCACTTTTATTTCTGAACGGGCTGTAGTATGTGTTGCCAATGTAAGTTGAGGTGACTGACACATACCCAAATGCACACATACACACACCCGCCCTAATTCGTTCGTTGAAATGAAATTGTGATGTGCGCAGGTGTCGGCGGCGAGGTCATTGAGAAGGCGGTGCAGTCTGGCATGATCAACCCCAACCGCCAGTGGCAGAGCCTGAAGCACAACGGACCCGTGGCCCAGTTCGAGTACCAGATCCGGGTCACATGTGACGAGCACTACTATGGCTTTGGCTGCAACAAGTTCTGCCGGCCGCGTGATGAGTTTTTTGGCCACTACACCTGTGACCACAACGGCAACAAGACCTGTCTGGAGGGCTGGTCCGGCCCAGAATGCAACACAGGTACATTTCTGAAAAATGTACAAAGGGGTTAATAAATAGTGGAATTCTGGACTAAGGGGCACTATTTTGGAAATGGTGCTAAGTGCAGCATGGGGGGTTGTGGTGGCCTAGCAGGTAAGGAAGCTGACCCGTAATCAGGAGGTTGCCGGTTGGAATTATGGCTGCCCACTGCTCACTGATGGGTTAAAAGCAGAGGACACAGTTCATTCTTGTCACCGTGTGCTGTGCTGTGTTTCACAATGACAATCAGTTCTCTTTCAAAGGTCAAATGTGTCCTCATGATTAAAACACATTGACCTCCAGAATCGAGGCAGTAGCGTGCATCAGAACTGTCAATCATCAGGCCACTCCCATTTCAATCTCGGTTTATAAAAACATTAAAGTAAAGGGTAGTAAGCTTCTCTCCTTCTTCTGTTATCTCTTTATGTAAAAGCTGAGACAACCTTTGACCTCACACTAGCAAACAAGCCCAACACTTAGTGCTGCGCTAATCGGCGGTCCAGAAACGGTGCTGCGGGGGGACAGTTACTCTCTGTCAGCTGAACAGGCGCGGACCGGACAGGCGGCGAGGGGGTCAGGGGCGTGTTGTCTCTGCAGCGATGCTGTCTCAGCTGACTTCTTGGGCCGCCGGCTTTAGCCAGGCGGCGCGGGGGTCGCGGGTCGCGTTGCTCAGGGCCGGTCGCATTGTCCGCAGCTGAATCGGTGGATTTGTGAACGTAAGGCAGAGGGCACTGCCCAACACAAACACACCCCGACACGCACACACGCTAAATTCAGCTCGGTTTCCGGCACTCCCATCCCCCAGCTCAGTCTTGGATTTTGTGGGATTACCACTACAGCGGGAGATCAGGACGTTCCCACGAGTTAGGAGATGCGCGCCGGGGGAGGGTGTGAATGTATTCGGTGTGTGTGTGTGTGTGTGTGTGTGTGTGTGTGTGTGTGAAGATGACATCATGCTGACTGCTGTGTCTCTTACACTTCAGCAGTCCCAGTCTCTGCGCCCCGCTCTCTGAGTCGGTAGGATGAGAGGTGGTGCCACAGCCGGGACGGCTGACCAGCGGGTCAGAGATGGGCCATCTGATAACAGCAACAATAACGACTAATTCTGACTTCCTCTCTCTCTCAGCTATCTGCAAGCAGGGCTGCAGCCCAGAGCACGGAACATGTAAAGTTCCTGGAGAGTGCAAGTAAGTGACACAAGAGTGTGTTCCTAGTTTGAAAGGTACAAAACAAAAAAAAAAACGAAATGCAGGATTTCCCGATGACATGGTCCTCGTTCTTTCGGTAGGTGTCTGTATGGCTGGCAGGGCGAGTACTGTGATAAGTGTATCCCTCATCCCGGCTGCGTGCATGGTACCTGCGTGGAACCGTGGCAGTGCCTGTGTGACACGAACTGGGGTGGCCAGCTCTGCGATAAAGGTACCACTCCGTCCCGCAACTTCACAAGCACTTTATATTTTTCATTTATTTATATATATTATATGTATTTTATTTACTTATTTATTTATATTATACCTGCATTACATGATCGTGATTCTTCGACACACAAATTAAAGGCTGTTTTCTATGCAGCTCACGGTATTTGGGTTAAGATTAACCATAATTCTTATAGAGAGCAAAGGTCACGTGTGGTGTATGTACTTAAAGCCTACGGAGGAAACGTGAAAGGGGTTTTCACTTCTTTTTTTAAAACAACACACTAAATCAGTTTATTAAATAGACTTGGGCCAGGTTTCCTATCATAACTCCCTCTTATTAGCTAAAGGTCAGCAAAAATGTTCAATTAGATGAAATTTGTGGCATCTAATAGACCTCCTTGAATATATTCACACTGCATGCTGTGCACACACCGCCGTCTCCAATCTCAGGATCTCTCACCTCTGTGCTTCAGACCTGAACTACTGCGGCACGCGGCAACCGTGTCTGAATGGTGGCACCTGCAGCAACACCGGGCCGGATAAGTACCAGTGCGCCTGTCCCGAGGGCTACTCCGGGGTCAACTGTGAAATCGGTGAGACGCTTCCCCCCACCTCCCTTCTTTCTTTCTTTTTTTTTTTTTTTAACCTTTTCTCACCTCTTCTCACGCTTTCAGACAGTAATACGGCAACATAAAGGTTAATCTGTAATCAGGCCTGTTTGGGTGATTAGGGAGGCGGAACTCTCCTGGTCAAACTTTAGTTTACGGGTGAGGTGAGGTTTTCGGATGGATGAAGGGGATAAACAGTGTAAGATAACATACTTTTGGCTTCATGGAATTAAACATTCCCGCATGCAGTGAGACCCCAGCGCAGGTTTCTCAGGGTGATAGTCCATCTTAGAGCCACGTCCAGGGGGTTACAGGTCGCTAATTTGGCAGGAAGAGCCTCGGGGTTTCAACGCTACTGTGTGTTTAAGGGGGAGATGTTTGTTTCCTGTCTGTCTCTGTTTTTTTTTTGTTTTTTTTATCTCACCCCCACTCTTTTCTTTATCTTTATCACTCTGTCTCTTTATCTGCCCTGTTTTTCACTGTGTTCCTCTGGCAACTAGTGAGTTAGAAAGGGGGGAGAAAGTAGAGGAACACACACACACACACACACACACTAATCGAAAGCCCCATCCACTGCTGGCTGTGCTGATGAACCCAGAACATTGATTGATTCGGGTGGAGGAGCTCTACCTCTCTCCGGACAGTGGGGGAGTGTGTGTGTGTGTGTGTGTGTGTGTGTGATGGACAGCTTCCTGTGTGCTGGCGCTCAGTGCGATGTGGAGTGTAATGAGGGAGACGAGTTTTTCTCCCGTTTGATCGCTGGGTGGGCTCCCTCTCACCTCTTCCTCCCCCCGGCCCGTCACCGCCGTACCCCGTAGCCGCGAGGGCTTGATGTTGCCTATGAGCAGTGTGAGGAGGTCAAAGGGGACTTTCCAGGCCAGTGGACTGTCACCGGGAGGGAGGGAGAGGCAGAGAACAAGGGAAGCAGGGAGAGGGTGAGAGATTAAAGAGGGGAAAACCCAGCGCTCTGTGTTCCTTCTCATCTGTGAGAACCGTGAATTTGAGCCTTTCTTTCTCTCCCTCTGTCGCCCCCCTGCCCCCTTCCCATAGCGGAGCACGCCTGTCTCTCCGAGCCCTGCTTTAACGGGGGCAGTTGTGTGGAGTCCAGCCAAGGCTTTGAATGCGAATGCGCCCCTGGATGGACCGGACCCTCGTGCTCTATCAGTAAGACCTCGGCCTCTGTTTGGTCCTTTGTTCTCCGCCCGGCAGGGGTGTCTGAAAGCCCGTCACCCCTTTAACCCCAACTTCCCCCTCTCCTGAATCAGATGTAGATGACTGCAAGCCCAACCCCTGCAGCAACGGAGGGACGTGCGAGGACCTGGTCAACGGCTTCAAGTGCGGCTGCTCTCCTCAGTGGACGGGCAAGACCTGCCTGATCGGTGAGTCGGTCACCGCGATCTCAAGGAATCTCCTGACCCCCCCCTCCCTCTGGTCTCTCTGGCCGTGTTAAACCTGGGATGATCCTTCAAGGGATGCGCTTCCATTCACCTCTTTAATCCCTCCTTTCCTTACTCCTCACTTTCTCTGCCACACACCTCCACACCCATCTTTAGCCCTTTCACTCTGCCTCTCTCTCTCCTCTCCACTGTGTTTGTGTGAATGGCCCTTATAGCCATGGAAACCACATCGGCGAAGTAAGAATTTGCACAAAAAATACAGACACACCCCCCCCTTCCCCAACCTCTTTCTGTTTATTTTTTTTTAGACCTCACTGTCTTTCTTCACCTCCCCGGCCACCGAGAACGACAGAACAATGGAATTCCCCGTCTGTTCTGCCTTTGAGCTGCTGTTTCTCTCTCTCTCTCTCTCACTTTCGCTCTTATCGGAGCCCTAAATCTGTGCCTCCCTCCCGCCTTTGTCCAGATGCCAACGAGTGTGAGGGCGATCCTTGTGTGAACGCCAACTCCTGCCGCAATCTGATCGGCGGCTACTTCTGCGAGTGCCTTCCCGGTTGGAAAGGACAGAACTGTGACATCAGTGAGTACTCGCGTCCACCTCCCACCTTTCGCCTCGGCCACCGGACCGGTCCGGCGTTGGAAGAGGTGGCGGGGGTGGGTGGGCCAAGCGCTAGTGGGGACGGCAACAGCTCGCCGTAAACAATAAACGGCGGAAAGGCGCCTTTATCTGCGGCCATCGAACCGGTGTGCTCAGCTGAGCGATAACGGCCAACTCAAACAGTCCCACCTACCGCCACTTTCCCACTGGCCGCTATCGAGGCCCACTGCACTTCATTCCGCTATTAGCATTATTCATTTACAGAAAGATGGACGTGTTTGACTAAGTCCGTGTCCCTGTGTGTTTTATCGCCGCAGACGTGAATGACTGTCAGGGCCAGTGTTTGAATGGCGGAACCTGTAAGGTAAGTGTCGCCCCGCCCATAGCTCCTCTTTTTTTTTTTTTTTTTGCTCGCCCTGCTGCCTGTTCCACATTTGCCCTGTGGGGCCATTTTTTATAGTAAGTTCTGCTGAATTCTTTGGAAAGACACACACACACAGGCTCATAAGTTCTCTGATGGTGCTGGAGTTAAAAGAAAAAAGAATTGTGTTTGTATCCATATGGGATGAGTGGTTGTCATGACTACGGAATATCAGATTACCATAAACATTCATGCGTCCTGCCAAGTAAAAAGGGAAGTGTCCCTCAGTTCTCTCCAGACCATGTTGATGTTTTGTGTTCATGTTTTCTTCACCTCGCCACGGGGGCCATTCCTCCTTCTCCTCCTCGCCCTCGCGGTTGCTCGCTCTGACAGCGCTACCCAGGCCAGGCAGCTGGCCAGCCTCCCGACGAGTAAACACCGCGGACCCGCGGCCAAGCCCGTGGGAAAAGCTGCGCGCACAGATGCAAACAGGTCGGAGGGGAGATGAAAGCGCCGATAATCTCTCTGCCTCTCTCAGGACCTGGTGAACGGCTACCGCTGTGCGTGCGCCGCGGGCTACGCCGGCGAGCACTGCGAGAGCGACATCAACGAGTGTGCCAGCGCTCCCTGTCTGAACGGCGGCCGCTGCCAGGACGAGGTCGCCGGCTTCCAGTGCCTCTGCCCGCCCGGTTTCTCAGGGAACCTGTGTCAGGTGAGGTGTCTGATATAAACCAATCATGTTATTCTAGAATGGAAGATTAGAATGAAAAAATGTCAAAACAAGAGTAAAATAATTGTTTTCAGCTACTTTTTGAAAGTATTAAGAAAAGATGAACTTTTACTTCAGGAATGTTTAGTATTTGAAGTTCAGGATGGTAGTAGCCTAGTGGGTAACACTCGCCTATGAACCAGAAGAGCCAGGTTCAAATCCCACATACTGCCATTGTGTCCCTGAGCAAGACACTTAACCCTGAGTGTCTCCAGGGGGGGGACTGTCCCTGTCACTACTGATTGTAAGTCGCTCTGGATAAGGGCGTCTGATAAATGCTGTAAATATAAATGTATCCTGGCACTTAGTCTTAATATGTTTGGATTTTAAAACCAGTGGCAAAAGAAACAGGCGAAAGAAAAGTCTTGCAAAACATAGGTGTAATAAGATGACACTCCATATCATTAATAAAATCTATGATGTTGGGTGGTTAACGAAGTACTCTCTTTCTCCGCTTCCCTCCTGCAGCTGGACATCGATTACTGTCACCCCAGCCCCTGTCAGAATGATGGCCAGTGCTTCAACCTGGTCAACGACTACTTCTGCAAGTGCTCTGAAGACTACGAGGGCAAGAACTGCTCCCACCTGAAAGATCACTGCCGCACCACGCCCTGCCAAGGTGCCTGTTCTTCCCCCGCTTTAGACTGGTACTGGTGTTGGATCATCAGGCTTTGGCAGATAATGCCTTAACGCCAGAGTCACAGTGTGAAGTTTAATGTCAACTGCAGATAGGAGGAGGGAGGAGTTTTTTTTTTTTTGGCCCCGGGTGCTGGTGTGCTGGTGTGCCGGGGTGTGGCAGTGCATAGCCTTAGCGAGTGAGCTGCTATGTCTTGCTATGTCTCTAACACGTCTATAGTGGTCCCTCTGGGGCCTGTTGCCATGGGGATGGTGGAGAGTCTCCTACAAGCCATAATTCTTTGTCAGTAATAAGGAATAAAGAAAGAGGTCATCAGAAATCAGTTGTGGTCCAATCATAATCTCATGTTCTCGTCATTTTTGGTCCCTGCCTTCCAGTGATTGACAGCTGCACTGTCGCTGTGGCGTCCAACAGCACTCCGGGAGGCATGAGGTTTATCTCCTCGCATGTGTGTGGCCCCCACGGCCGCTGCCGAAGCCACGCGTGGGGTCACTTCAGCTGCGAGTGCCAGGAGGGCTTCACTGGCACCTACTGCCATGAGAGTAAGCCTGCATCTCACACACATGTGCACCTCTCCGTTTGGCATGGCGTTGCTGCCTAGAAAAAAGCACGAGGTGAACATCCTCAGGTGGAGTGTTCAGCAGATCAATTTAAAAGCCTCAGGGATCTTCACGAGATTATCCTACGTGACCCAGAGACTGTAGAGAGGTAAAGAGCATTGTCCTGGGGCCAGATTAATCACGTTGCCCCGCCCTGTCAGTGGCCGTCAGGGTGGAAGTTGTTTTTATGGGAGCCCCTATGCCCGGAAGGCTGCTAATGATTTGTGACTCTTTCCTCCTTGATGATTGGCCAGATCAGTCAAAACAGCAGGAATGAATGTGAGAAGCATGAATGTGTGCAGAAGATTAGATTAGCTGGGAATACTGACCGAATAGCTGCTGCGGCTTTGCCCTCATGATCCTTCTCTTCGCAGACATAAACGACTGTGAGAGCAGCCCATGTCGCAACGGTGGCACCTGCATTGATAAAGTCAACGTGTACCAGTGCATATGCGCCGACGGCTGGGAGGGACCCAACTGTGAGACCAGTGAGTTGCTTCGCAAATCGCTGGAAAAATCGCGGCTAAAGTGGCGCACTCTGTGACAAATTTGCTCTTTTGTCTATCAGACATTGACGACTGCAGCGCCAACCCGTGCCGTGATCGAGGCACATGTCGGGACCAGGTCAACGACTTCTACTGCGAGTGTCACAATGGCTGGAAGGGAAAGACCTGTCACTCTCGTGAGTACTTTGCCTTGGGCCATTAGTCGAGTGCCAAATTCAACTTTCATTTTAATTTTTTCACTACCTCTTTCCTGCTAGGCGAGAGCCAGTGCGACGAAGCGACATGTAATAATGGAGGAACATGCTACGATGAGGGCGACAACTTCAAGTGTGTTTGTGCCCCTGGATGGGAGGGAACCACCTGTAATATTGGTAAAATGTCATTTAATAATTCAAACGTAATAATGCGAACTCATACCCTGACCACTATCAACCTTTAGTCTTACCTTTTATTCTTATGAATGAATCACCATTAATAACGATTAATTATTTGCAGAGTGTGAGATTAAATAGTTACAGTTTTGTAAACAATTGACAGCCCTATTATTTAGGTATAAATATAATATTTCGACCCGACTCATGTTAGAGAAATAGGAAGGAGGGGTGGAATGCGTATTTTATGCTGAACTCTAAAAGCACGTTTTTGGGTTCTGTTGTTGCAGCCAAAAACAGCAGCTGTCTGCCCAACCCGTGCGAGAACGGCGCCACCTGTGTGGTCAGCGGTGACTCTTTCACCTGCGTCTGCAAGGAGGGCTGGGAAGGTCTCACCTGCACTCAGAGTACGACAAAACTTCCTGACATTTACTGTACTTTACTTTACCGGTCTCCAGTTGGCAAAGAATAGAACTCAAAAACAAAATATTCTATCATATAAATAAAATACAGAAAATCTATGTTTCAACCTTAACAAGTCATTTTTATGTGAAAGTCAGTGAAAAATGGAAATTTATACTGACAGATTTTTCCTCCCCTTTATTATACAATCTTTAGACTCCAATGACTGCAACCCACATCCCTGGTAAGTCGAATTAGACAAATTAGACACAGTAACCACATGCTTGCATGGACACACACACTCTCGCACACAGACACACGCACGCATGCACACATAGCCTGAGGAATGTGTGTTTGTGCTGGTATAAATCGCTCTCTCACACACAGCCACAGCATTCCTTGTTAGCCTGTGATTTCGCAACCGACCAGCAACAGACTGATCCTCAGCAGAGCAAGAACAGAACACACACTCACACGTCGACGCAGCGCTGCTGAGTCGGCGCAAGACTCCCATCGCATTCCATTTCACAAATGCCCAATCATGCGAGTTTCCTTAGACCGCTGGAATGGTTGACCGTTTGACCTCTGACCTTGGTCTGTCTGTCTCACCCCATGCAGCTATAACAGTGGGACGTGCGTTGATGGGGATAACTGGTATCGCTGTGAGTGTGCCGCAGGATTCGCTGGGCCTGACTGCAGGATCAGTAAGTATCAGCCTTAAAAATCCCTGTGGCCAAAAAAAAGAGATAAATAAGTATTTCCTGTTTCTGGCTGATTGATCGTAATTTGATTATTCTACCTCCTCAGCGTGTATCCCTCTTTAGCCCACTAATCTTTAACAATCTGGCCCTTGTCTATATTTATTTCATTATAAACATATCATTAGATAATGATATGGTAGCAGGGCACCTCGTTTTCTGCCGGTGATTGAAGGCTGTGGTCATGTGAAACGGGCCAATCTGAGCACTGTGGGATGTATCTTGTGATTTTTCGGTGCCATTTCAATGTAATCTCCGCCCTCAGATATCAATGAGTGCCAGTCTTCACCTTGTGCGTTTGGCTCCACCTGTGTGGACGAAATCAATGGCTACCGCTGTCTGTGCCCACCCGGCAAAACGGGACCTAAGTGCCAGGAGGGTATGAGACCGGCCTCCAATTATGCATGTCCTGTGTCCACAAAACAATTAATATGACCGTGTTTAACGAACATTTCTTGGCTGACATGTTATCTTTTGTCCGTTTGTACTGTAGTGTTGGGACGGCCATGTTTTGTTAATGGCCATATTGCTGCTGATGGCACCAAGTGGCTGGGAGACTGCAACACATGTCAGTGCCACAACGGCAAGGTCAACTGCACCAAGGTACAGTAGTTAAGACGTCATTCAAAAAAATGGCTGCAAATCCAAAGTGCTGTGCCTATTCCAGTATGCATCTATACAAATTTTTTCCTTAATTTTCCTAATTTTTCAGATGTACTGCGGACCCAAACCCTGCCGTATCCACAGCAAGGGCCGTTCGGAGTGCGCTGTGGGGCAGATGTGTTTGCCAATTCAAGAGGATCGCTGCTTTGTGAAACCCTGCACTAGTCAGGGCGAGTGCTGGTCGGCGCATCAAGGTCCAGTCCGCACCAAATGCCATCCAGAGAGCAACTGTGCCAATGTCACCTTCACCTTCAACAAGGACACAATGCCAAAGGTAAGCTGAATGAATGTTAAATAAATTTATTGTAGAGCTGTGGTTAAAATGTCTGTGTTAATTGCTGCAAATAAGATAGGAATTAAGAATTTTATGTGTTAAAATGAACGTGGGATTTTGACACAAAGACGAAATTCATCCTGACCAGAGACAATCGCTACAGTCAACACAGTCACTGAGTATTTTCAAATGACAGCTTAAGACCTTTCTCTTTCTCTTATAGACTGACTTATGTAAGAAAAACTACAGTGAATAAAAGGATTTGTATTCATAGTTGGGGTCCTAGTGAACCAGAACTGATTACTTCATGGATGGTAACATGAAAGCACCGTTGTAAGTCGCTCTGGATAAGGGCATCTGCCAAATGACATAAATGTAATGTAAATGTACATAAAGATGGAGATGGACAGTGATGGGCATTGGCCAGTTCTGATGATGCGTCATTTGCATGAAGGTGTTTTAAACTGACACAGTGACATGTTGACATGGTTCACAGGTTTTTTGGGTGCATCATCTGAATCAGTCCTCAAATCTGCCCTGGAAATTTTTATAAAAAAAATAGTCCAACTACTAATTAACAAAAGTAATTACCACAAAATTGTATTTGTTTGTATTAATGTTTTATGTTTGTTAAATATGAATTATATCAGGTTTTAATTTTTTTTTAATAAATTTCAATTAATTAGTTGGCAGCCCTAATTTGTTGTCTATAGATGTTAAATGTTAAAAAGTTACGATGAGTGTTTTTTTAACTCACTTTGCTGACTTGTACTTCGATGAGCAGTAAGCAGCTCAGGGGCTGCCAAGTAGCTCACAATGCAGATTTTCTCTTTTATTATCCTCCTATGAGGAAATGCCTTCCCTCAAAGCACTGGAGCAGCTTGCTGACGCTACAGACTTAAAGCTGTCTGGGATGATCCTGCAGAGCTTTCCTGATCTTTTCCTGAGCCTAAGTGTGTGTGTGTGTCTATCAGGGTGTGACAGTGGAACAAATCTGCAGTGAGCTGAGGAGTCTCTACGTGGTCAGGAACTTCTCCTCAGAGTTCCCCATCAGCATGAGCTGTGAGCCGTCACCAACGGCCAACAATGAAATTCACGTGACCATAGTATGTATCAGATTTTTTCCCCATACATTTCCATACTCTCTCAGGTGAATGACTTAGAAAATCAACATTGAAGAGCACTCTAGAATTGTGGCCTAAGAGTTTGTCTTGAATTTGCTTGAGAACCATAAATCCTTAATGCCTAACGTGCCTAAAGTTGACTTTTATTGTTTCAGGCGGCTGAAGCTCCAGGGAGCAGCCATGGGCCAATTAAGGAGATCACTGACAAGATAATAGACCTGGTGAGCAAACGCTCTGCCAACAGCACCATTATCACGGCCATCGCAGAGGTGCGCGTCCAGCGGCGCCAGACCCACAACCCCACTGGTAAGAGATGGCCTGGTGTGCTGGAGGACTGTATTCATAGCTTTGGTGCTCTGACTCCTTGCTGTCACTGCTGTCGCTGGGGCAGTGGTGGCGTAGCGGTTAAGAAAGCGGCCCCGTAATCAGAAGGTTGCCGGTTCGAATCCCGATCCGCCAAAGGTGCCACTGAGCGCCATCCCCACAAACTGCTCCCCCGGCGCCTGTCATGGCAGCCCACTGCTCACTAAGGGTGATGGTTAAAAGCAGAGGACAAATTGCACTGTGTGCTGTGCTGCTGTGTATAACAAGTGACAATCCATTCACTTTTAACTTTGGTGGCAAGTTAGTGACGTCTGTTTCCTTTCCTTCCTCCCAGCAGACTACCTTGTTCCACTGCTGGTGTCGGTGGTGATTGTGATTTGGGTCCTGGCACTCGCCTCGGCGTTCCTGTGGTGCGTTCACCGCCGCCGAAAACAGAGCAGCCACGGCAGCGGCTCACCAGTCAACCAGTCTGCGGCCGCCTCCTTGTCAGGGACGATGGCGGAGGAGAACAACGCGGTGAACAACGCTCGGGAGCAGCTCCACCAGATCCGCAACCCCATCGAAAAAAACGCCGCGCCACACGGCAAGGACCACCACGAGGACAAGAACGCAGTCAATGCCAAGATAAGGACAAATAAGTCTGATCCGGGCCACCACTCAGAGGATGAAGAGTCGGACAAGCGAGTACAGAAGGCTCGCTTTCCGCGGCAGCCGGCATACTCGCTGGTGGACCGGGAGGAAAAGAGCCCGAATGGCACGTCCTCCAAACACGCCCACTGGACTAGCAAACGCGACAACAGAGACCTGGAGTCCCAACAGAGCCTGAACCGCATGGAGTACATCGTATAGCTGGCGCTAGCAGAACGACGGTGTCGCTGCGTCCGTGGCAACGAGGGATCCAGCGGTCGCAGGGCACTGGAAGGTTAACAAGGGGAAAAGAGGGGCTCCTTTTTTTTTTTGGTCACTTGGTCTTGAATTGAAGGCACAAAATAAGATTTTTTTTTTTTTATTCCCTGCGTTCTAATTTATGACAAGCTGGCATATGCTGGCAGAAAGGGCTGGATCTCCAGGTGCGGCATAATGCCTCTGTGGCTGTCTGTTTTAGAGATGGTCTTCAGTCAGTGATGAGTGGGCTACATCGCAGGCTCAGTTGCCTACGGTCCCCAGCGAGCCACGGCGGCCTGTGTAGTCTCGAAAGGCCCAATGGCACTACCATTAAAATGTGCCTTTGATGCATCATGGCACAGCAACCATCAATAAAGTCTAATGTTATTTATTATTATGAATTTTTTTGGGCTGGCAGGTAATTTCGATCAAGTTAGTGTCAGCAGTTGCTGCCAATATGAAGAATTTTATGTGTTGATTTAGATTGTTGTATAGATATGTACATATTTTTTAATTAATCATTGTGTATATTTGATTTTATTAACTTAATAATCAAGAGCCTTAAAGTATCATTCCTTTTTGTTTATTTATATGCCTTGTTTAGATTTGAAGGTTTGACAGCTTTGTAAGCTTACGACTTATTTTTGATGGAAAATATTGTTTTGTGTCTCATAAATGCCAAAAGTGTTCTTTAAAGAATAGTTTATTTTTTAACAATAGGATGGGCATTTTTCATGCCTGGATCAAATTTTGTACAATGTCAGTGCGAAGCTCTTTCTTTGTTGCTTCTCTTGCTCTCTTTTATTCTGTTAAGGGAACAAAAATGTACATGCAGCACAACAGTTAAGCAACAATTAAAGAGAGACCCGTTGGGGAAGCCCTGAAACACATTTGCAAGAACGCCATGCAGAATGTTCATATTAGTTTGCATAGAAAAACAAATACTTGAACTAAATCTGTTCCCGTTGGAACAGCCTGTGACATTGCTCTGCCACAATGGCCCACTTGGAAATTTGATAAGGAGCCGGTGAGCTGACAAACTGCCCGGGCATTCCGTGGGGCTGCACACAGCATTACCTGGATCTTCTCGTCAGCCCGTCAAGGTCGATGTTTTTGGCTGTCCATGTGGAGGAGGTCGCTGGCAAAACTGCCCAAAGAGCCCACACCAGGGCTCAGAGTATACACTCGGCCCCACAGCCGTATCGTTCATCCAACCAATCAGATTGTAGTGGCTAAATATCACTCACTTGACATTTCCCTTTTTGTGAGGTGTTACTCTTGGCAGGATTCATACGTTGCTTTGTGTTCCATTTCATTGTCATGGATGATAATATTTATTAAATATTTTTTATGAAACAAAAATAATTTTTTGCTTTGTTCATATGAAGGAAGATATGCTGGTGGTGTGTGTGTGTGTGTGTGTGTGTATAATATGCTCTGCATTGGCATGACCTGCAGTGTTTTTCAGCTGAAGAGGCGGAAGATTGAGCCGCATTCCCTCGACAACAGTGGTGACTTTGTTTCCGTCTAGACGTCTTCAAGCCCTGTGAGGGTCCATGCCGACATGTGAGATTGTTTAGGGATGGAACCGCTCGCTCTCTACAGCCTGCGTGGGAACAGCCCAGCTTGCCTTGCAAATAAACAGCATGAGACAGTCGCTCAGATGCATTTACAGAGCCGCTGGACAAAAACAAGGCACATGTAAAGCTGACATTCCTGGCACAGGAACTTTTCCATCATTGTTAGTCCAGAAACCTTGTTCATGGCTTTTACTTTAAGCATATAAGTGTATTCTGGAAAGGAAAAAAAACTCTTTAATTATAGTTTCAAGAAATTAATGAGCAACTTAATTTGTTATTTGTTACTACATACAGTATTTGCTGTATTTATCATTGGTGGCACTACAGTGAATTATGTGGAAATTGCTAGATCATTGTAGTCCCAGTCATTGTGCCAAATGCCTTTTTTTTTTTTACCATTTACCACTGTGTAATGGAATGCCACCGCAGCACTAGAAGGTATCAACATGACCATTTTGTTGCTGAGATCCAACACAATTTAGATGGGCGATCTTGGAACTGGGTTCTACAGTAAAGGATTATCAAAACCATCTGAGGAATTTTACTCAGTTAGGCTAAAAATGGACTCACTCACATTTCTGAATGTGCACAGCCTGCCGGAAACCCTTTTCTCATCCTCTGAATGTCAGATGGAGCATGCCGCTGACACATACCGGAAGAGGCTGCTGAAAGAGTTCCTGTGTCAGTGGGTTTCTCTCTGCTTTAAGCATGTGAGGCTGCTGCACTAATTTGGGGTTTTATATGAGAGTGTAATCCCAATGCCGGCATTGGCTTCAGGGAAGAAGGTTTATGGAGTTATGACCATATGACGTTGTTGATATTGTCCGTTGTTACTTAACTGTGGCTGCAGTAAGGAGCTTCCCTGTATTTCATGTCTACCAAGGACTCAGGCATCATTACATTGTACAAATTGTGCTTAAGAGTAGGCTGTACATGAAAACGGAAAAATGTGGGAAAAACAGCTCCCACATCTATTGTTACTGTGCTGTAAAAACACCAGCGCAGACTGCATTCCAAAGACAGCTTGGGAAATCCTTAAAGGCGATCAGGTTAGGAAATCCACTGTTACATCAAAGCGCGTTGAACAGAGAAGGCAGGTTTTTTGCCACAGTTATGACCTGTAATCTGGCACGCCATCAAACTGTAATGGTCGCAGGCACATTAATGAATCTGTCACGGTAACCCGAGGCCACCGCTGCAAGCAAAGCCCCAGGAGCTCTCGGAGTGAGGGACAACGTTGGAGATGTTCTCGGAGTCGTCTGTACGTGTGCAGGGCACGAATAAAGACAAGTGCGCTCGGCTCAAGACCAATTTCTCCTGTCCTACAGTCCTGCTCTTCCAGACACGCCCTGTGAGCAGCACACAAGTCTGACTCAGGAAGCCTGTGGGACTCACCAGCCTGTGCACGGAGCAACGATGTCAACTCTCCCGCAGGAGAGTGACTGACCGGTAAAAGACGGGGAGTGTGAGCCAGCGATGATAACGCTGTGTCTGGTGCACAGAAGTGAGTGCAGAAATCTCGTCAGGCGAGCGGCGCCTCCCGACGGTGCCATCGGGTGGGGCTGCATGCAGGTTCCATGTGAACCCCCTGCTCCTCCCTTCCACTGAAGACAGCGCAGCGCACACTGGTGTGTCAAAAACGCACTCAGGTGCACTGAGCAGAGACAGAAACGCTACACGATACAGATTAGTTGTTGGGGGGCAGCTTCAATAGAAGAAATGTCAGGTATAAGGCAGCAGCTGTGTGAAAATGAGGATTTGTTAAACATCTTAGCATATAATTTCATTTTTAAAGAAGCACATCATTGTGTTTACAAATTATGGCACTGTTTCGGCCTCCTCCCTCAAAGACATTATGGAACAAGTTATTTGGCACATGAAATTTCGGTGGAAAATGTTCTGGAGAGAGCTGTCGAAAAAGCTCTCATCTATAAGCCCCACCCTGCAAACTGGGATCTATACATCACAAGCATTGTTCTTACAGTCTCATTCATTTTCAATGGCTATTTTAAATGAGATCTTATGCAAGCAACTTGTTCTGAAACAGGGTTTGCAAAATAAACTCATGATCAGATATGTTGACTTCTGCTGCTGAACTCTATACCGTCCCTCTTTTTTTGTTGGATGCATGATATCCTCATACAGCTTCCTTCTTTAACATCTAATCTAACCTGGTGCTTTCTCCTCCTCCCAGCACTTGCCTTTGTAAAAGTTTAATAAAAGTATTTGCTCTACTCTTAGTTCTTTGCAAATGTTTGATTGCACTTTTAAAAAACATATCGAATGGCGGCTCTATCCCAGCCACTTAGGACGCACATCACAATGTGTTTCTTGGTGTCGGTCCCAAGCCCGGGTAAAAGGGGAGGGTTGCATCAGGAAAGCCATCCAGACTGGCTGATTCAACGTAGCAAGCTAAAATGGTACCTTTTGATGATTATTTTATCAAAAATTGTGCTGAATGGCGTCTAAGAGGTGACACACACAATCTCTTTCATCTTGAAGACCATTAGAAAGTATTACCTCGTAAAATAAATGAAAAGCCAGAGGACATCTGACCAGGCGTGATGGGAGAACAGAAGGCTGAGTGTGTGAAATACCAGGTGTAGCAGCTCTTCATGTGAACTTCACTTCCCTTCACAACAAACAAAACACACACATGCCCTGCCCTCTTACAGTAAGAGAAAGAGTGACCTGCCTCATCTTGTGCTACCAATTCTGGGAATCCTGAAGAATCATCGTCTTCCAGACTCTGAATCTTTGCAACGTTTTTTTTTTTATTTTCTTTAAAAAAAAAAAAAACAGAACGTTCCGTCTGCTTCTGCACCTAAAGGTGTCATCAGCCTCACTCCCCCATTGACTCAATGGCTTTTTCTGGCAGAACATCACATAAGCACATTTTCTGGAATGAGGTGTGGCTGTGTGAACGTAACCATCAAGATGTGCCTCGCCGACACACAAACACACCCTCACATGGATGAGCTGGAAAGACAGAAGACCTGCTGACACAGGTAGCACGGTAGGGTGTGGCCCTGTGAAGCAGCTGTGAAAAGGACGAGAACTTGGCTAATAAAACCACTGCACTAAATAAACAACGAGAGCCTGTCTGGCTAAATGATTGAATACATGCATAATTCACCAAACAGCTGTGTGGAGCTATGCATTTTACATGAGCACATTTTCTGATCAATGTCTTGCCACCATCAGTTATTCCTTGTTCTGTAAAATGCTGGTGAAAATGCTGGTGAAAAGCTCATGTTTGAAACAAGGTGATTCTGTTAAGCCAGTTCCAGTGAGGAACTGGATTGGCTTTCTGCTTTGCCGACTGAGGCGGAACGAGTCCGATGTGAGGTGTTACTACAAAATATTTTTGTCTTATCTCAAGAAAGCTTAATTAAGTCACAAATGTGCGTGTCTGTGTGTGCATGTGTGTGTGTGAAGAGCTTCAGCCGGGTTAGAGCCAAGGAACTGCTTAATCTCCCTCTGGGGTTGCCAAACTGCTGCAGTGCCACAGCCCAGTCCTGCCCTGACTCCCACGGATATTAGTGACCGGTCGTCCAGTAGCCTGGGAATGGCGCAGAGAGAGTGGGAGAGAAAGCGTCAGGCGCCGCCCTTAAAATCGGTTCCGGCACCTGTGGCCACTACGCACACGCATATTTGTGAAATATCCCTCTGAGAAAGGTGCGTCGCCTACACGCTCACTGCCTCGCATTGTCAGGGTTCGCTCGATCCCATTTCATTTGAGTCACTTTCATCTCACATGAATTTTCTTGAAAGCCCTAATTTGTTTCTGCGTGATGTAACCTGTCCATCATCCCCTTCATTCCCAGCTTTCTGGCTTTTAGTGTGTTACTCATGCAAAGTTCTTGGAGCAGAAATGACCAGAACTGCTGGAGAAGGGTGATTTCGATTGAGTTTACAAATTCCACTACTGTTGTAGTCATTAATGAACAATATCTGTTAATGACTGCTCCTTTCAAATGCTCATCTTTCTTGTATCTCATCTTCATGTTCGTTGTTACCCTGTTTCTTTCCTACTGATTTAAAAAAGAACAGTGTGGCATTATTCACCTTGCAATAATGTGTTGCATTATTAATCAAATTATTAAGGCATTAATAATTACATTCCTTGAGCTACTTTATGTTGCTTTCCCTCTGCTGCTTCTTAATGGCTTATCATTACTGCCTCGCTGCTCTGGGACATGCAAAGAGAATATTCTGCGATCCTTCAAGAACAAATGCGATGTTGGATGAAACAGAGAAAAGAAAACGTTGAAATTAAAGTGAAGTGCAATGCAGCACAGTTTTAATTCTTAATAATGAGGTTCAATGTGAGCACACACATACAGTACAGGGCGGTAAATGCGCGGTCATGTATTTTAATTAGCGCTGAAATTGAAGCTGAGGCGATAAAACAGTGTCTGAGGTGTGGAAAATACAACTTTGACCATGAAAAATGGATATTTAAAAACTTATAAATGCCTCGCAACACATGTTTGTACAGTCATGTTGGCCAACATCCGGCACCACTATAATGTCGGGTTTGGCCTTTTAAAATGCGGTCAATACAGGAATATGGGGCAGCGTTGGCCTAATGGTTAAGGAAGTGGCCCCATAAGTGAAGTGCACACAGTGAAATGTATCCTCTGCATCTAACCCATCACCCTTAGTGAGCAGTGGGCAGCCATGACAGGCGCCCGGGGAGCAGTGTGTGGGGACGCTCAGTGGCACCTTGACGGATCGGGATTTGAACTAGCAACCTTCTGACATATATATATCTCTCTCTCTCTCTCTCTAAACCCCATGGAAATTACGCCCCTGGTCTTACTTAATTTAATTCTCCCTTAGTTGTGCTCAAATTCATCTTGTTCCAGATCACCAAAACTTCCTTCACTATCATTGCTGCAGTGACCGTAATTCATTCATTTATTACAAATGCTCATTAAACTTCTTTTTGAAGGGCTGAAGTTATTACCCACATTTATTATTCAACACTAAACAGATCTTCAGTGATGGCTGACAGATGTCTCTGCTGAAATTATTGTGCATGATAAATTGATGTCTAGAGTGTTGCCAATACAAAATGCACTTAAGATGTTTGGTGAGCCACTGGGACACATCTTCTGTTCTTGCGTAGCACAGAAGTGAGAACAGCAGGCTTGAGAGGTCAAGCATTGCTCAGCATTGGTGGCAATCCAAATGGCCATGCTTGGAATATCTTGCTTTATTTAATTAAACCTCTGCGTAACAGAGAGTAAAGGGGGAGAAGAGACAAATGCACATTATAGTGAACGCGCAGCAGATTGTTTGCTAAATAAAATTACAAAAAAGGTCTAATGGTGCTAAAAGTCTGTACAAATAAATGTGTTTGGTTGATGAACATCAACTATTAAGTCTTATACATGTATTGTGAAAGGAAGGGCATTTGCAAGAGAAAAAAAATACATTTATTTACACACATATATATATATATATATATATATATATATACATACACACACAGACACAGATGGTACAGAAAGTCTTCAAACCCCCTTAAATTTTCACTCTTTTTTATATTGCAACCATTTGCTAAAATCATTTAAGTTAATTTTTTCCACATTAATGTATACACAGCATCCCATATTTTTGCTGTTTATTAACAAAGAAAAACTGAAATATCACATGGTCCTAAGTATTCAGACCCTTTGCTTACACTGGTTACAATGTTGGCCAACCTTGGCCAAGGTTACAAAAAATTCTGCTGCACCTAAGGTTCCTAAGAGCACAGTGACCTCCATAACACTTAAATGGAAGACGTTTGGGACGGCCAGAACCATTCCTAGAGCTGACCGTCCAGCCAAGAGAGAAGAGCCTTGGTGAGAGAGGTAAAGAAGAACCCAAAGATCCCTGTGGCTGAGATGCAGTCGGGAGATGGGAGAAAGTTGGGGCAGTGGTGGCCTAGCGGTTAAGGAAGCGGCCCCGTAATCAGAAGGTTGCCGGTTCGAATCCCGAGCCACTGAGGTGCCACTGAGCAAAGCACCGTCCCCACACACTGCTCCCACTGCCCACTGCTCACTCAGGGTGATGGGTTAAATGCAGAGGACAAATTTCACTGTGTGCACCTTGTGCTGTGCTGTTGTGTATCACATGTGACAATCACTTCACTTTATTATTATTATTATTATTTATAAAGTTGTAGAAAGTCAACCATCACTGCAACCCTCCACCAGTTGGGGTTTTATGGCAGAATGGCCAAATGGAAGCCTCTCCTCAGTGCAAGACACATGAAAGCCCGCATGGAGTTTCCTAAAAAAACACCTGAAGTGCTCCAAGATTGTGAGAAATCAGATCCTCTGATCTGATGAGACATAGATAGAATGTTTGGAACTTTATTCTAAATTGTATGAGTGGAGAAAACCAGGCACTGCTCATTTATAAAATTTCCCTTCCTATAAAAAGTCCCTTCCTGAACTTGAGACCAGCACCAACAAACATTGTCACATGCACCTCCAGTGGGTCTTTAAATATATTTATGTGCAACTGAGGTAAAGTGGAAGGAAATCTGTGCTTTTAAGATCACAATTTCATGTTATTTTTTTTTTTTTTACAACTCAATGTTGTAAAAAAAGCTATGTGTTTATGTGGACTCTCTATTTCAGCCTCTGGACCAGGGCTGCAGATGTTGACTTACACAGATGTGCCTGCCAGAGAGTGGCCAGAAACAGCTGGTCCCCTTCACAGCATTCTAGGGAGGACGTTGACCCAGTGACTTACCATATCAAATAACTTTCTGGCTTTAAACATTTAGCAACTGACTCCTTGTGCCAGGCAGGACATAATAAATGCATCAAATGTATTTTTAAAGTAGTGAAGGCATTGTCAGTGTGAAACACTGCACCACAGCACACATTAAACCCTTAGTGAGCAGTGGGGAGTGTGTGGGGACGGTACTTTGCTCAGTGGCAGCTTGATGGCTCAGGATTCGAACCGGCAACCTTCCAATTACGGGTCCAATTCCTTACCCGCTAGGCAACCACTGCCCCAATGCACCTCATGCCACTAAAAATGAATGAAAAGTAATAAATAAATATATATGTCAAAAATATTAAAAATCAAAGTCTAGTGTTTTCATTGCCCCGCAGGAAATGCAGATTTCAATTGCGTGTGTATTTTTGAAATATAACAAAAAAAACAACAACATATAATAATATATAAATACCTTTTTTTATCGATGCGTCAGTTCGCTATGGAGGCAGGCTCGTAATATGCGGCTAAATTGCTCCCTCTGTTGGCTACAACGTTAATATTTCGTGCAATTACATTTTTAACAATTTTATCATTACGTTAATACTGATCTTAAAAAATGTTAATAAACGAATATTTAATAAAATCGCTGCTAAATATTACATTGTAATGAAACTCTCGTAATGAACTACAATCCTTTACTCTGAGGTCTTTCACGGTGAAATGTCGGACCCTGTATGGGCGACTAAATAATCGCCGTTTTAAAATGTTAAACATGTCTTGTTATTCATACATTTAACATTGATTTTTCTAAATTTTACGCTATGCCGCGGTGTTTCTATTATTCTTAAATGTTGAAAATTTGCGTTCCAAATTTCTAGCAAAATTTTTCAAAATGTACATTTGAACTGGATCTGCTGGCCTTCTTTTAGCCAACATTTTTTTTTCCCTACCAGAGAAACGTCTGTCTGGAAGTGAGCGACAATTTACGGGCTGAATGTGAGCGCACTAGCGGATTCATGACTTCTTTTTTTTACTAGTAATTCTTAAATGCTAAACATGTTATTTGTTCACGCTGTCATGGAAATTGGAAGGTTAGTGAGACGCATCATATTATCTGTGTAATCTTATTGGACAGTGCGATGCCAATCTTTGTAGGTTTTAAGACATTTTACTGTGATTGTATACTGAATAACGTTTACTATTGCTTTGTTTCTCCAGACGTGGTGGCTTTTTTTGCTGTGATTTTATGCTGAAAGTCCACAGCTACAAGCGCCCTAAAAATTAAAAAAGGCAGTACGCAGTGCAAATGGGCAAGGGTAAGGATTTGAGCGACTTTGACAAGGGCAAAATTGTGATGGCAAGACGCCTGGGATGCTTGTGGGCTGCTCCCGGTCTGCAGTGGTAAATACCTTCCAGAAGTGGTCCAAGGAAGGAAGGCCAGTGAACCAGCGACAGGGTCATGGGCGACCCAGGCTCATTGATGAGTTCACGGAGCGAAGGCTGGTCCATCTGGTCCAGTCACACAGTAAGGACACAGTAGCACAAATTGCTGAAAAACTTAATACTGGCTATGACAAAAAGGTTTCGGAACACACAGTGCATCGAACCTTGCTGCTCATGGGCATGCGTCGCCGAAGGCCTATCGGGCCGACTATTCTGTCCTCTCTACACCCTCCAAAGCTCCTGCGGTGTGTGCCTGAGCAGCAAAACTGGACCATGGAGAACTGGAAGAATGTGGAGTGGTTTGATGAAACTAATTTTCTTTTGGGCAATACTGATGGCCAGGTAACTGAGCATCAGGTAAATGGCAAAGAAGAAAATCCAGAGGAAGCAGTGTAAAGCTTGCTGGCATCATATTTGTGTGGATACGTTCAATACCATTTCTTCACCTCTGAATCACAATGCAAAGAGAATCAAGGACACCCCCCCCCCATGCATTTCAGTGTTAAATGCTAAAAAAGGTCTCAGCTTCAAGTAGTTTATAGAAAGACCAAATGTTTAACACATAAGCAAATAGTTGATGGGTGCACTGTGACTGCGTTGAATATATATACACATTTTATTCATTAAAAGTTCCGGGTGGACACCAAGAAAATACAATTATATATTTGTACCTATATGTGTGTGTGTGTGTATGAATAATGTATGTACTGTAACATGTATTCCAAATGGAACTGTCCAAGCTCACCACTCTAAACCAGTGACTGACCAACCACAAGTGACCAACCAAAAAGGCATTCTTATTGAATAAGGATGATTATCCAGTTATTAATTTAATCAAAACTGATTGTAATACATGGATGATACTGATGTCTATTGGTGACCTTATCAGTATCTAACTGAATGATGCTATGTTCTGTTTGTACATCATGATGACATTGCTGAGCTGGGGTCACTGTTTTCAATGTGAAATGTGAAAAGCTTCTTCTTTAGATATTATGAAACTATGATGCATCATTGTCCTGATAGACCTGTCTTGGACCATCAAACCCCATGATTTGCACTCTGCACCAGCTGTGAAACTGAAACATAAAATATTTTTTTATTCATGTTCGCTAAATACTATTTAATTTGTGCAATGTTGATGTATGCTGACTGTAACCACGAAACACTCACGCATGCAAACAAGAAAACTAAAGAATATTGCCATTGTTGATAGGACTGATTTGACATATTGAAGGGTTTTATAGTTGTTTTTAATGCATAAATATATCAAATTGGTCACGCATTTCATATAATCTCCCTGAAAACATGATTGACCATATTTCACAAGAATGTGAAAATTAACTTATTTTCCTTTATCATAGGAATGTGTGCTGATCACTTGAGAGTTTCTGTAAGTTTTAAGTAGTCCATCTTTAAAATAAACCCTTTAGAAGTTCTTTACATATTTATACTAAATTAAACCTTATTTTCAGATCTTGTTGCTCAGCTCATATAATAGCCCATTATATTATATTGGACCGGTCACTTCAACAATAGTTACTTTATTTGGGGCATATATAAATGAGAAAACAATGACTGACACTAAACAGCAAGATTCCTTTTTATTTCTTTCGTTATTGTTTTCAGGATTTTTTTATTTAAATAAATACATAGTGAGTAGCATAAATAAAATATTATTAAGCTGACAATATATTAATTATCTTTCCAACAGAAAATGCCCCCTTGTAAGAGAAAGTATACTCTCTTTAGTGTGATAAATGTCTCCCTCTGTTGGCCACATAAACTGTGTTCTAGCAAATACTTTTCGAATGCCGTTTAACAGTATATTTTGTATTGATATGAGTTTAATAGTAACGATTTCGGTTGTGGGCTATCCAATTAGTCTAGTTTTCAAGTTAGTTTAATTTTCTTTGTTGGCATCTCACAAAGGCGAGACATGGGATTGGTAGCTCAATTAAAAGCCTGTTGTAAAACATAGCATTTGATTATTATTTGCACATCTGGTTTCATTAACTGTACGATAGACTACGGTATTTGTGTGATTATTATGAGGTGTTAAATTTCGGTGTACATCTGTATGAATATTTGTTTTTGGACTGGCATCCGTTGGCCTTCTAAATGCTGTGAAGGGGGGCCTTTCAGAAAAAAATGGCTCTCTCCATGTGTACAGTTTATGTGTGAAGGTGAGTCTAACAACGATTTTTTTATTTAAACATTTATATATAGCATTTTTTTGGTTTTATCCGAGTTGCATGTTGTTAGCTCTGTAACAAAAATCATTACTATTACGGCGCTTGTACGGCGGCAGGCCAGATACTTTAGTGCTAATGAATTATGTCCCCTGTCGTGAACGACAGCTATAATATTAAACCGGCGACCTTAACTCCCATTATTGGTTTTGTTCTTCCAGCCATGGCAGGGCTTAAGACTTTGTGGCGCAATTATAAAGTTGTGATTGTGATGGGCTCGGCTCTGGGGCTGGTTCACTGGGGCTGGTACTGGTTAAAATCGAGTCCACTGCTTATGCTTTAAAGGTCCCCTGACATTAATTATTATTATTTTTTGCATATATATAGGTCTTAGTCTCTCTCCGAAATTCAGCCTTGATTCAGAATTACAGCCAATTTGAGCCACTCCCCAGTTTCCCCCAGGCCTTTTCAGCATCTGTAGCTTTAAATGCTAATGAGGAGGATAGCGGCCTATAGAAGTTAGCTGTCATTTGTGGAAATGATGTCATCAACGGCATTTACCAACCACGATGTTTGGCTCATACAGGATGTCACGTGTTTTTGTAGCCTCTGGTTTTTCAGTCTTGTGTGATGGAACTAAAAACACACATACATTTTTACACCCATTCATCGAGCAGCTGCAATGCTTTGCACATCTGGAAGCCATGATGGTCCGTGGAGATAATGTTTTAGGGGAGGGGTGGGAAAGTGTCTGGGTGAGAAATGGGAGGTAACCTTTCCCCTTATGACTACATAAGGGGACAAATTCCAGATCCGACCGTCTGAGCTACCGGTTGAGCAGAACGACCAAAGCACTCTTTACACCTATCGCCATTTCTAGCCACTGTAGGAACATAGACAGGCAAGGGGAACTCATGTTAATATTCATGTCATGGGACCTTTAACATACACAACCTGATAATGTGCTATTGTTATCTTTTATAGTTAATTCCATGATTCAAATTAATGTCAAATAATTTCATTTTTTTAACAGATTAATAACAATCCGGTTTCTGCATAGATAGTCACACTTTGTAACGTGACAATGAAGAACCAGAGCTGGATAAGGAAAAACTGGCTCTGGGTGGCCGGCGGCTCTTTTTTGGGCATCCATTTAGTAACCTGGCTCATGCAGAAGGCAATGAAGAGCTCTGTGCGGACAGAGATGCAACTGAAACAGAAGGACGAAGGAGAGTAGCACTGATGACCCACCACTGCCCTGAAAAACTTTCATTTATGATATGGCCTCAACAGCACATTCATAGCAAATGCTGAATATAGAATAAACCCAGTCTGCATTGTCTGTAGTGTGTTAAAGGTATATTCTGTGAAGCTATAATAAGTGGAATTGAGACCAGTGCCTCATCATTTTACTGAGGTCTTGGAAAGAATAAAAAAAAAAAAGTTATTGTTATAAGAGTATTTTGAATGAATATTTTGTCCACATCATCCTCTTCATGCATGTTGTCCTACTCCAAGCTGGATAGGCTTGAAAGCCTACTACCAATTAAGCATATTAGGTGATGTGCATCTCTGTAATGAGAAGGGGTGTGGTCTAATGACATCAACACCCTATATCAGGTGTGCATAATTATTAGGCAACTTCCTTTCCTTTGGCAAAATGGGTCAAAAGAAGGACTTGACAGGCTCAGAAAAGTAAAAAAATAGTGAGATATCTTGCAGAGGGATGCAGCACTCTTAAAATTGCAAAGCTTCTGAAGCGTGATCATCGAACAATCAAGCGTTTCATTCAAAATAGTCAACAGGGTCGCAAGAAGCGTTTGGAAAAGCCAAGGCGCAAAATAACTGCCCATGAACTGAGAAAAGTCAAGCGTGCAGCTGCCAAGATGCCACTTGCCACCAGTTTGGCCATATTTCAGAGCTGCAACATCACTGGAGTGCCCAAAAGCACAAGGTGTGCAATACTCAGAGACATGGCCAAGGTAAGAAAGGCTGAATGACGACCACCACTGAACAAGACACACAAGCTGAAACGTCCAGACTGGGCCAAGAAATATCTCAAGACTGATTTTTCTAAGGTTTTATGGACTGATGAAATGAGAGAGTCTTGATGAGCCAGATGGATGGGTCCGTGGCTGGATTGGTAAAGGGTAGAGAGCTCCAGTCCGACTCAGACGCCAGCAAGGTGGAGGTGGAGTACTGGTTTGGGCTGGTATCATCAAAGATGAGCTTGTGGGGCCTTTTCGGATTGAGGATGGAGTCAAGCTCATCTCTCAGTCCTACTGCCAGTTTCTGGAAGACACCTTCTTCAAGCAGTGGTACAGGAAGAAGTCTGCATCCTTCAAGAAAAACATGATTTTCATGCAGGACAATGCGTCCAAGTACTCCACAGCGTGGCTGGCAAGAAAGGGTATAAAAGAAGAAAAACTAATGACATGGCCTCCTTGTTCACCTGATCTGAACCCCATTGAGAACCTGTGATCCATCATCAAATGTGAGATTTACAAGGAGGGAAAACAGTACACCTCTCTGAACAGTGTCTGGGAGGCTGTGGTTGCTGCTGCACGCAATATTGATGGTGAACAGATCAAAACACTGACAGAATCCATGGATGGCAGGCTTTTGAGTGTCCTTACCAAGAAAGGTCGCTGATTTGTTTTTGAATGTCAGAAATGTATATTTGTGAATGTGGAGATGTTATATTGGTTTCACTGGTAAAAATAAATAATTGAAATGGGTATATATTTGTTTTTTGTTAAGTTGCCTAATAATTATGCACAGTAATAGTCACCTGCACACACAGATATCCCCCTAAAATAGCTAAAAATAAAAACTACTTCCAAAAACATTCAGCTTTGATATTAATGCGTTTTTTGGGTTAATTGAGAACATGGATGTTGTTCAAGAATAAAATTATTCCTCACAAATACAACTTGCCTAATAATTCTGCACTCCCTGTAAATTGAATGCATTGTTTCAGTGGGCCTACAGCAGAAATGATTCCTTTGTCACTTTATTCAAATAAACTAGTAGGCTATGCACATTATTTAGAAGATGTTTGTTATAATTTATAGATCTTTGTCCATGTAGCAGCTCAGGCTAACAGCTGACTGATTGTTGTCATTATTTTCATTTGATGCAGTTTAAAAATTATGATTGTTATAGAAATGGCAAATTCTGTTCATTGCCAGTGGTTTCTAGATAGTGAGACAAATTTTCATCAGCATCTGGGCTGATTCCTTCATGTCTATTCTATTCTGTTCTTTTTTTTATTTTGTATTTTTTCGGTAGATCAAGCCACAAAAACGACTTCCATTTTTATTGTAATCATACACGCAAATTATTTATATAAAGAAGCCTATTGTGCAGAAATCAGTCCAAACGTACACAATGCAGATGTTGTGTTCATCATTTTGTAGAAACAAAGTAATCCATATTTTTAGTTTATTGAATATAGTTTTATATGTGAAGAACCTGGACTACAAGGAAGTAAGACCAGGGAGTCTTCAATACACTGAGCATGCAACTAGCCTTCAACCTCTGCCAAAGACAGCCTTTTGATCTTCATGACAAATTTTTTCAGTGAGTAGTTTTGGCCCTTCCATGCAGTCCACAGCATGCCATCTGTCATGGTGTTGGACCCCCATTTGTAGATGCCAGTGGGGCTGGCAGAGAAGCAGCTGTTGTACCAGAAGCCTCCCTCCTGATTTTCGGCACAGTTGTAGTTGTTGTAGTAGTACCAGTAGTAGTACCAGTACGGAGAGTTTAGGTCCTGGTCCTTATCAAAAGTGGAGAAGTTCATCCCATTGTGGTAAGACAGGGAGTCACCTGAGGAGAAGCGATTTATAAGTGAAAACAGCAGTAGCAATGAGACGTTTACATCTTGAGGAACTGTCTGGATTTTTAGACACTCACCTGCTCCTCCATTAGTGAAGCCACTCACATGGAGCTTGTATCCATCCACCTCGGGGTCGACAGAGAATGAGCTGTACTGGGCATAGGCTTTGTTTTTCTCAAAGTCCTCCATTTCCACTTTCAGCTCATACTTTTCACTAAATGTGATCAGGACCATGTTCTGAAGCCCTATGTTCAAAAAGAAAGCACATTGTTAAATGTGAATTGAAATCTTAAGATAAGTTTAATTTAAACATTAGCTCTCAATATCGTACCCAGCCAGAATTCTCCTTCTTTGTTTCCAAACCCATCCTTGTAATCCTGCCAGGGCCTGTAGAAGTTCACTGAGCCATCCATTCTCCTGAGAAGCACCTAGAAAACAAGGAGAGGATGAAGCTGATCGGCCAGTAAAAGTGATTTTGAAGGGAATCAGTCACATTGGCTGGAATTCTGTTCATAATAAAACATCTCGTACTTACAATCCACTGTCCAGAGCTGCTTTCATCTTCAGCACAGGCCATGTCACAGTAGACCTCAATAGGCTTCTCAGGTCCTGCAGGGAAGATGGTGTACACCCCATTTTCTGTGGTTCCGTTGTTGTAGATCTCTTCACAGTCGATTGGGAGTTCATCACAGGTGAGGCCTGGTTGTACCAGCAAAGATAGCAAAGCAGCAAGACACCAGGCAATCTGCAACAAGAAAAAACTAAAATTAATAACACATAATACATTAAAAATGCCAACTCTTTATATTTGGTGTAAAGCTTAAGCTCCAACCAGCACACACACACACAAGAGTTGGCATTTTAAAAGTATTTTTACATTTGTTTTTGCATTTTACATTTAGTTTGTACCATTCAACAATATGAAAAGAATGTGTCTTTAATTACCATTATGAAAATGAGATGCACTCAGTTGTTGAGATGCTGCAGCCAAAAAAAACAAAAAGAAATATAAGAAATATAATATAACTTAAAACAAATAATTAAAAAAAAGAATTTTTTAAAAGATATGTATTACCACATTCACACATTCACATTGCAATCAAGAAGAAAAACAGCAAGCATTTTAATTGTAGTTTGTCAGTAATTCACCATGTTTTTAAGACATTTGAGAAAAGTACCAATGCAATAATGAATTAAATGCAGTAGTGGTCAAGGATATAGAGTTATTATTATTATTATCTCCCTTCTCATCAATAATTAATAATAGAGCACTGAAAGCATGACACTGTACCTTTGTTATACTATTTCCTGTGCTGGAGATCTATCTAGGCTCATACACTTCTCACCTGCTTTTATAGTGTGTGCAAAACAAATCGAGTCAAACGATTGGCTCATGACTAAAAGGAGCCGGTTTTATTAACATGCCATGTTAAACTAGTTGGTCTGCATGCTAGAGATTTGGGTGAATGTCAAGAATGTATCTTAGAGGCATTACTAATAATTGTTGTTGTTTAAACATAACAAAACGTGAGATTTCATCCTGTCCCCAGTTCAAATATTTAACAGTAGAGAGCACTGTGGACATGAAGCAGAAGACAGTGCAAGTCTACTCCCCTCTTACTGTCATGTTTTATATGGAGCTTTATGAAAGTGTCTACTTGCTCAGTGGATAGCTCAGTGATCAGGGAACAGGGAACAGGGATTTGAATATATTTCGTAGAGGGGGATTAGTAAGGGGGGATTAGTAATAACCCAATACACTTGTATTGGGTTATTAACAAAGTGAAAGTGAAGTGATCGTCATTGTGATATACAGCAGCACAGCACACGGTGCACACAGTGAAATGTGTCCTCTGCTTTTAACCATCACCCTTAGTGAGCAGTGGGCAGCCATGACAGGCACTCGGGGAGCAGTGTGTGGGGACGGTGCTTTGCTCAGTGACACCTCGGCGGGTCGGGATTCGAACTGGCAACCTTCTGATTACGGGGCCGCTTCCTTAACCAATAGCCCACCACTGCCCCAGAAAAAATTTTGTTACAGAAAAAAAACTATATAAATATATTATAGTGCCATTATTAGTGATGCTTGTTGGATATAATTAGTAAAACTGATCAAAAGAGGTACCCTCATAGACTCCAGATGAAAAGTGTGTGTCTGTGTGTTCTTAACAAATTATTCATTTCGTGATATTGTTTTGTCATCAGAACAAATTACAGGCAAATTCAATTTAAATGTCACTAAAATCAGATTAAACTGTTGTCTATGAAAAGATGGAACAATGCACGGAACGTATATCCTCACTAATCACTGCGTAAGCATGTGCTTGACAGGCTTGAACACCTTTGAATGAAGCATGTTTTGAAATATCTTAGTGTCATAGCATCGAGTTCCAGTAACACCACAAAGAGAATGCGTTATGCGGAAAGGACACAAACATTTCAAACATTCTGGATTTTTTGGGATAAAAGAATAAGGGTTACAATTAAAAGGCAAATGTTGTACATATGCATTTTTTCTACCTTTTTTTTTTATTTGACATACATTTATTTATCAGTCAATTAAATCTAAAGCAATTTTACAATTTCCATCATATAAATCCCTCATTTTGTTCACAAAAGTCAGATCTGTAAATTCCATAAGATACATTTTAGATACATATACGTGAAAAGTATGTCCTAAAAAGGTTTTCTTTAGCTGTTCAAACATCTAGTATCTAGGAGCCAAGGCAAAGAAGAGTCTAGACGAATGCTTTCCTAGTAGCTTGGGCGATGGTGGTACCAGTTGAGCGGTGCTGGAGGATCGGGGTGATCTGAGGAGTGATTACAGATCTGAGCATAGGCGTAATAGGGCTTAATGGACCTGCAAAAATCAGATCCAGACAATATAATCACATAATTTGGATTAATAAATATATGAATTATCTTGCATGACTGTTTGTTTTCTTTATTCATTTCATTTGTCAGAAAAAATTGCATATTTAGTCACCCTGTTGTTATGAGGAATCAACTGGGATGAGCACCAGTTTAGTTTTGCTGGGGTTGAGTTTCAGGTGATGTGCTCTCATCCAGAATAAGATATCAGGCAGGCAAACAGAGATCTTGGAGGACACGTCTACGTCTGATGACGGAGGAGATTAAGAGATTTGGTATGAAAAAAATACAGCAGAGTACTGAGCCCTAAGGGAAACCAGTAGAGAGATCAGTCTTTCAGATAAGAAATCTAACCACTGTCATGAAGAGGCACTAATTGCTTAAGTAACTTTCATGCTCTTGTAGAAAACAATTCCATTAATTTGGCACCACTATTGCTTTTTTAAATATAATTTGCTGGTCATTTAATCAATCAGAGTTGCAAACTGCCATACTATTAGTACTGCCATTTACTGAATCTAACACAAAGAAACATTTGAGGATTCCTGTGCATCACAAATCTAGACAAGCAAGTTTCATAGAAAGAAAATTAAAAATACAAAAGGGCAATGAACTATATTAACTACACATACTTCACAGGATAATCATAGTAATGGGTATGTGTCATGGTGCTGGCAACAAGCATATGCTCAACTTCACAATACAGGGTTTACTTTTAAAGTTGGAGAACAAAAGAACATTTTTTATATTGTTGGGGCTTACATTGTTTAATCTTAACCATAACTGATCCACATAAGCCTGGAATAAAAACAGAAGAAGCATAACAAACAGTGCAATGCATGATGAAACCTTTGTCTTCTTCCTGTACTTTGAAGATGCGTAATCGTGTTTCAGACGTTGTGAGTTCCTCAAAAGAAGTGCCGAAGAAGGTGAATTGATTCTTCCGTAACCTTTTTACCCTGAACATTTCCTCATGCTATTCTTTATGCACATACATGTTCTAACATTCCCATTTGGTCTTACTTTCATTTTGTTCGCTGCAGTTTTTAACTAAGGTTTCTGATTCAATTGAGATTAAATTGAGGTCATATTAAATTCCATTGCTGGCTGAATTCTCTCATTCTGAAGGGACAGCTGAATTTAAAAAATAATTCAATTATCATCCAATAATTTATGTTGGATGGAGAATGCACATATTTGTATGTTCAATGCTTGAAAATGTAGAATGTAGTACTTACTGAAATGAGTTACAAACATGGCCATCAAACAGAACAGATGGATAAACTTTCCAGGTGAGAGTGAGAAACCATCAGGGTGTTCGAAAGGAACTAAGACTGTTCTAATTGCATTTTATTAATTCATAAATCGACAATCTGCATCTAATCAAATGGGTCTGGGAAATTATATCTGCCTGTTCAGAAGAATGTTGGCAATTCTGAGGCTGTGGAAAAGAAAAGTGGTACAGGTGATTACAGAGGGTTACAAATTCAACAAATTCTTAATTTTGATATCTTAACTATAAATGGATGGTCTTGTTTCACTAGCTTGTTATCACTGCAAGGGCGCAAATGACAAGCTAATGAAAAACAAGACCAAAAATTCAAGAATCATCCACATTGTAAGGTAGACTGTCATGACACAAAAAGACATTTTTTTGCAAATACACACACACACCACTACCACTCAGGAATCAGCTTGGGACAGAAGAAAATTGGAAACGGTGAAAGGGAAGGTCGACTCGCTCATGTGGATCACAACTGAAACACAGTGAAATAGCATACCAAAACCCCAGACTTTAACAGCTAGAATGGATATGTATTGCAGAAATCCATAACTTAATTCTTAGTAGCCAAAATGAACATTTCAGATATCCACAATGAAACTTTTTCTATCCACACTTTCTCTTTCAGACATCCACTATTATTCTTCCTAGGAGATATGACATCACGTTTCCCATTCATGTTCCTAATCATGTCTTGGGCTGTCTATTTCAGACATCCAGAATGAGTATTAGTAAGAAGATTAGTAAGAAGATATCCAGAGTATTCTACCTATCTGCAGTAAGTGGGCAGTGGTGGCCTAGCGGTTAAGGAAGTGGCCTCATAATCAGACAGTTGCCGGTTCGAATCCCGAGCCACTGAGCAAAGCACCGTCTCCACACACTGCTCCCCAGGCTCCTGTAATTGTGTTTAACAATGACAATCAATTCTCTTTAACTTTTTTTAAGGGTAAGTGAAGTGATTGTCATTGTGAAACACTGCAGCACAGCACACGGTAACACAATGAAATGTGTGCTCTGCTTTTAACCACCACCCTTGGTGAGAAGTGGGCAGCCATGAGTTTGCATTCTTATTATTAACATAATGTAAGATGTTGTATGTACAATTGTAACAGCACATTCAAACACACATCATGACTCCCTCCTTGCTTTTATACTCATCATTGCTGGCCGTCTTTCAATGTTCTTTGTCTTTTCAGTAAATCTGTCAACACTTTTCTGACTTTCACATTTCAGTTTTGACTGAAATGTGGAATTTGCTATTGAGCTGTTTTTCTTTCTGGATCTTATCACCATTTGAAGGTGCAATGTCAATTTTGACCTGCTGATGGGAACATCATGGCCTGGTTCAGTGGGTTCAAAGGACAAAGTAGGTTTTAGGGGACGCTACATGCACACACATAGATGCGAGTGCACAGCAGGTTAATGTGTGTTAATTAGTGGTGATGGAAATGTAATATTTATACTATTATTATTTTGTTTCAGGAAACTTTATTTATATTAAATTAAATCTACAACAAAAAAGCCTTTAGGGAAATTTTCATCGTAGCTTAGTTCCCCTGTATATTAAAACATTCTGAGCTGAAATTTGTTATACCAAGTTAAAACAAGTTTTAAAAATTAATTAAACTCAGTGTAAAATCTAAATTCTGCAAATGGATTTTCTATTATTACTACAGTTGAGAAGTGCACAAGATAGTGAACAATTTTTTGATGAGGATTTGTAGATTTTTTTTCAGAGGTTGAATTTGTTCAGGTGACACATGTTGCTGAATGTTCTCTATTATCAGAAGCCTGGTTATTGTTCAGTCACTGGGAACCATTCTTAACAGAGCAGTGCCAATTGCTGCCTAGTTTGTAAGAATATAAAGGGGTTTTGTGCAGTTGCCCTGTGTTCCAAACATGACCACAGAAGAAAATGGCCAACATAAACTGTTCATCCTTGCACAGTAATAGGATACAAATGATCTTTAAAACTCAGAAGAAAATGTGAAGGCATCAGCGTACAGGTAGTGTTCAAAACATTACAAACTATACATTTAAAAGTTTTTATTGGTTACATCACAAAATAATCAACATTAAAAATGAACAAAATGTGGTTTTGTGATATGCATTCACATTAATATTCATTGATTTGTTTAGAAATGCATCAGAAATTATTTGCAACTGAAATAATGATTGTGAATAATGCAGTGAGATTAGCAATGCAGACAGCTGTCTATAGAACAGATTACTGTCTGGGGCCTGTTGGCGAGTCTGTAATTAAACTTATAGTTCATCCAACGACACTCTTTTGATCTTCATAACAATGCTTTTCAGTGAATAGGTTTGGCCCTTCCATGTTGACCAGATCACCCCATTGGTAAGACTGGTGCCTCCCCATTTGTAGATGCCATTGGGGCTGGCAGAGAAGCAGCTGTTGTACCAGAAGCCTCCCTCCTGATTTTCAGCACAGTTGTAGTTGTAGTAGTTGTAGTAGTAGTACCAGTAATAGTACCAGTACTGGTAATACATCAGGTCCTGGTCCTTATCAAACGTTGAGAAATTCATGCTATTGTGGTAGGACAGGGAGTCACCTAAAAAGAATATCGGAATTTATTAACAACATTTCCAGAAGGGAAAAACACTGAGCTGATTGCTTTGTTCAGAAAACCCACCTGCTCCTCCGTTAATGAAGCCGTCCACATGGAGCTTGTAGCCGTCTGTTTCTGGATCCACAGAGAAGGTAGAGTACTTGGCGTAGACCTTGGCATGCTCAAAGTCCTCCATTTCTACCTTTAGTTCATACTTTGCGCTCCATGTAATCAGGAACATGTTTTGGAGTCCTGGATTGAAATAACATTGAAATGTTACAAAGCTCAGATGCCACAAAAAGGCATCTTCATTCCTACTAGCATCCACCAACAAGCATCTCACCCAGCCAGTGTTCTCCATTCTTGTCTCCGAAACCTGCCTTGTATTGATCCCATGGCCGGTAGAAGTTCACTGAGCCATCCATCCTTCTCTGAATTACCTACAAGAGGATTTTGTACTAACTGTTCGTTGGGGGGGCGTTTGCCATGGCAAGCATTAAAATTGAATTGTCCCCATGACCCATTATTAACTTACTGTCCACTGGCCATCAGAACTGCCTGCGTCCTCAGTGCAGCCCATGTCACAGTACACGTCAATTGGTGTGTCAGGGCCTACAGGGTAAATGGTGTAGATCCCATTCTGAGTGGTCCCATTTTTGTAGAGATCTTCACAGTCTACTGGTACGCAGTCCTCATCAGTCGCACAATGCACCAGCATGGGAAGCATGAGCACAAGGGCAAAGAATTTCTGCAGAACATTTGCTCAACATCAGTATGGATATTGACAATATCCATAATTTTTATTAAAGTCTGATGTCAAATGCAGTCTTACCATCATGTTTACCACTTCTGTGACTGATGATAATCTGCAAAAAAAAAAAAAAATTAGGACCAAAAACGTCAACAGTAAGGTATCACTCTTGGAGTAACTCAATACTTTCATCTATGACAGAAAAAACACATTCTTAATTGCCTGACAACCTCAGTTTTAAATATAATACAAGATGTGGATACCTTCGTAATGTTTCTTCACCACGAAACTGTATGGCATTGTCTTTCTTATTTATAGGTGAAGCTCAATACGGAACAAGGGAAGAATTTGACTTGGGTGTGGTTTTCCGAGAAGAAGGCTTTTTGAAGAACAAAATACCTAACATGTCCATGAAATGAGGAAGTTATATCTAAAGATAATAATAATAAGAAGAAGAATTCTGTCACGTTTGCCAGTCACTGGCAGCAATTGTTGTGTAATTATCAATAAATAAATGTATATATGTTTTTGCCTCACTTAGTAAGCCAGCAGTGAGATATTATGATTAAACAGGTTTGAAACTACAACTTAGTGCAGGTTTAACTTTAATCCCACTACTACTAAAAAAACTATGAAAAAAGTCAATTTTTATTTGAAATAATAATTATCTGCTTTGTATTTTACATTACAAATAATCTTCCATTTGCAACAACTGCAGCATAGTAGATATTACTCATTCTAGATCTTGATGTTTTGAGTTAATACTAAAAATCAATGAAGCTTTTAAAGCAACAGACTTGCATTAATGAACATAGAATTTCACAGGAATTTCTAATTGTCCTCTCTACATGTATTAATTCTTTAATTAAAAGACATTTCCAGCTACCAGAGTCATTGAACTACATAAACATGGTTTGGACTGTATTTATTTGATGTAATTTGATTTATTTGCACTGTATTTATTTGAAGTAATTAAATAATGGTTTTCTATTATAAACAAATAAATTTTTAAAAGACTGTAAACCTGAGAAGAACATATAATCCCCTTTAACTGGGTGCTTGTCAAACAGTGAAATTTGATATTGTCTGACTCCATTTTCACAGCTGTATCCTGTTACAAAACAACTGTTTTATTTGGTCTGTCTTCATGATAACTTCATGAACTATCACAGACTGACTGTTACGAACATTTGCATTTGATGTGATTGAAGTGTCTTAAATAACAACCTGAATAAACTTTCATCCCAGGGCAAAACAATGATCAGATGTGATAAAATATGTAATAGTTCTTTGATAACAGGTCGTTAAAAATAACATAATATAAATATCTTCTGAGCTATAAATTTTTCCCTGATAGCATATAATGTGACATTACGTGATGCAAATTGGGCTAAGATTTTGCTGAAGGAACTTGTATGTGCATGACTATATTTTAAATAAAAAATATGCAATAGTATTAAATTATTAACATGAATAAATAAAATGAAATATTTATACAAAGGTCTACATGTATTAGTGTTGACAAAAATCTAATTTAAATGTTTTCATAAATACTTCAGGAAGATTAAAGGAAAACAAGTACATTCATATAAATCTATCCAGATGAATTTGTTAAAATTTCCACATCAATTATTTGTTTTTAGCAAATGTTTAATTTCTGATCATTTTCTGTAAGAGGGAACATCCCAATTGCACCAACAACATTCTAGCGACAGCATTCTCTGGCTCAACTCTCTGGCTCATTTCTGGGAAGTCTGATACACAAAGCATTCTTTTAGATAAAGATGCTTTGTTTCTCCCAGATGCTTTGTTTCTGCAGATGCACATGATTGTTCTTTTTTTTTTTTTTTTTTTTTACGAGCACTGGCAGCTGAACAATGATCTGCATCTCTGATGACTGATCTGTTAGGAACACCAAATTCTAAATCTAGTTCTATTAAAAAAATCTACTGTATTTAAATTGTATTTTGAATTTATTTTCTATATTATGAAAAGGCGGTTGTGGCGTTGCATCATTAAGAGCAGAACTCGTTCATGAATTTTACCCACACGTACACTAAGGTAAGGACTTTGGCACTTCCTTTCTTCACGATTACAACTCCTCACTGTCTAATGGGTGTCAGGCTTGTCTTGTCTTATTGGCTTCTTGTTTAAACGCGCCTGATCTGCAGTACTACAGAGTCGTCTTCCCGTTTACTTCTTCCTCTGTGTTCATTTAGGCAGATTATTTGGGGTTCTTCACATGTTCGTGTCTACAGGCTTGTGCTCCACTCTCAGGGTTCCCCTAGAGCATTGAGGTCACCCAGTGATCTGGTATAGGACTTGAGCAAGACTGGGATTAAGTTGTGGACTTGTCTACTGCAAGGAGCCAGAAATGACACAAGGCAGAGCATTTGTTCATTTGTATACAATTCTCCCTGATTCAGTTGTGACAGGAAAAGCACTTTTTCTCACACCAGCAAATGTCAATGCCAGCGCTGACAATTAGTAACTGAGGAGATCTGTGCAGTGGATTTCCTCTAAAATCCCCCCAGCTACAGTCACCATGAAACAATAAAAAGCTTTCTTCTCATCAGGCACACCCAGATGCCTACTCAGTGTCAGGATTGGCATCAGCTGGAGACATCACCTGTAGCCAATCCAGACAGGAGGATAAGAGGACCCGGGGCTCCGCCCTTCATGACTCCGACATTTTCGTGAACTCGTTTGTGAGCTTGACCTTCTTTGTGGACCTGACAACCATTTGAGTTCTGGCAATCACCACACGCCTGCGGGCTAGTTTTTGTTTCTCCCCTTTAGCTCCCGTTTTCGGCCCTCGCGCCGTTTTCTTTTGCGTTTGTAAATAAATCCTTGTTCCCAGAATGTCACGTCTCGGCGCTTCCTTCCCCCATCAGCTCGCCGATGTGACACTCAGACTAAAATTTTATTATTAAAGAAGAACTATTTGTTGGAACTGTGAAAAATAAGAAACGTACTGTAAACTAGCTAATTTTCATTTGGTGTTTGTCTGTACTCTGGTCAGCATGATTGTACCTCACTTCATTGGTCATACTTGGAAGACACAGGACCTTTGTCTAGGTGTAGTTTATTGCATAGATCACTGTTCCATTTTACACAATGCATAGTATATCTGTTGATTACAAGACCCAAGAGAGCAGGTACTCAGACTCAGATTATTTGAGACTTTTATTGATTGGTTTCAGTTATTTGTTTTTAGAATATATAACAATGAATTGAATTAAATAAGCTCTTATATTCTTGCAGAACTAGTTGATTGAGTAAAACCATTAATTTTCTCCAAATTGACTCGATATATCAGCATATATATTGTCATTAAACTTAACTGGAAAGTAATCATGATCAAGTTAGAAGAATGTGTAATTATTCTTCAATTTCAGACAAAGACACTCTTTTGATCTTCATGACCATCTTTTTCAGAGAGTAATTGTTCCCTTTCCAGGTTGACCAGATCACTCCATTTGATTCAGTGTTGGCTCCCCATTTGTAGACACCATTGGGGCTAGCAGTGAAGCAATTTTGATACCAAAACCCTCCCTCCTGAAGTTCTGCACAGTTGTTGTTGTAGCCGTAGTAGTAATAGTTGTAGTAGTTATACCAGTAGTAGTAGGTGCTCATGTCCTGGTCATTGTCGAATGTTGAGAAATTCATTCCATTGTGAAAGTACAGAGAATCACCTGAAACAAGAGTGTAAGAGTGGGATAATGATTCTTCCCAATGATGTTAATGTAACAACGCTTTCCAAATTAGTTATTTATAACCAATAATCACAAGGAGACACCAGTGGCTTAGCCCCAGGGGTGACAAGTCCAAAGCCAACTGATTGTATCAGGAAGGCATCTGCTGTGGCAACTCCCAATGGGAGAAGCCAAAGGGAAACAACACCCATTGCTGAGCTCATTGGTCTCACCTGCTCCTCCATTAATGAAGCCATCCGCATGGAGCTTGTAGCCATTTGTCTCTGAATCAACAGAGAAGGACGAGTACTGGGCATAAACCTTAGAATGTTCAAAGTCCTCCATGTCCACTTTTAGTTCATACTTTGCGCTCCAGGTGATCAGGAACATGTTTTCAAGTCCTACGGAAAGGTAATAGAATATGTTTCAGTAATACACTTGTAAAAGTATCCAACAAATGCAAATACCCAACTGATCATCTCACCCAACCAGTATTCTCCTTCCAGGTCTCCGAAGCCATCCTTGTAATCATTCCAGGGTCTGTAGAAGTTTACTGTGCCATTCATTCTCCGCTGAATCACCTAAAAGATCACAATGATGATGAAAGTCTATTAAGTTGTGTTTATAAGAATCTAGGAGCGCAATAAAGCTGCCTTCTAACAAAAAGACTTACCATCCAGTGGCCATCAAAAGTGCTTTCATCCGCTGGACAACCCATGTCACAGTACACCTGAATAGGAGCGTCTAATCCTACAGGATAGATGGTGTAGACCCCACTACTTGTGGAGCCATTGTTATAGACATCGTCACAATCGATGGGCAAATGCACATGGCAGAGGAGAGGGCTCACAAGTGCAAGGAAACAGAAGCCCAAGAAGATCTGAAGTAAACAGAATAACAAGAAATTCACAGCTGTAATGACATAATTTACAACACAGCATGTTCTGTACTGCTGATACAAAAGAACAGACTTACTGCCATGGTGATGATTACAGATTAAATTCTTTGCTGAAAAAGAAATATCATTATTCCATTATTATGTATTAGATCTGTATTAAAACATGTTCTGTTTGTGTTTTCTTCAATTTCTTGAGGTATGAATATTTTGCAGTATATTGAATTATCATCTTATCTACTGGGCAATTGTTATTCAAGACACTTTACTCAAGACATATTAAATATTGTTAGACTAGTACAAAATGAAACTGAAAGTAATTTGATTTGAGCTGAGAACCATTACAAAGCAAAACTGATGAGTTTGTTAACATGTATGTTGAATATATGTTGTATTCATCTGTTGTGTCAGTTCCCAGGTAATATCTGAAGATACGGTCATTTGAAAAGATTTGCAGTATCTTACCTTGCAGGAGCTGGTGGTTGTGTGTAGGGTGTGTTGGTGTCAGGAGGCAACAATGCCTCTTTTAAATGGCTGCATGAAATAAGTTTCAGAGGAGTCCGATCAAGCTGGTCCAACTGCATAGTGCTGCATAATAGAACAATCCCTGCAGCTTTGAAAATGCATTGCTGGGAGTTGTCTTTCCAAGAATGTATTACAATGTTTTGTACAATCTTTATAGATTTACCGGAGGGCATGAGGCTTAACGCAGCACAAACACTGGTCTTGTTCATCTGTATTTCCAGATATTCATTTTGTCATTCACAGTGTTGACATTTGCAATGCATGATGACACAAAATCTTGCAAGTATCTTTAAAAGACAACTCCAGGACTCACATAATTTTTCTCTCTCTGTATCACTGCGATGGATGAGGTTCTCAGTCCCATTTTACATGCATGTAGATAGATTTAGATGTCAGCTGCTGAAGATGGACATGGACATGACATTAGCACTGCATCAAATAAGCATTTAAGTATGTAAGTGTTAAAGGGACTGTGTCACGTTCTTACCCTGAGCTAGGGGTCTTAGAAACACAACCAAACAAAGCATACAAACAGTGCATTTTAACAGTGAGCTAACAGGTACAATAAACAGCAGACTCAGCACAGCTAACCAACATTAAAACAGCCTATAGGAAGGAATGTTCCAGCGGCAGTGTTGGGGAGTAACGAAATAAATGTACCGTTGTTACGTATTTAGAATACAAAATATGAGCAACTGTATTTCATTACAGTTACAATTTTAATGAGTGATAATCACAATACAGTTACTTAAATGGATTACTCGGTGGTCTGATCCGCGCCCTCACCGCCCCAGGACACGCGTGCGACCAGGATGACAAAAGCCATCTGCCCGTTCCAGAGCAAGCACTAGTGTGCGTAACACTGCGCGTAATAGTGGCAAACATTTCCGCCAAATGTTCCATTTTCTCCAAGTACAGTATGACTGCGAGGAATAATTAATTCATGCATTTTTATAATCGTAAGTTTCGATTCTGTGTGTATGTGTGTTTTTTACTGGTTGCTGTGACGTGGAGAGTTTCACTCTTAAGTCAACAGTGAGCAGCAACGTGCTTTTGGCTGTAAAATGTGTTAGATATGTGCCATCTGTCCAAGAGGCTCATCTCCTTAACACAGAACCTTATAATGATACCAGCACCACTGTACATGCCTCATTTACGGCATTTATCAGACACCCCCTATCCAGAGCGACTTACAATCAGTAGTTACAGGGACAGTCGCCCTGGAGCAACTTAGGGTTAAGTGTCCTGCTCAGGGACACAATGGTTGTAAGTGGGGTTTGAACCTGGGTCTTCTGGTTCATAGGCGAGTGTGTTACCCACTAGGCTACTACCACCAATATAAGCCAGAAGATGATGATGACAACTTCTTCAGTTTTCAGAGTCAGCGGGTGACCTGTTCTACAGCGGAGGATCAGGTGCAGAGGTGTCTTCAAGACCCAAAAAACACACTATACCTCATTAAAGGCATATCCAGTGATCAGAGCCCTCTTCTACGACTCCAGTTGAACGTCTCTTTAGCCATGGAGGACTTTTTTTTCACCCCACATCGTGACCGCATGACAGACAAACACATTGAACAGGTGCTCTTGCTGCGTTACAACCGCCTTTACTGGAATGTAGACTAGGTAGCTAGGTTGCTGAAAATATCTTGGTATTGTTCACTGAAAAGTGTGGTAGTAGCCTAGTGGGTAACACACTCGCCTATGAACCAGAAGACCCGGGTTCAAATCCCACTTACTACCATTGTGTCCCTGAGCAAGACACTTAACCCTAAGTTGCTCCAGGGAGACTGTCCCTGTAAATACTGATTGTAAGTCGCTCTGGATAAGGGCGTCTGATAAATTCCGTAAATGTAAAAAAGGCTCGTAACCTCATTATTTTGTAAACTTAGTGTTTTTTTTTTGCAAGCATTAGAAAATCAACACCTCATTTGTTTACGGCAATTGTTAGCCAATTATTGTATTTTTAGAGGGGGATTTAAATTTTTCAACCAAAGAGTTCAGCACTGACACCTTAGATGGTTCTTGTTGTATGCCTAGTTATATCTGTTGGCAAGGTTTAAAGTGCATTTTGTCATTGTCACATCAAGTTTGAATATCTGATTTGTATTGAAGGATCTTTAGTATTTTGAAATTATTTGTGGAAGAATAATATTGTCAGTAAATGCCAAAAAAGTATATTTTTAATTTTTGAGAATTGTTTTATATATTACCTTTTTTGTCCTAATCAGGAAGAGGGTAATTGAAAATGCTGTTTTTATTTCCTTGTGCAAGGCTACTTTTTATTTTAACTAAGTGATGGAATATGTTGGTGACCATAACAGTAAATCCTTTTCAATGGCATATTTTTTGTTTCTCTAAATACTCTTCTACTTTGAGCTTTATAAATTAAGAAATGGTCAAGGAAAAACAGGGCTTTTTTATTATCTGTGATTGCTACACAGATAATAAAAAAGTAGTTGTAAAAAGCATGACAATATATTAAGTAATCCAAAATATTCCGAATATGTTACTCACATTAAGTAACTTAACGGAATACATTACAAACTACATTTTGGGGCATGTATTCTGTTGTGGAATACATTTTAAAAGTAACCTTCCCAACACAGTCCAGCGGGGATAACTCAGAAAGACGCATAAGTTAACAAAAAGGGTTCATAAAGCTAACACATGCTAACAACAAAGGGGTCTATCACACAAAGCAACAAGACACACGAATGACACACAATGGGTGGGATTTGTATTTGTACCAAAATGTAGTGGAGACTATTGAGTCTTTATTATTTACATTTATGTAGCTCATTAGATGTAAAAAAAAAAAAAAAAAAAGGTTCTGTTTACATTTGGGAAAACGTTTGGAAATCTACAAGAAGAATTCTTCACCTGCCACAAAGCTAAATGTTGCAAAATATTTTCTTGGAGACCCCTGGTGATGTTTAATCAACATTTTCTTTGAGGTGGTATGGATTTTGAAATTACAAACATCCTGTGACATTCTTACACTTCCACAATAACAAGTCCACTCTTTTCATTTTAAAAATCCTTTTACAGACAGATTAACTGGTCATAATCAACAAGTAAAACTGAATGCCTTGGATGATGTTTGTTTTTTTTGTATCAACTGAAAGTGGACAGAGGAAAAACAGGCTGCAGAATAACACAATGGAGCTATTCATTCTTTTAGAAGTACGTGTTACCTCTCTCTATAGAGGTGAATGTTCTTTGAATTGGATTGTTTCTCTTCAACCATGTCCATTCCACTATACAGACTAAATTGTTGGTACCCTTCAGTAAATGAAAGAAAAACTAACAATGGTCACAGAAATAACTTTGATCTGATAAAAGTAATACTAGATAGAAATTCTATTAATGTTAACTAATGAAAGTCAGACATTGCTTTTCAACCATGCTTCAACAAAATTATTTAAAAAATATACTCATGGCCTGGACAAAAGTGATGGCACCCCCAGGAAAGACTGAAAATAATGTACTCAAAGGGACATGTTAATTCAACGTGTGTCCACTTTTCTGAATGGTAACAAAAGAGCCCAGAAAACTTCTAAGGAGATCCGAGGCGAACTTCATGCTCAAGGAACATTGTCAGATCGCACCATCCGTCATTGATTGAGTCAAAATGGACTACATGGGAGACACAAATCATAAAAAAGCCAGACTAGAATATGCCAAAGTACATGTTGACAAGCCACAAAGATCATGTTCACGGGCTGATCGCAGAGACGGGACATCTTGCAAATGGGATTTATTAAACACAAATAAAACAGCACAAGGGCGAAAAACAGGGGAAACAAAGGGGAGAACAAAAACCAACCCACAGCCGTGTGGTTCATACACCAGGTTCATACACCAAACACACAAAGGTAGGGGAAGTAACCACATAAATGTCTCAGGGTTGTTCTGCTGCCCAATAGGTTCTTGTAACAGGGCTCCAGCCATGTACGCCAAATCAGCCACATCTGTCCATGGCTGGAGCCCTGCTGTCAAGCTGATTGGTGCCAGCTGTGTCCCCAGCTGCACTCAGCCATGACACAAAGCTTCTGGGGTAATGTCCTTTGGACAGATGAGAAAAAAATTGAACTTTTTGCCAAGGCACATCAGGTCTATGTACACAGATTGGAAAATTAAGCATGTCAAGAAAATAACTCTGTTATGTTCTGGGGCTGCTTTGCTGCACCTGGCATAGGGTGTCTTGAATCTGTGCAGGGTACAATGAAATATCAAGGGATTCTAGAGAGAAATGTGCTTGGTTTCAGTCACATGTCATGGGTCTTGCAACAGGACAATGACCCAAAACACACAGCTAAAAGCACCCAATAGTGGGTGCTATTCTAAAGTTGCCTTCTATGAGCCCTGACCTCAATCCTATTGAGCATCTTTGGAATGAGCTGAAACATGCCGTCTGGAAAAGGCGCCCTTCAAACCTGAAACAACTCAAGCAGTTTGCTCATGAGGAGTGAACCAAAATACCTGCTGGGAATTGCAGAAATCTCATTGGCAGTTACAGGAAACATTTGATTGCACAACTTTTTGAGGCAATCACTGCAAAAAAATAGCAATTTTTTTAAACCAGCAGTGTTAATAATGCTGGATATTCTTTTTCATGAATAAATTAAATTAAACTTGATGAAAAAATTCAAAAGACATGACCTTGGTGTTCTCAATGGCAGCTACGGTCACACCCAACTCAATGCTATTTAAAGAAAGATCTTGTGATACTCAAGATCAGACACAGAAAACGGCTGTTTAAATGAATCAGTTTTGAATGAATGAATCAGGTCATTATAAATTCACTTGTGGCTGCATTACAGGAAACACTAATTTCCCAGCAGCGGTGTAGGAGTTTATGATCATTTGTGTTATTGCATTTTGGCACAATAGTTCTGAAGGAACGATGTCTTGATTCACTGCCTATTGTGTAGATGGTTGGAATAATTGTAAAAAAAACACCTTCTTGACTACCTCCTTTTACCACCTGTCATTTACTGAAATTAATATCTTGCCAATATCTTAATTGAATCAGACTCACTGCTGGACATTCTTGTAAGCATTATCAGTAGAACAGATCAGACTTATAATTGCCCAATTTAAAGGTTGACCTTTCCATGACTGTATGCTGATCTTGTGAATATTGTGTGTTACCCACAAGGCTACTACCACCCTTCTTGCATCGCATTGAGCATGGGCATGGGCATTGAGTTGCATTCCAGAAACTTTGGGTCCAATGTTGCTTTTTATTATATCCAACAAAAGCATTGGTAGTATCAGCAAAGGCGCAACGATAGTAAGAGAACATGGTATGACAGTTTAACCTTTTGGTGCTCATGGAAATGCGTTCTACTCAACATCAACAGCAGAATGCTCTGCACTTTATAATACTGAGGGATATTTAGTACACCAGTTTTTTTTATCACTGGTAATGTAATAGTATTGGATCACTAGGGGAGGTGCCCATCATCCACGTCAGTCATAGTACTTAAACATTCAACCAATGTACAAATAGTGAGAAATAATAATTAAAGGACAAAGAACTAAAGTTCAGCTCAAAATCCTGCATGTTTGCATGTGAACGTGTCTGTATGTAGCAGCCTTGTGACAGTGTAATTAAATTGTTTAAACCAAAAGACACATTCAAGCTCAGCTATTTCTACTTTTATTTTGCTTTGTTTGCTTTGTTGAAATGCAGCTGCTACGAACAGCTTTAGTCATAATGTGATTTAGAGAAACAGAAAAGAAGAAAGCCTGACAAGAAAGCAGAACAGAAAAGAAGAAAGCCTGACATAATTTGCAAGCATAGAATAAAAGCTTTGTATTGCAATAATTGGTATTCATTTTCTAAGGATAACATGTGAATGATGAGTTGCAGCAGGTCAACACAGTGCACTCTCAGACTTCATGGGTGTGTCTCTGACTTACATGCAATTGCAAATGGTAAAAGGTTATGATTTATTGCTCATGTTTAATTACACTTTTTGAAGAGAAAGTCATAGTTATACAGTCTCTTCACCCATAACATTATGACCACAGAATGGAATTACCTGTCCACTATAGAGACCAGTACTATTGCAGCTCAAAGAAATTTGAATATGGTGAAAAGGCTTTTAACATTTATTTCAAAACAGGTAAACCTTTAATCCTTCTGCCATAATAAGAACTGTCTACAAAAATACTAATATCTTGCTAGGGTGGTAGTGGCCTAGTGGGTAACACACATTAATTCAAACCATTGACAGTTTAAATGAATGATTAGCCCACATTAGCTGAAATAAATACTATACTATTTTGAATTTGGTTTGTTTTATTGATTCTTTAATCAGTGTAACTGATTAGTTTATCAGTTTAGTGACACACTTCAGTTAATGAACATAACAGGACTAATTGTTGCTAATAAAGATCTTCTCTGTACTTGTATGCATATATTCCATCGTTAACTGACACCTCCAGGTACCATGTTGTCATTTACAACATGAAAGATGTCTGGACTGGGGTGGTGAATGTCGTTTCTACTAACTAATTATTGAAATTCATTTTTACAGGTCTACTGTTTCTGGCATTTCAGGAGGTGTTCTGTTCAAGTTAATTCTCCTATAGATTCATTTGATTGTCTCAGCAGCATATTTGAACTGAAAATTATTTTCATCTTTGTATGTGTACTTTTTTTTAAACAGTACACCTTCCAGAACTACAGTTAAACACGTTATTATTATACACATCATGCTACACATTTGCACATCATGCAAAAAATCCATGCACCACTCATTTCTTTTGGTTTTTAGTACTTCCATCCACCAACTATATCTATATCTATATCATTCAAAAGAACAGTTGAGAGATTTAGCCCTGTGAGATTGTGTTTAAGCAGCATCAAGTGTTGTGTCATCATTGTCTTACTCAGGTGGTCAATCAGTGATAGTTCGGGTTCCCCTGAGGTGTGAATTAGTGGCAGGGCTTAGGGATTTATAGTGAAGGTCACAAAGCAACAGCCGTCAATCCAAACCTTGTATCTTTCCTTCATCCTCCATCTTAGCCTGTTACTTCACAGCAATAATGTGTCTGAAACCTATTCCAGTAACTATCTCTTACAGGCTTAGGAAAATATACACATGCTGCAGAGGCTCTATTACCAGCAACCTCATCTACTTGTTCTCAAACAAGTGTGGTAGGTTGGCTCTGGAACTGCCAATCTGCTGTTATAAAAGCTGACTTCATCTCTGGCCTCACTACTGTCCACTCCCTAGACTTCCTGCTGCCCTCTCTTCTGCCTACACATACTTCTGCCTACAACCATCCTCTGCTAATTTGTATAGGGCCAGTGGTGGCCTAGCGGTTAAGGAAGTGGCCCTGTAATCAGAAGGTTACTGGTTCGAATCCCGATCCGCCAAGGTGCCACCGAGGTGCCACTGAGCAAAGCACCGTACCCACACACTGCTCCCCGGGCGCCTGTCATGGCTGCCCACTGCTCACTCCGGGTGATGGGATAAATTTCACTGTGTGCACCGTGTGCTGTGCTGCTGTGTATCACATGTGACAATCACTTTCACTTTCTCCCACACTCCTAGAAAATCCGGGAGAGGAGGGGGTACTGGCCTTTTAATATCATGAAAATTGTTCCTTCACACCACTGCTTCTCCCACATCTTAACATCTCTTTGTTTCCATGCAGTCTCAGTTTCTTCTCTTGTCACTCCAGGGTCAGTTGGGACATTTATTGATGAATTGAAAACTCTTCTCAGAATTTTTTCCTCAGGCACCCCCCTAACTCTCCTCATTGACTTCAACCTTTCACTAGCCAAACTCCAATCGTCTTGCCTTCTTCCCCTTCTCCACTCTTTTTTCTTGACCAACAGCAACATCTCTCCCACACACAAATAAGGGAATATCCTGGACCTGGTCTTCAGTCACCCATCTCCAACTTCCAACTTTCTTCCACTCCACTTTCACATCTCTGACAACCACTTCCTGACCTTCACACTTACTCTTCCTACATGATCCATGACTGTCCCCCATCCTTCCTTCATTCGACACAACCTTCTCACTGTCTCACCTTCATCTGTATCTTCCTGCATTCTTTCACATCACCCAACCTCTGATTCATTCTTCTCCTACTAGAGACAGCCACTAACTCTTTCCTCACCTCACTTTTCCTTTCTATGGATCACCACTGTCCTCTATCTTCTAAACCCAAAAAGACTTCTCCCCCTGCGCCCTGGCTCTCTGATACATTATGTAGCAATCCCAGAATTTTCCCAAATTCTTCACAGGGAAGATTGAACAAATCTGCAAGACATTCTCCACCACAAATCCTACTCTGCCCTCTACAACTTCTACAACTGCTCCAAATCAGTTTTCTAAGCTCACATCAGATGAAATCATTCAGATCAAATCTACAGACAATCCAGCCACCTGTCCACTAGATCCAATCCCTTCCACAATGCTCCAAACCATCTCTCCTTACCTCATCCCTTTCATTTCTTATATCATGAACAGCTCAATCACATCCGGCCATGTACCATCTGCCTTTAAAACAGCCAGGGTTCATCCAATCCTAAAGAAAGTCACAGCTGATCATACAGATTTCAACAATTACCGACCAGTTTCTCTCCATTTCTTTCTAAAATCCTTGAGCGGTGTGTCTACAATCAGTTATCACTTCATCTCTCACAGAACAACCTCCTGGATCCTAACCAGGCTGGCTTCAGAACAGCTCATTCTACTAAGATGGCCCTTCTGGCTGTTTCTGAGAAGCTACATGTGGCCAGATTGGCAAAACATTCATCTGGACTTATTTTCCTTGACCTCTCTTTTGACATAGTTAACCACAAGACTCTTTTGTCTATCCTGAAGGAATTTGGGGATCAGCATGGCAGTTGTTTGCTTCCTACCTTGATGAGCGATCTTACCAAGTGACTTGGAAAGCATCCATCTCTGCCTCATGTAGACTCTACACTGGCATCCCTCAAGGCTCAGTACTCGCCTTCTTTTTCTCCCTCTACACAAGATCACTTGGTGAGGTTATTTCCTCACATGGGTTATTCTACCACTGCTATGCCGACAACACACCTCATCTTCTCTTTTCCTCCCTCAGATCTACATGCTGCTTCCAAAATCTCTGCATGTCTGACTGACATCTCATCTTGGATGACTGGTTCAGTCCTTATTAATCTCATAACTGGATTATTGTTACTCCCTTCTACCTGGTCTACCTCTATGTACCATCCGATCTCTACAACTAATACAAAATGCAGCAGAACGACTGATCTTCAACCTTCCCAAATTCTCCCACACCACCCCTCTGCTATGTCCCCTCCACTGGCTCCCAGTAGCTGCACGCATCAGATTCACAATACTGATGCTGGCCTACAAAGCCAAACATGGAGTAGCACCATCCTACCTCACAGCCCTTATTGGTCCTAGTGAACCAGATTAGATCACTTCATCGATGGTAACATGAAAGCATGTTGGAAGTCACTCTGGATAAGGGAGTCGGCCAAATGCATTAACACTAGAACTCCCAGAGAGGGGCCATTTGGTCCTATCCCCCTAGCTCTACCAGAGAGGGGCCATTTTGGCCCGGTTGTTTTTAACTAATATCCTTAATCACATGTGAACGGTTGCCTTTGTTCTGCAAATGTGGCAATTTGCAGGCCATCAGTTCATAGACAGACATGTCTTAATCTGCTTCCATCTTGCAGCCATGCTCAACTGTACATTGTTTTATAGTGTGAAGGATATCACACACACTATACTATCACACTATGACTAATCAAAAACAAGAAGCTCTGCAAGCAATTTTTGACAGTTCTTCTGACTTCTTCTGTTGGCTCTCCATCACATGTATATGTTTCTAATTGGCTGTGAGGGAGCGGCCTCACTACTTCTACTTCAACCCACACTGTGCCATCAATTGCCGTCTCATACTAATAATAATAATAATAAAGTGACGTTATTGTCACATGTGATACACAGCACACGGTGCACACAGTGAAATGTGTCCTCTGCATTTAACCCATCACCCTGAGTGAGCAGTGGGCAGCCATGACAGGCACCCGGGGAGCAGTGTGTGGGGACAGTGCTTTGCTCAGTGGCACCTTGGCAGATCGGGATTCAAACTGGCAACCTTCAGATTACGGGCTGCTTCCTTAACCGCTAGGCCACCACCGCCCCTTCAAAGCTATCAGGAGTGTGGTCTGCAGTACTAGGTCTGCAGCCGACCTTTCTTCGGAGGAGGAGTTCTACTCTCTAACCAGGAACACATCTCCTCACCTGAAGACATGTCAGAGTCTGAACTCTCTTGCAAGTGAATGGATACTTCCCCGCCATCCGAGTCACAGGAGTCCATGTTTTGCAGCAGAGCCAAAGCCTCGGCAGCAGCCTCGGCATCTCTTGGCAACTCTGCGGCTTGATCGTACCCGTAACCATACCACACCCATGAATGAAGTACTTTAGCACTAGATTTACAGAGTTTTAATTTTCTGGTGAGAGTCCCGAGGTGTTTGTCATTAACTGTTTTTTTACAACAGTGGGCCAGTAGCTGTATTTTACAACATGCTGGACCTGGTGGTGGCAAATTGTTCTGTACAAGGTATGTACAGGGTGGGAAGGCAAAAGAAGATTCTGAGTATTCTTGCCAAGGATCTCCATTGCCGATTTATGCAACAAAAACGCAATGGAGACAGAGAGGAAGGCTGCTACTGTGCCAGGACTTGTATGGACAACTCAGTGACAGGTACAAGAGACCTGCAACAGAAATTGCAGCAGGTTTACCTGTGCAAAGTGTTACAACTCACTTGCAGGATGATGGTCACTGGGTCTGCAAATGCTGCAAAGTTTTAAATAAATTTTTTTGTAAATAAAACAGACTTGTGAGTCTGTATATTTGTGAATGTGTGTCTTTCATATTTGCAGGTCAGTCAGTGTGTGGTATATTTTGTATAGACATGTCAGACTTTTGTGACGCTTTCCATGTCATACACAGAGGTTTGGCCTGCCTTGGATATGAGCTATTCTGAGTAAAAAATGCAAATGTGCCACAACTTCTGTAGGAGTGGGTTTGGATAGATAACAAACTGAGTTTGAACCATCATGTTGCTGCGATCTCCAGATCCTGCAGGTTCACTCTCTACAACATTCGCAAGATTCGGCCTTTTCTCTCACAACAGGCTACGCAGCTCCTCGTCCAGGCAATGGTAATCTCCAAACTCGACTACTGTAACTCTCTCCTGGCTGGAGCCTCTGCAGTCACCATAAAACCACTCCAGATGGTCCAAAATATGGCAGCCCGCCTCATCTTCAATCAGCCAAAATACACCCATGTTACACCTCTCCTTACCTCCCTCCACTGGCTCCCGGTAGCTGCTCGCATTGAGTTCAAATCCTTGATGCTTGCCTACAGGGCTGTAAATGGAACTGCGCCCTCCTACATCAACACACTACTACCTAGATACACTCCTACACGCTCTCTCAGATCGGCAAACGAAAGGAGACTAAAAATTCCTTCTTCACGGGGTCTCCGATTCCAATCATGTCTGTTCTCCGTTGTTGTCCCTGGCTGGTGGAACAACCTGCCCTCCTCCACACGACTAGCCGAGACTATCACCACTTTTAAGAAGAAGGTGAAAACCCTCTTATTCCAAAAATATTACAGACAAATTTAACACATACACATGCATACACATTTAACAAACAAATACAAAATGTATAAATACATTATAATTTTTCTTAGTCTAGCACCCAACACTCTCCGAGCATGTTCTTCAATGACAAGTCTAAGCCTTATCAGGGCTCTTAGTTTGTATACTTGATATTCTATAGAAATCGAACGAGAATTGCTGGTGTCTTCCCATTGTAAGTCGCTTTGGATAAAAGCGTCTGCCAAATAAAGTAAAGAGAGGAAATCAAGTCATTCAAGTTATTAATCAAGTCAACTTTGATTGTTATCAAATTAGAGATTGGCAAGAGCAAATGTTCTTGCCTTAGCCAACATGAAATATGTGTTAACCTTGTAATGCTCTGTAAACCTTTGTGTTCAGAATGGGTGAATGAAATGAAAGTAAATGCTGTAAATGTAAAATGTAAATGCTGTAAATGAAAGTAGCCTAGTGGGTAACACACTCGCCTGTGAACCCACTTACTACCATTGTGTCCCTGAGAGAGACACTTAACCCTAAGTTGCTCCAGGGGGACTGTCCCTGTAACTACTGCTTGTAAGTCGCTCTGGATAAGGGCGTCTGATAAATGCTGTAAATGTAAATGTAAATGTTCTTCAAAGGTTTCTTGCCCTTTCCCCCTTTCCCCTTCATATTGAATTTTAGTGAAGAGCCTTTAATCAAGGTGAATGATATATGTAGAAACTGCATCAATCAAAATAAAGGCTTTATGACGTGTGACAATTGACGGTACAAAAACAAGCCTCTGCTATATTTGAAAAGCATATTGTGTGGTCAGAGCGAATAGTAGATTAAGAGAGAATGTTAATAATATTATTGTGATATTACTAATAAAATTGTAATATTAAGCCTTTCTCTCCCTCTCGCTCAGTGTACTCATTCTGCCAATAGATCAAATTATACCATCCCAGGGAAATGGGAATGTATATCTTCCATCTGTCACTGCATCTTCACCAAAGAAACATTCATTTAGAAATGATCAAATGACAAATTTTAACAGATTAGGGCAGCATTACAAGATAAATAATAAATCTGAAATTATTAGGGGTGCATCTGTACTACTGAATTTCAAAGTGTTTTGACTCACCATACCTTGGCCTGTCATAGGTGGAGCTGGTAAGATCACTGTGCCGGGATCTGTCATCATACCTCTAGTCATCAGTATGGCATGTTTTGTCAGGGGCACGTTAACTTTTCACATTGGCTAACCTTTTTACAGATGAGTTCTTTATAATATTTTATTTATAGTTTTAACATTATATATATAAATAATAATAATAATAAAAAAGGAAAAATAGGAAGGCTGCCAGACAACTTTACACAAGAAGAAAAAAAAGAAATAATGAACTTACACTGTTGTTTAAATAAAGTACATGTGTGAACCTGCAACCTGCTTCATACTCAAGGTCACGCATCAAGGTTCATGATGCATATGGAATGATTTTGCATTGTTTTAGAAATTGTCTCCATATTATCTCAAATTTGTTCTGTTCCTTAGATTGTAGTCTTTCCATTTGTTTAACGAGCAGCATTTCGCTGAGCCAATGAGCAAAGGGTGGGTGGAGTAGCTGACTTCCAGGTTAGCAGAATAAGCTTCTTGGCCACCACCATCCCTACAGTCAGGGCGACGTGTGTGTTGCGTGGTAAATCCATGGTCTCTGCTGAACACCCAGGGATGGCCAGATTGTCACATGGTTCAATGTCTCTGGAGTAGGCTCTTGACAGTTGTTTAAAAATAGCTGACCAAAAATTTTACAAGTTAGGACAAAAGCAGAAAAGATGTGCCAATGAACCCTCACAGATGGAAAGATACGGTACAGCTTTGTTTTTGATTAATGTAATCTATGCAGCACCTTGTACTGAATTAACCTGCAACGAGAATTACTAGAGCAACTATGAATCTTCAACAGTGACTCCTCCCAAAGATCTGGTGATATTTCAAATCTCTGGTCCAAGATACTCAAAAAGAATCTGAACAAACCGTATTCCTGAAAGAGCCCACAAACCTCGATATTAACTGCTTAGAGTCAGGAGGCCGCAGGAGGTTCTCAAGAAAAGGATGGGTGGGAGATACGAAATTAAAATGTTTGAAATTTTCCTTAACATAGTGCCTGACTTGTATGTAGTGAAAAAAGTGAGAGTTTGGAAGAATTTAGCACTTGCCTGGGTAAAAGATGTGAATTGGTCATTAATGTACAAATTCAAAAACATTCTGATACCCCTCTCTCTCCAGATTGCAAACACCCCATCTAACCATGATGGCAAAAGTGAGTGGTTTTGCCCAGTAGTAATGTTTGATAATTGGCAAGCCAAAGCCCCCCCTCTTCTGAAGATTTGTGAAGATGCATCTTGGATATCCTATGTACTTTGTAGCCCCACACAAAAGGCAAAATAATAGAACTGAGCTTCTTAAAGAAAGATGCATTCAGATAAATGGTACAAAACTCTGAAAGGTACAGAAACATGTGTAGGCTCACCATCTTTATAGCATTTACCCAATCATAGACAGAGGCAATATTCTCCAAAATTCTACATTGATTTAAAAGGTTTCAGAAATTTGTGAAATTTGAATAGATGTTTGGGATTTTTAGTCATGGTATGGGATGGTAGTGGCCTAGGGGTAACACACTCGCCTATGAGCCAGAAGACCCGGGTTCAAGTCCCGCTTACTACCATTGTGTCCCTGAGCAAGACACTTAACCCTAAGTTGCTCCAGGGGGACTGTCCCTGTAACTACTGATTGTAAGTCGCTCTGGATAAGGGCGTCTGATAAATGCCGTAAATGTAAATGTAAATGTAGTCAGTTTAAGACCCAGGTAAGTGAAACATTGTTTCTGAACTCTAAAAGGCTATTTTGTCAGGAAATATTCAGTGATTTGGTCTGTTAAGAGCATAAATTAACTCTTAAATTAAGTCCAGACTTTCTCTGAAAGCCACATCTAATTTAGGAAGTTGAAGCGAATCAAAAAACTGATTGAAATCTTTCTCTGTAACGATTGAGTTAGAAGTATAGATATATGAATAGAATTCCCTGAAACGTTCACTGTTAAAACTGTTGCTTAGATTCAACTCAAAACACTTAAGTCAACATTTTCCAACTACTTTTTGTAAGTTTAGTGAACTTCTTTTTATTTTGATTTGGTAAAAAAATGTGTGTGGTGATGCATTTTTAATGGCTTGATCTTCGAGAAGATTAGGATTGAAGACTGACAGGACTGTGATTAGATATATTTAGCATGATTGATGCAAGATATCAATCTGTAATCTACAAGATAAATAGTCAATCTGTGATCTGTAAACATGTGAGTAAAATGAATAGTCACGGTCAGATGGATGCTGCAGTCTTCAGATATCTACCACCTTCTTTGACTTCATCAGATTGTTAATTTTTTGTACCGCAAGAGGACAATCTATCCAAATATGAATCCAAATAACAATTAAAATCACCCCTAAGTCACAATGTGGCTTAGAGCATCCTCTGGAATCTGAGTCATCCGTATATGGCCCACAGTCTTGGATGAATGAAATTGAAAAGGTGCAATTTTCCGAAAGAGGAACACCTTTAGCTTTAGAGGTGAATGTTAGACCCAGTTAGTCTTGAGTCTTCTCTGTTGTGTGGCCGTAACAGAGGCTTCTTGCACCAAAGACACCAAAGATAATGAATTGAGAGTGTTTTTCATATGTGGTACCTGTTGACAGTGAAATACAACTGTAACTTTAAGTCTGGCAGCTAACTTGAAAAAAACAAAACAAAAAAATCTATAACACAATTAAACCCAACAACACCATCACACAAGGCTTCCCCAAATGAAGCTGAGGAACCCACATTTGCATCTGGGATCACCGGGCAAGAAAACAGTGAAAATACCTCCAACTAAATGCTCCTCAATAGCACTGGTGATTTATAGAGCCTGGTGAAGTGATTGTCAGTGTAAAACACCGCAGCACAGCACACGATGACACAACAAAATGTGTCCTCTGCTTTTAACCCATCACCCTTGGTGAGCAGTGGGCAGCCATGAAAGGTGCCCGGGGAGGAATGTGTGGGAACGCTGCCTTGCTGAGGTGCCACTGTCCATTGTGTCTGTACCTTCATTAAAAGCTGCACCAGGAAGAAGAATCTAAATTCAGCTCCAACTTCTCATGTGAAGGTACAAACGAAGAGTGAAAAGTACAAAGAGGAACATACTTCTTGTGAAAGCCAGATTGTCAGGTTAAATGGCAGTCTGCCATTGTCCTCTTGAAAGATGAGACAAAGAGATGTTTGTTCTCAAGCATCCTGTCTCTGGAAGGCTAAAAACTTTTTGTTGTTGTTTTTTTATTAGGACTGAGAGCTAGACTATATTTTTTTGCACATTTCTCATTCATTTAATTTCATCCACACTCTGTTGGGGAGTTTTTTTTTTAATATTTATTCCAAATTACCCTTCTTCATTCCAATTACTCTTTGCAGTTTATTGAGTAAAGCATTTATGTGTAGTGAGAAAGTGAGAGATTTCTATCACAAACTTTTTTACCTGATTCTGTTCGGATAATTTTTTTTGGTTAACATATTATTAATGTGTTATTCTATTTTATTTCTTGACAAATGCAGTTAGATGCATTAGAAGTGTTGGGAAAGTGTATTATCTTATTATGTGATTATGTGGTGTTGAAATTAATACAATCCTGCAATTCCTGCAATCCACAATGCAATCCTGCCATCTAGTGTAAGAATGTGGTGCGTACTAGAGACCCGGCTCCACCTTTTCCCAGTGTTACACAACCCAACCCTGAACTTGTACAAATGGCTTCAATTGATTTCCTCCTAATAACATGCTAAACGTCTTCCAACCCCTGAAGATGTCATGCCCTTCACTGGACCAAGATGAGCAGTGGTACATTACTCTTTCAGACAGGTCATTAGGCAGCTCAAGAGAATGAGCAAACTAAGTCTGCAACTTTGTTCTTACATTTAAGGCATTTGGCAGATGCCCTTATCCAGAGCGACTTAAAACGTGCTTTCAAGTTTCCATCAATGATGTGAAGTGTTCTTCTCTTCCATGGCACATCTGTATCATAATGCTTTGATTATGAGGTTCATTTCAACACCCCTAGTGTGGACATCGTGGTTTCTTGGTTTTGTAAGATGTGTTCATTGGTCAGCTGTGGACCAGCATGTAGGCTGCTCTATGGACACTGTCCTCAGATGACCAGAAACATCCAAAACAGGACAAAGTTTCAGTCCCAGTTCCTTTCCTCCCTTTATGGCCCATGTTCTCTAAGTAAGAAGACAGTCTGAAAAACACCTGTAAGAACAAAAGAAATCAAGGTGATCTTCTGTAGGAGGAATCAGCCTGGGTCTTGTAATGAGTTTCCATGTTACCACCATGGCCATGATTTCTCATGCAATTATTGTCACTCAGTTTTGTGTACGGAAAATAACCAGCGCTCACAGGAATAAATCAGTTGGCCTAGCCAATCCTCAAACATGGACATACACTGAAATATGAAGAATTACCAGCAATTGACTTGAAGCTTGAAGGACGTTTGAAAGGATGGAAGAGGAAGACTTGAAAGAGTGGAATGGAAGAAGAAGACATGGAGGAAGACAAAGGACTTGGGGGTGTCAGTCTTTTTTATCTTCAGTATTGGTCAGCGCATTTGGGTTTGTCCTATGGTGAGATGTTTTGGCAGTTTGATTCATTTTGTATATGGTCCATTTGCTGGCAGAAGACTTGAGTCCCCCTTTAACTACGCTGAGTAAAAAAAATTCCTAAATTCCGAAAGTTATCTCGCATCTAATGAAAGTGATGAGTTGTCACATGTGACACACCACAACGCAGACCCAGTGCACACAGGGAAGGGTGTCCTCTGCATTTAACCCATCCCTGTAATGAGGGAGCAGTGGGCAGCCATGAAAGGCACCCGCAGAGCAGTGTGTGCAACCTTCTTATAATGGGTCAACTTCCTTACCCGCTAAACCACCACTGCCCCATATATCTCAAAGTATGAACGTGAATGGCCTATCTAGTGTTTTGTACACAATTTATACTGATACACTTAAATAAAAAAATATATATATATATAATTACATGGATGAGGGATGGTGCTCCAGCACTGATACATTTGCTTAGTTGCTGAGTCTGTGACAAGTTTCGGAATCACATCAGAATGATCCTTCTGTATGATTCCAGTGTGAGGAGATGCACAGAGGTATGCTGGCTTTGGCGCCAGCCTATCTGCTGAAGGGGGGGTGCATCTGTGAACTTCTCTTATCAGTGTAGATGTTTTACGGTGTAGAGTCCTTTAGAATTGTTTGTTTTAGGTATTAGATGCTCTGGAGGGGGAATTATAAGGGGTGTTATTCCAGGTGTAAGGTTTTCTGAACAAAGAATGCACAAAGTTGTGCAGACTTATGATCAAATTCAACCAGCCTGCATGTCCCCTACACTTGATTCTTTATTGAAGATGTCAGTTCCATGGGTACTAGGGTGGTAGTAGCCCAGTGGGTAACACACTCGCCTATGAACCAGAAGACCTGGGTTCGAATCCCGCTTACTACCATTGTGTCCCTGAGCAAGACACTTAACCCTAAGTTGCTCCAGGGAGACTGTCCCTGTAACTACTGATTGTAAGTCGCTCTGGATAAGGGCGTCTGATAAATGCTGTAAATGTAAATGTAAATGCAAACCATTTCATGTTTAACCATGCTTCAAACTGATGTAGACCATACACATTCCATACATTCTCTGATTTCTTCCCAAACTTTAGTCGTCTGATTTCACCTAATGTGCCTGAAGTAACCTTATGCCAAAACATCCACAGCAACACAAGGTTTCATATGATTCTTTTCCTCTGCATTCCGGAGTAGATGCAGGTGAACCAGTCACAACAAGTTTGCCCAGGTGGGTTAGTTTGTGTGTTTTCACCCTGTAACAGACTGAGGCTTTGGCCAGATGCAGATAATTGTTAGAGGATATATTTATTACTTTATTGTGTTTTCAATTCCTTCTGCCTTCTTTGTTCCTGTGGTGATAAGGCAGAGAATGTTCTAAATGTTGATTCTGTGAACCCAGTGTCTGCTGATAAGGAGGAATATTGTGACCATGAAAAGGTATGAGATGGTGGACAGGATGGGAACTACGTGTACCTGAAAGCAATGCTGCAGGTCTCCTTCCATCCCAGCAGCAAACATCTCACTGCCCTCAACACTGGCAGAAGGTTTTACTGCACAGAAATTATGCACTAAGGTGGTGGACTAATTCTACCTGCCAGTAATAACGGAAATAATATTTTTGAATCTGTTCATATAGAATCCCACTGATCAAGTCTACAATGATATAATATTTACAATTATTGTTCCAGTCGCATGTGTTTGAGCAAAAGTGTCATGGCCTGCGGAAAATAACATCTTTAGTTGTAAAATTCTGAATAATTTTGCCCAGAAGGACTTTCTTATTGCCAGACCTGCTGCAGTCTTATGATATGTTATGACCAAAGGTGGGTAGTAACAAATATTTATATTCTTGAGTGAATTATAGTCACTTGTTTGAGTAAAATTTGAAGAAAAAAACGCAATACTTTTACTTGAGTGCATTTGTGAATAAGAAACTCTTACTTCGCCACTATGGGCATTTAACTCATTACTTTTAAAACCATTTACATGCTTTATTTTTGCCAGACAGATCTAACGCATCTTTCTGTCAGGATTGGCCACAGGTGCTGTCTCCAGCTGAAGCCAATTCAGAGGGCGGATAAGAGGCACCGTGGTTCCACCATTCGCCGGCTCCTACATATTTGTGAACCTCTTTTGTGAACTCTCTCGTGAGCTCTTAGTGGACACTGCTCCGGTTTGAGTGAAGAGGTTTTGAGTTCTGGCAATCGCCACACGCCTGCGGGGTAGTTTGTGTTTTTCCCTTTTGTTTCACTGTTTTTGGCGCCGGATTTCTTTCTATTTATTAATAAATCATTGTTTCCCTTATGTCCCGCCTCTGCGCTTCCTTCCCCCGCCAGCTCGCCGTCGTGACAGTTTCACCTTTCAGATGTAACCATATACCTTTCAGAACATAACCATGCAGTTATGACCAACATGACCACTCCCAAACTCGTCACAAACTTGGAATAAAAATGCCAGATGCCACTGTCTCCAGTGCAAAAACCAAAATTCACAAAAAGAAAACAGGAATCTCAGTCTTTCAGATAAAAGAGGGGTCGGCAACCTTTAACACTGAAAGAGCCATTTGGACCCAGTTTCCACAAAAGAGAAAGCACTAGGAGCTGCAAATTCTTTTTGATAGGATAAGATAACACTGTATATATTGTTTTTTACTTTTATTCTGCATGGGGTTTGTGGAATGGTGTGACACCTTGTGATTTGAATTGAGTGTCAGCAAAACCAAGGAGACGGTGGTGATCTTCACCAACACCTAGAGGGACCTGGCTGCAGCAGTTACCACCTTCATCCATGGGAAGTCAGTGAAGCTAGTTGCAGGATATACATAAATACCTGGGCACCACCTTCAATCACCTGCTGCAATTCCCCTCCAACACAGAGGGGATTCTCAGGATGTGTCATCAGCTGCAAAAATATAAGAAGCTCAATTCCTTTGGAGTCAGGAAAGACATTTGTCACAGGGGGAATTCGATGACGTACTTGCAGACATACTTTGGACGTGGGAATCAGCCGTCGTACCGGTAGAGGACACTGGGCGAGCGGGGCAGGAGGACCGGGGGCGCCTGGCCGGCGAGGAATGAGGAAGCAATGGACGCGCTGCCACGCAGCGGGGAGTCAGTTCGGGATCTTTGGGAAGGACCGGGGCAGAGGAGAACCGGAAGACGGCGGGTTTCAGGATTGTCCGGGATCTTGGATTAGACGGGAGTAGGTCTTGGGCGGCAGGAAGGTAGGGGAGCATGGAATCCCGTCTTGGGGAATCCCGATGGGCCAGGTAGGTTCAAGGTTGTAGCCAGGAAGTTCCGGTCGGGGTTCTTTTCGTGGTTTCCAGGGGATCAGGCAATTCTCGAAGTCGTGGGCAGGCGAAGGTCGTATTTCAGGGATCACAATTATCTTAGGTCGTGGGTGAGAGAGCTAGCGTCTCTGTCGAGTAAACTCATACAAAGAGCGGGCGTGTCTCCTTGGGGTTACCTCACTTTTATACTTGCCACCGCCCTCTTCCATTTCCTCTTCCGGGTCGTCGTCTCCCAGGCTGGTGAGGCGCCCTCTAGCGGGCTGGAGGCGCGTTGGCCATGACAATTTTACTACTCAGTCATAGAGTGCGTCGCTGCACTGAGTGTAGCACTGAAGGTCATTAAAGACCCTTCACATCCACTGAATTCTATGTTTGCGTGGCTCCCCTCCAAACGCTCCAATGCCCCGGCTGCAGGACACAGAGGAGGAGGGTCACCTTTGTTCCTGAAGCTGTTCTTCTTTTGAACTCCTGACACTCACCCAAACCAACCATTATCATCTCAGGCCTTGTCACGCCACAGAACAGAATACAAGAAGTTAGCAGAATATTTATGGAAACAGCAAACAAATGAACAAATGATGTGCTTAAACAGTAAGCAGATATGCCTAATCAAGAAACTGCATTAGAACAGTGTTGGAAAAGCAAGATAACTTCCTAAATAATAGGTTTTGTGCGATTGAGGTTATTTCAAATGCAGCAGGACCCACTATGCTGAAGACTGGCCGACAAGGAATTAAACAATTCTACATCATTTGGGGGGGTTCTTGCTGCAGGTTTACCTGCTGGTTATGTTCTATAGGGACACGCCCATGTTAAGTTGTGTCGGTCTCAATTTACCACATTCTTACATTTGTTGCCAGGATTCATTTAACTAGGCTTCGTTCTGAGCTTGGAGATCTTTACCAAACACCTCCTCGGAAACTGTCAGTGAAACCATGCCCATGGCATGTCTGTCAACATTTCCTCGGCCTTGACAACCATTGACAATCGGCTGCTCTTGCTGTTTACTATGTAAAATAAAGCGCTTATAAAATGTCTTTTGCTCTGTAATTGATTAGTCTGATGCAAGAGGCAGCCTAGATCAGATAGATATGGCGTATGGTGTGAGAGCATGTGTTCAGACCTGCCATTTACAATGCTGTCATATGCTCCTTTTCTGGAATGCTCTGGTCCTGTTTTCCAGACCAGAGTTTTGTGTACATTGTGTGCGTCCCTGCTTATCTTATTGTATGCAACTTTTTATCGGAGTATAAATGTTTTCCTGTTGTGTCTAGTCCTTGTCCAAAGACAAGAGCTTCCTCCACTTTATATTAATCCTATTTTTGTTCTTGTTTTTATTGTTCTCATACAAATATGTTTCGTACTGTTATATATTTTCTATAGATGAATGCAATGGTGCATTCCATTACCAAATTAATTTAGCTAATTTCACCATCTTCATGGTAGCAGCGAGGTGTTACATTTAAAAATAAAAAAAAATTATTCGAAAAAAGGCAGATGTTTCACATATCTTTATTAATACAATGTTCTTTAAGCACAAAAACAGCCACTGTGCAGAGTATACTTTCAACATACAGAAGAAAATTTCTAGCCTGAGGCTGTCTTCCACCTATGCATTCATTCTCATCACCTTTCAGCCCTGAGTTGGTGAAACTTTGTCTCTCAGAGAAGAAATGGAATCACTGCTCTTCTTGACTTTGGGTAGTCACTGAATTTTTCAATGTAAAACCTTGGAGAGAATGATGAAATTCATTGATTTTGTAAACCAAACGTTGTGTATGCACTACTTTATGTACATAAATTATCTTTACATATATCCTGTCTCTTTGCCCCCCTCTTTGTATTTATCCCACATACATGTCACTGCTGCTGGACGTCCAGCCAGAACAGGCTGTGTCTGTTTTACCTGTGGTGGTAGTAAGCTCGAGGTCCAATGGAACACATGGTGAAGTAGGCAAAAGCGAACGTGGGGAGGGACCACGTCGCAATTGCATAACCGCTCCACTCCAGAATCTCCCCAAAGAAGTTAGCTCCCGACACATACTCAAACATTCCACCTAATGACATGCAAAACCACACATATTCAACAAAGAGTCCAACAAAGAAACAGGAAAGCTTCATTCCGTCTTATATTTACTATTATTTTGTCTTAAATTAACCATCATTCTCTCTTACATTGACAGTCATTCTGTCTTACATTTACTATTATTCTATCTTACATTCAATATCATAGTTCTTTTTACAGTGGTATGCTCTTTGTAAGATAGTATAATAGTAAATGAAGGGCAGCATTAGTACTGTGTGTGTGAGTAAATTATTGTGTGTGTGAGATCAATTATGGATAATGTCTTATAGGGCCTCTCATGTCCAACCCTTGCTCCTGGGGTACCAGGATGGTAGTAGCCTAGTGGGTAACACACTTGCCTATGAACCAGAAGACTACAGAGTCACAGGTTCAAATCCCACTTACTACCATCGTGTCCCTGAGCAAGACACTTAACCCTGAGTTGCTCCAGGGGGACTGTCCCTGTCACTACTGATTGTAAGTCGCTCTGGATAAGAGCGTCTGATAAATGCCTTAAATGTAAATGTAAATGTACCTCTTTCAAGGAAACATTCACGACACATTGTGATGAAGTTTTTCTGTTCACTTTTCTGTTATGTTGAATTATTTTGTAAGATGTATCAAACAGACATTTACAGTTATAATTACATGAATGCCTTGTATACTAGAAAATATTTTTTTGCCACCATATTTGTAGAAGCACAAAATATAAACTCAATAAATACCTCTTGGAATTTTGTAAGTGTTCTCTCCTGATTTCCTTAAATTTCGAAGTATATGGTCACTATGGATGTTAATTCCCATTCCCAGGAGGAATATCAACAGCCCTACAAAATACAACAAATGTACAACACAAATACGTCTTTTTTTTTTTTGTATTTTCAACATTTGTTTATGAGACTAACCTGCTGTCAGGCGGATGTCCATCAGCCAGGTCTCATCATACTGTCTACAGTGTAGGAGATAGTGAGCCTGTAGCCAACCGCACATGGAGCAGAAAATGATAGCCGAGATGACTGTCGATACAGGCATGGGCCGACCTCTTGTCAGTAAAGCATAGATGAACGTCCTTAATGACAAGGATCAAATGTTAGACCTAGTTTGACTAGATTTGTATAGACAAAAACTACCGACAGGTTTAGACCTGAATATGGTCAAACGCCTAGAAAAAAAGAGAAGCTTTGAGAAAGACAGTTTCTCAACATTTCGTCCAAAGCATTTCAACATCTCATTACCAAATTAACTGTCCTCAAAGCATATCACTTTGAGTTCATTCAGAAAAAAAACATTTTGCTGAATGAACAGCATAAAGAAGCATAAAGAGTATAAAACATTTGCTTTAAGCACCTCTTTCTCAGAAAAAAAACAAAGGAGACTGTACCTCTGAAAATAGTGTAGACAGTATGTGCCGAGAAGATATCTTCCCAGGCCAGGGTTGCTTTCTGTGGTGAGGAACAAGAGAACAGGCACCAAGAAAGCAGGCAGTTCCTGAAAGAACCAGCCAACCTTTGCAGGACATGTCATCCCAGGGAATCCTCCAGTCATGTAGCGTCCATAGGGACCCATGGTTTCCCTATCACCGAAGAAAAACGCTGTTCCTCCCAGGATGAAGCTCCAGCTGATACAGTTTATGGTATTCTCCCAGCACATCATGTTCTCCATTTTTATTCTCTTACCTTCCTTCTCTTACCTTCCTTAGAAGAACTGAGAATGCTTTGCTCTATGCATCCTTTCTTTCACTCTGATCTTGATGGGACTCGGATTTCAAAAGGGCTTTTATGTCCAACCCTGTTGCTCCTCCTTCTCTCTGTCCCGCCTCAAAAGCATGTTACCTAACACCTGGAACTTTATCACTCAACTTGCACAGATGGACAGGTGGATGAAACTATCACTGCAGTGCAAACAGTGATTGTCATTGTGATACACTGCAGCACAGCACACAGTGACACAACAAAATGCATCACCCTTAGTGAGCAGTGGGCAGCCATGACAGCCTGGATCAGGATTTGAACCAGCAACCTTCTGATTATGGGGCCACTTCCTCAACCTCTAGGCCATCACTGCCCCAAAATCAGAAAAACTTTCTGACTACAAAATCAGAAAAACTTTATTTATCCCAGAGGAATACACAGAAACAGAGAGACACAAGACAGCAGAAAAATTTTGATAACGACAATAGTAAAAATAAACAGCCTAATATAGGTTTGAATAAAAAAAATAAAGTTAAATCAAAATAAAATAAATCACAAGAAGGAACAGTTTCACAAAAAAATAGAAAAAAGGATTATTGGCATCAGACTTGTTTATGCACAATTTCATCTTAAAACCTGTTGTTTTAATCTAAAATGAATAATTTACTATAATGACAATTGTAGTGTGTATCTTGAATGATTTATCGGTATGTATGTATGTAGGCATGAGTTTGTCCAAATTGTTTTGACAAATGGGCTAAATGATTTAAAATTATGTATTTGTTCATGAAAGAATCATTTGGATTTGTGAATATAAACCTTCTCATATACAATACAATTACTATTCCAAATTTTTCAGGTCCTTTAAATAGTAAAAACAATTGCGCCTCATCTATGCAAAATATTCTTTATCCCAGAAATGTCTGTTTTTTAAGAATTAAAAAGACTATTAAAAAGACGTCGGTGACGTCATTTTCCTCAACCCGCCCAGTGGTCATGTGATTGTCACGTGGTTCAGGGCCGATCAGCTGAGCAGCTTACTTCCTATTTTTTACTTCCATCTGTTTGTTTACGGAGACGCGCGTCGTTGCTGCGTATTCTTTTGCGTTTGTGTTGATGTCAGGTTGCGGCTGGTGAAGGTGAGTTTCTTTCACGCCCGGTTCCACGCGAGACTTTTACTCTCACTTTACGCAAACAAGGTGATGGGAGTTCTTCATCCGTCACTGCGCTGCTCCGAATGAGATGAACCTCAGCGTGTAAAACGAAGGGGAATGTAATCATGTAAAATTTGTAATTGGATAATTAAATAAGAATCTGCATGTCCACCAGGCCTGCAACTGTGATGCTGGATGATAGAAGGATCAGGATTTTAACAGCTGGAGAATTCTGTCGCGTTTTACCCATGCTTTCAAACGTATAAAAGCATGTGCGTAGTGCACGTAGTTCTTTTACTGCCCTTTTTGCTGTTGCACTTGCGTTGTAGTATTGTTTTCGTCAACGAACCTTTTTTTTAAGTGATGAGGACTAGACGTACATGCTGGTCTAGTCTAGTCCTCTAGATTAAATATAGTTTACAAAATAAAAGTATACGCAAATGTCTAAATTTTCGTTGACGAGACGTTATTTCAGGATAGTTGTGGTGGTTTAGCAGATGGCTATGAGAAAAAGACTAAGCGATCTTTGGACGCACTTTCTTTATAATGAAGTGGAAAAGTAACAAAATGTGGGGTCGAAAAACATGGAACAAATCAAGAGCATCTTCTGTGTCTTGAATGGATGTAGAGTATTCGTGAGCCTATAAGATAACCTTGTTTTCATTATGAAATGGGTTTGACTAAAATTTAGTTTTTGTCTGTTTTACTAGGTACTTGTACTATACTGACTGGAAAATGGAATTGCATTACTAAAATAAAATTTTCACTGAAACTGAAATGGATATTTCTAACTAAAATGCTTTTAGTTGACTGAAACTTGACGACTGCAATGAGTGTGGACGTGACTAGTACTAATAAAGACTAAAATGACAGCTTGACTCAAAGACTAGACTAAAACTAAAATTAAGACAGGCCACCAAAAACAATGATAGTGCGTTTTTGTCCTGAACAGTGCATTCATGAATACCTCAGACAGCGACGATGATTCCTGCAATGAGCGAACCGCTTTGGTCCAGTCAGAAAGTCCCTCCATTCCTGCCTACACCCGAAACCAGTCCCTGAAGCAGCCTCGGGAAAGAGAGCTCAGTCGGGTTAGTGATGTATGGTGCTGATATACTTCATGTTGCTGATGCAGCTCACGCAGCTTGTTTCTGCACAGCATCACCATGGTGCAGGCGAGGCCAGCTCGTCGGGCCAACCGGCACGTGTCCTGTTGGAGAGCCAGGCGACGGCAGATGCTGAGGATGAGGAGCTCACGCTGAAATATGGTGCCAAGCATGTCATCATGCTCTTTGTGCCCGTCACGCTGTGCATGGTGGTCGTCGTGGCAACAATTAAATCTGTCAGCTTCTACACGGAGAACAATGGGCAGCATCTGTAAGTCTCTGAGATGTTTCCCTCGGTTGCTGGCATCTTGTAGAAAGACTGTTTTCATAAGGTCAGGCCTCTCTCTCACTCTCCACAGGATTTACACCCCCTTCTCAGAGGATACCACATCTGTTGGGCAGCGACTGCTGAACTCAGTCCTGAACACCATGATCATGATCAGTGTGATCGTTGTGATGACTGTTTTCCTGGTGGTGCTGTATAAATACCGTTGCTATAAGGTGCATCATGCTAAATACGCCGCTCGCTTTTACCTATGGCCAGTTTGTGATGACCGTCAGACATGTGCACTGTGCTGATGTCTGCTTTCTCTGCAGTTTATCCATGGCTGGCTGATGTTCTCCTCACTCCTGCTGCTCTTCTGGTTCAGCTTCATGTATCTCGGGTGAGTTGCTGGAATTCCATAACATGGCGCAGGCAGCACAGACTCTGCATCCATTTAATCATGATCATTTTAGTCTGTATGGACCGGTAAGGGGCAGTGCTGACCTAACGTGTAAGGAAGCAGACCATTGTGATCACTGCTCACCAAGGTGATGGGTTAAACGCGAGGACGCATTTCATTGCGTGCATCGTGTGCTGTGCTTCAAAATGACACTTTACTAAAAAAAAAAAAAAGAACTCATGTTTTGTCTGTCACTCAACATCTGACAGGGAGGTGCTGAAGACATACAACATCGCAATGGACTACCCCACGCTGGTGATGATCATCTGGAACTTTGGGGTGGTGGGAATGATCTGCATCCACTGGAAAGGACCCCTACACCTCCAGCAGGCCTACCTGATAGTCATCAGCGCCCTCATGGCCCTCATCTTCATTAAGTTTCTGCCCGAGTGGACAGCCTGGGTCATTCTAGGAGCCATTTCCATCTATGGTAGGCAGATCTCACATGGTTTTTTGAGATATATTTGAATTGTTGTGGTTGTTTGGTTTAGAAAAGAAGAGATGACATCAGTCATTTCTGAAATATTGGTATTGTGTTAAATATTGTGTTCTTCAGTGAATTTAGGCTTCTTTGCAGCATAATTTAATTTAGTGTTTGACCAGATGAAAACTGATCATTTTTAGACACCGTTGCTCTGAATCTATTAGGATCATAATTGTGTAAGTAAGATGTGTTTGTGGTTGCCAGATTTGATAGCAGTGCTGAGTCCAAAGGGCCCGTTGAGGATGCTGGTGGAAACCGCACAGGAGCGGAACGAACCCATCTTCCCTGCGCTCATATACTCCTGTACGTTTCTTCATGAATCTGTTCCACATGTTTAACAAGCCTAGAATTACCATGGACCATAACAGATGTCCCCCTTTTTTCAGCTGCTATGGTGTGGTTGGTTGGGATGGCAAGTCCACTGAGTGCAGCTGAGCCATTGAGCCAGGAAACTGGTACCATCTCACAGCATTTTCTCTATCACGTGCATCTATTCAGATTCTACTACCTGACAAATATTTCTTCATAACACATGAGCACCCTTAATTTGAATTGGCATTAGTCTAAGCTGTTTTAATTGTCCTCTGTCAGATGAGGAGCTCGATCAGAATGACAGAGGAGCCATTGAGCGAGATGGGGTGGAGTCAGTCCATCAAGCACACAGGAGTATAAGAAACACTTCAGCTGAAGAGGAGCAAGACGAGGACAGTCAGTGACTCTTTACTAGTTAGAATTTAGTTTCTCCGTTTTAATAAACAACGGTTTATTAATTCATCAGACCCTTGTGTTTATAGGAGGTGTGAAGCTCGGCCTGGGAGATTTCATCTTCTACAGTGTACTGGTGGGCAAAGCTGCAGCTACAGGCGGGGACTGGAACACCACACTTGCCTGCTTTGTGGCCATCCTCATAGTGAGTGTGATGTTCAGCTGAGTATAGGGTCATCTTACAGTCACATGAGAATAGAATGAATAGCCACGCTGTGGAAGATTATGTTCTTTCTACTCATTAACTCCACAGTTATTCTTGCAAAAGCCATTAGAATGAAATGGCCAGGTTATATAAAAGTGCAAACCTTGGATTACGGGTCCGTTTCCTTACCCACTAGCCCAACCACTGCCCCATTATTTGACTTATGACCTTATGTGACCTTGGGTTGCATTGGACAGGCATTGCATTTGTACTTAACAAGGATATATTTGTACATTTTCAGGGACTCTGCCTCACTCTCCTGCTGCTTGCCATTTTTAAGAAGGCCCTGCCAGCACTGCCCATATCCATCACTTTTGGGCTCGTCTTCTACTTCTCCACCGACAACCTAGTCCGCCCATTCATGGACAACCTTGCTGGACACCAGTTTTACATCTGACACAAAGTGAAGGAGGTCCAAGCTTGGATGAGGCAGTGTTGTTTTACGACTTGTGGTTTTTGTGATCTGGGACATGAGGAAACTGACTTTGACAATGCCTCAGTTTTGTTTATTTGCCATTTGTCTTGTTTGCAGACAAGTGATCTACTCCCACTGCCACAAGGCAACAGCGCACGCCTGCCACTGTCAATGAGTCTCTGTACCAGGATTTTGACTACAGCCGTTGCCACTATGTCCATCCCTGCCAATGCTACTGTAAATACAGTGTGATGAAGTCAGTTCCTGAGGTCTCTAGTCCTGCGTTCATGTTTCAGCTGCACAGTGCCTGCAATCTAGTTCAAGCATTCTTTTTATTATAGATTTAACCATGAGTATTGGATTTAAGTGCGTTTGATGGGAAATTTTACTGACTGTTGTATTCAGTGGAATTCTGTTCACATTACAAACCTCAGATTTCTTTTTAAACTTTACTTTTCTGTGAGTTTATTATCTTCAAAACATGGCTCTACATTACCCTACAATGAAGACTGGAATCTGCTCATGAGGAATACTTTAAAGGTAGAACAATATATAGTTTAATAGATAGTAGGCTTTCTATTCAAGAGGAAATATATACAGTATTTTATAGAATTAAAGTGTAATATTTAAATTATTTTTTTTATTTAACCACTGATGAGAGGGTGTTGTGCTGATGTCAGTGTCATGTAAAATAAATCCTTACTACATCTAATTACACATGAACTTTAATTAAACAGCTTTTTGTAGGTCAGATGAGATGAGGCTTAAAGTCATTAATGACTTGACTGATAAACCTATACAGAGTGGTCAAAGCTTTTGACATGCACTAGTCAATATACTAATGTTTGTTGAATGAGTATAAAATAGGTAGTATAACGGGACGAAAAATCAAATGGCAAGAATAATACAAAAGCATATAGTTTGCAAAGAAATTTAATTTGTGAGGCTTGTGTGTAAATCATAACAGCATACTGTGTCTGTGTACTGTGGCTGTAATCCCAGGGATTAATTCCGATCTTCAAATTGTGACTTGTTCTTCAAGAGGAACGTAGCTAAAAACTCAATTGGATTTGGAGGTCTACAAAGGAAGCAGCGAGGGGAAATATATCATTACACAAACCACGAAATTTTTGAATTAATTCTGAATTAATTCATATACAGTAAAGGCCAAAAGTTTGGACACACCTTCTCATTCAATGTGTTTTCTTTATTTTCATGACCATGTACATTGGTAGATTCTCACTGAAGGCATCAAAACTATGAATGAACACATGTGGAATTGTGTACTTAACAAAAAGTGGAGACCTGGCCTCCACAGTCACCGGACCTGAACCCAATCAAGATGGTTTGGGGTGAGCTGGACCGCCGAGTGAAGGCAAAGGGGCCAACAAGTGCTAAACACCTCTTGAAGACCTTCAAGACTTTTGGAAAAACCATTTCAGGTGACGACCTCTTGAAGCTCGTCGAGAGAATGCCAAGAGTGTGCAAAGCAGTAATCAGAACAAAGGGTGGCTATTTTGATGAAACTAGAATATAAAACATGTTTTCAGTTATTTCACCTTTTAGTACATAACTCCACGTGTTCATTCATAGTTTTAATTGTACCAATGTAAATGGTCATGAAAATGAAGAACACAGGAATAAAGATAGATACTTGATGTGAATGGTCCATTACTAGGAACGGAAAAAAACTGTTTAGAATGTGTCACAATATTCAAATAATAGAACTGAATGTAAATAATCCCATCAAATACACTTGAGTCTGGACTGAACGCACCTCTCCTTGGCTAGCACAGACAGACCCTGTAGAAGAATTGGCACCACCGTCTGATCCAGATAGGCTCGCGTTGGAAGCGACTGCAGGTCCACCTTCTGTTTAGCGACTTTCTCCACATTCGCTTTCTCATCGACTATTCTCTGAAATGAAACAGTGCATCTTTAAGAAGCACAGTTAAGAATACAAATACGTTTTATTTATTTGTGAGTATATGAAGGGAAATCCCATACCTGGATGTTTTCTGTTAGGCCATAGTCTGCATGAGGGTTTTCAGCAACCTGAGAATGTTTACGCAAAAGAGTTTAAACTCATCTGACCCATATACAGAGGGACACACACACACACACACACACACACACACACACTGTAGCGTTTGCATCCAATAGGCCCAAGTTCATTTGCATGTGCCTGCCTCTAAGAGTAGCCAGGAGAGTGGGGTTGAGTGGTTAGCTAGTCAGTGGGCTGATGTCCACTGCAAAAAGTACTACTACTAATCACACATCTGTAGTATTCATGAGTGTTACTTTTGCATTAGGCAGCATGTTATGGGTGTTAGCAAGAAACTTAAACCTGAGAGTCTAAGTGGCTCTAAATAATAATTGTGCACCTGACATCTCTACTTTAAGCCCCTAAATGCCCGGTTTATAATTACTGTATAAATCACATAGTTAACTTTTTTTCAGTTAGGTAATTTTTCACGCCGGGAAAAAAATGAATGCCAGACTTGCCGGTGTGTGCCCCTCCATGCTTTGATCAGCATCCGTGTGATCTGAACAACAGAGTACAACGTTACATTTCACTCACCGCCCGGTCCTAGTGCATGAACATTTACTTATCGCAACAAACCCGCAAATACACTGCACCTCCTGCTACTGGCTAAAATCGAACCCCGACCAATGCAAAGTATTGTACTTTGCTATTTAACTGCGATGCATAAATAATAACGAGAAGTTGTTGGAATATCTACCGGCTCAACCACTTGGTTTTAAGTCTGAAAGTCTTGTCTGTAAGGCGGATGGATTCAATGGGCTAGCGTTAGCCGCATTAGCTAGCGCAAAAATAAACGCCAAGAATCGGATGATACACCTCGCAAAGTCCGAACATTAATGCTACCTTCAAACACACAAACCGCGAATGCACGCGTAGCCACGTATTCGTACACGAATTAATTTCATTATAACAACAACGGAGACGCAGCTGCCACGCACCGTCCGCCATGTTTGTTGTTGGTTCGTACGCAAGTTACGCCGATGGCGGCTCGACGCTCGACGTGCGTCCCTTACGTAGCTGCTACGTCACCGCCCGGTCGCAAAGGGCGCGTCGCGTCGCTCGTCGTCTTCGGCGCTTGGGGTTCGCGAAGCGGGTTCGGGGACGAAACACAGCCGTGCGTCGAGCGCAGTTATGTTATGGAGGCCGGCGAGACTCAGGTGAATGAGTTGTGCGGGCGGAAGAGGGAAGAAAGGAAGCGGCGCAGCCGAAACCGGACCCTCGCCGGACCGAAACACCTGCGCCCAGGTGGCGCTTCATAAGCGGACCCTGCGCTACTCCGTCTGCCAGCTTGTCGCTCTGCCCCGAGTCGTCGCTTTGAGCTTCTGGTTCTTGTTAGCCTGGCTCTGTGGGCGCATTTCCGGGACCATGGCGGCGAGACCGGACCGAGTCGAGGATTTTAGCAGAAGTGGGTTCGATGACACCGGGGAGCGCATCCGGAACCACCACAAACAGGCCTTCGAGTACATCTCCGTAGCCCTGCGGATCGACGAGGACGAGACCGGTATGAGTCCATTTACCCTAGGCCCAAACGCACGACACGAATATCACGTGATGTCACGAAGAAAATAAGCGCTTGATCGTGGACTAATATAAACTTTAAACAGACACCGATGTCGGTTTCAGTGGCCTTGTCCTTACTTTGGCAGGGGACCCACCCTGACACCACCAATTAATGACACTGAACAGGGTTTAGAACTAAATCATTGTGGAGGAGGGACCATCAGCATCAGGTCTGGGGTTTGCAATTCTGTCCCAGTGCAACAAATATTCGGTATCATTTGTGCTCATCTACTTTAGTGTAAATTAAATATAGAATGTGTATAAGAATATACATTTAACATGAATTCAACATGTGCAACAAAGATTGAAAACAGAGCTGAAACAAAAACACTATAGTTAAGATTTTTTTAAATGACAAAAATAGCACAAGTAATATTAAGTGCATCTAAAGTACAGTACCCCTCTACACTCCTCCCCCTGCCCATCAGTAACACATGCCACAAAATCTCTGGACATGGCATGACTGATCTGTACCTGAAATCTGATGGAATGGTGGTGGGACAGTCCCCTGTGCTGCTGAGTATGATGTCTGAGCAGCAGCTCTTCAGCCGAGCAAGATGTGGTCGTCCTGGCTAGCGATCCATAATGGTGGTGAGGGAAGAATCTACCTGCATTTCCGTCAGCATGTCCTCCAGCTCTGATGTGCCTTTGGTCTTTAAGGCAGTGGAGAAGTAATAAAAACATGATTCTTGTGATGTCCAGGTGAGAATAGGCTTCATGCAGCAGGTATATAATGGCATCTTCCACATCTATACAAAACTGTAGTGGATCCAGCCAAGGTTCCTCCAGCAGGCACAGGTGGCCGAGGAAAAGTCACAACTTATTCACAACAATACAACACAGCTTACCAACAAACAGTGGTGGCCTAGCAGTTAAGTAAGCGGCCCCGTAATCTGAAGGTTGCGCACTGTAAAATATTTCTACGTCCACTCTACGGCACACTTCTTACAAATACAGGAGCGAGACGGAAAAAATAAAGCAGCAGTCCTTGGTCCACTGTGCTTGCCTCTGCCTCTGGCTGCCATGTGCGGATAGTCTCTGGACCCCCAGGCGCAGGGTTATACGTCCAGGATCTCCTCGGCTGTGCCCCCACAGTGTAAGCTGTGTCTTCATGACATGAGAAGTGAGGGCCATTTGAAACTGAAACAAACTTATTGAAATAAGTACTTCACTCCTCTTCATTCCACACCTCCCTGGTGAAGGTGAAAGAGATTGTCTTTGAGATACACTGCAGCACAGCACACGGTGCCACAACGAAATGTGTCCTCTGCTTTTAACCATCACCCTTGGTGAGCAGTGGGCAGTCATGACAGGCACCCGGGGAGCAGTGTTTTTGTTTAAAACCTTTACCTGACAGAATGAAATTGACCAATATTGTATTGCCTGGACCTGTAGCAGATCCAGAGAAATGCACTGTCGATTGAGAATTTTTGGTTGTGGAGTATTTATAGTACTGACATTTTACATTTACATTTACAGCATTTATCAGACGCCCTTATCCAGAGTGACTTACAATCAGTAGTTACAGGGACAGTCTCCCTGGAGCAACTTAAGGTTAAGTGTCTTGCTCAGGGACACAATGGTAGTAAGTGGGATACTTACCTTGAGTAGGGTGAATTCTTTAAGGTAAATAAATTGGTTCAATGAGACGAACACCTGGCAGACCAGATATTTTTTTATTTATGTACTGTTGTGTTAAATTTCATGCCAACGTGGCTTCTAAATGATATCAGGGCATAGAACAACTGGATTTTTGACAATAGACGACGTGCAAACAAAACAATGCAAAATGGTGCAATTTTGAGTTGGTGTGAGACGTCTGATAAATGCTGTAAATGTAAATGTAAATAGGCTAAGAGACAATAAAGCTCAATATAATGATCCGAAAAATGCTGCTTCTGCTGGACATGTTGGTTCCACCCAAGACTCTGACTGCAGACAGGGTGCTTGCCGTCTGAGTCTTATCCAAACTGATTCTGATGTAAAAATCGGTTCTGAAGGCACCAGCTGTCTGCAGGAAACCTCCTGCCATCTCACCAAAAAAACGTCCTGCTGACCTGGTCACTGCCTGTTACGTAATAGTCGGTACCAGATAACCTCTTCTGACGTCTTTGTGGTTTTGTTCCTTCTCTGGTCTTGTAGGACACAAGGACCAGGCGGTCCAGTGGTACAAGAGAGGCATAGCGGAGCTGGAGAAGGGTATAGCCATACAGGTGGCAGGAACAGGTTTGTTTTCTCTTGTTGTACGCAGGGTATATCAAAATCTTGGCTGCTGTCAAACCAGGTCAAGTTTATTTCTACAGCAATTCAACCAAAGTGCAGTACAAAGCATAAAAGGACAAAGAGAGTATACATAGTCCTAACTTTACAAGTCTGGGAAGGCTAAAGATGAAAACTGAGTTTTAAGCCTAGATTTAAAAGCAAAGGTAGTGAAAGCAAATTGAATGGTAACTAATTCTGTCAGGCGCACTAGTGAAGTAATGATCATGGGGTATGTGTATTAGGCGCAATATGTGAGAATAAAATGACATTAAGCATGTAGTTTTAGTCAAGGTGACATACAATCCAATCTCTAGATTCATTTAATTGCCTGTTGCCTTCTTCCTGAAATGCTTTTTGATTTGTGGTACAGGGGAGAAAGCTGAGAAGGACCGGCGACTTCAGGGAAAGATGACCGCTAACCTCAACATGGCGAAAGAACGCCTGGAGCTCTTAGGTTGGTCTGTCTTCCGCATCTTCATGTAAATTGTCTTGTAGCATAACATTTTCAGAAAACTATTTCATAATTCATCCATCTAATGATTGAGGCATTCATCTAAATAACAACAACATTTATTTCTTATATTGCCCGTAATCACAGTATGTCTCAGTGGGCTGTGACAGACCCTTCAGTTGACCCTTCTGCACACAAGGAAAAACTCCACTAAACTCTAGGAGAGAGAAAAAAAGAAAGGAAGAAACCTTAGGAAGGAGTGATACAGACAGGGACGCCCATCCAGGGTAGAGTGATCCTGCAATTGGGGTCAGTGCAGGGTTGGTGATTATTTGTCTAAAAAGAGAAAAAGTCCTACAGTTGTAGTGGTGGAAAACTCCAAAGTACAGTATAGAGCATCTGTCCCTGTTTGGAGGTACTGGGCAGTGCAGAGTAGGTTTTAAATACTCTTAATGTTGTGCTATACTCCAAGCAATTGATTGATTATGGTTGGTGATGTTTCATCATTCTGAATGATGCCCGCCAGTACGTCACATGTGCAATCATCAGTTAAATATTGTGTCTTTCTTGTTCCATTTATTTATTAATGTAAATCATAAGGACGCCACGCTACCTTACACTGAAAGTGAAAATGAAGTGATTGTCATTGTGAAACACTACAGCACACGGTGACACAACAAAATGTGTCCTTTGCTTTTAACCATCACCTCTGGTGAGCAGTTGGCAGCCATGACAGGCAACCCTGTGATTACGGGGCACTTCCTTCCTAGGCCACCCCTGCATCGCTGGTGAACAAGCCAGGCAAAATGTGACATTTTTGTGTTCATATGGTTGTGAAATGGTTTTCTGCACTGGTTTTTGGAACTGAATGAGTGCCGAAGCATGTGGTCCTCATGTCACAGTTTGCTGCGAGGTCACTTCTTTCCCTGGTGTGTGTGTCCTGTGTGGTGCTGACTCTGTGCTTGGATTTTTACTTAATTTTCAACTTTATTTCCTTGGTCATCCAGTTGCTAATTTTTCCACATTTTCCACAAGTTCATTTTGGGTGTTTAACTTTGTTTCTGGTGCATTTCTGTTTGGTTACCTGCAGTTTTCCCCTCTTTCCTACTTTTGGGCCAATATCTGCTTCTCCTTTTTTTGTTTTTCCCCTGTCGTGTTTGTAATCGTGCAGCAGAGCTGTGTTCAGGGTCCTCTGAGAAAGACAAGTCGACTCTGCACTATTCTAACGACCATCTCCGCTCAGGTGGGTGCAGCTCGGGGCATGTTCCGGTGGGAGAGCATCACAGATACCTGCCTGCTTGTAAAGTTAAATTCGGACACCTCGTTCAGTCACTAAACACGCTGTAGACATGTCAGAATAGCAAGTCATCAAGGCGATTGTCTGGTTTACAGTGAGTGGAGCTGTTCCCAAAAAGAGGGACTCGTTCGCACACACCAGCAGGCCGAAGCAGCAGCCCAGAGGGAACCAGTCAGGCGTCCAGCGCATCCCAAATCCCAGCGGCCCATCAGGCACCAACATCAGACCAGCCTCTCAGCCCAAGGTAGGAGCCAACAGTTTGTCATCGCTCATACATATATTAAACATACATATAGGTTTTTAAGCAATTATTCATATACATCTGTACAGGGTTTCCGCAGACCCTTAAAATTAAGACCTTCATTAAAAATGACTACAAATCATTAAATCCAGAGGTCTTAAAAATACTGCAGACCCAATAAATCAAATTAATCAAACGTTCAATCTGTCAATAATCCGCTGGTCATGGATTAAATGTCCCCCTTGGAAATGTCCAGGGGCCGTTCTAGCCTGTTTGGTGGCCTGTGCATTGTACATAATAACAGAACTCTGGGAGGAAAATTAATATATCAAAAAAAAATGTATTACTTAAGATAAAGTTCAATTAATATTGTATTTTAGAAGAGCACCTTCACAGTCTCTGCTGAGAAAAACTCTGACCCTTGGATAAATGTAGTTGACAACACCAGTGCAGGGTCTTAAATTTGTTGAAGGTGACCTTAAAAATAAAAAAGGTCCTCTATAAGTCTTTAATTTGGCTTCCTTAAACCTGCAGAAACCCTGCTGTAGCCGATAAACAACTATGTATAAAATATTTAGGGCTGTCAAAATTATCCTACCGTTGTTCAGTGCGTCATTTTTGGTAAAAACACATTTTTTTCAAAGGGCGTAAAGTCAGGTAACCGTGGAAACTGTAAAGCTGCCACGCCCACATCTACGGCCCCGAAGAAGAAGGAAATGAAGAACTTTAAAAATGTGGACAGCAGGCTGGCCAGCCTGATTCTGAATGAGATTATGGACAGGTGAGAGGACAGCACTGTATGAGGTACTAGTGAAACCTTTAATTGGACCTCGGCTTGGAACATCAGGATCCATCCACATTGTAGAATTGCTTCACACACTCAACTCAGATCTTTATCACCTCTAGTCTGAATGTTTTAAATAATCTGGCAGCATTTTCAGACATTTCTTTTCAAATCTAATGGCCTTGTCATTTGATTTACAGATTTTCAGTCCACATGACTCAACCACATTGCAATAATCAAAGCAATATTCATTTTAGCACAAAAAAAGAAAAATAGGTGACTGTATGAACATAGATTTCTTATCTCCTTATCTCTAATTAATATTACATTTCTTCCTCTTTCTGTGTCAGTGGGTCTGTCATCAGGTTCGATGATGTGGCCGGCCAGGAATTGGCTAAGCAGGCCCTGCAGGAGATAGTGATCCTCCCCGCCCTGCGGCCGGAGGTGACCGGCCACCCAACAGACAAAAGGGAACAAAATAGAACTTTGTTCCAACTGTGGGGATTTCATGCTTTATTCTTCTCTCTAGCTCTTCACAGGTCTGAGGTCTCCAGCCAGAGGCCTTCTACTTTTTGGTCCACCTGGTAATGGGAAGACCATGCTGGTGAGTGAAGGATACTATGGGAAGGATATGAAATTGGAGCTACATGCCATCAATTATACCTGATCAATTATACCTGATAATAAAAAAACAACTGAGGTTGGAACTGTCAAGACGTCACCGAGGTCCCCTTGTTCAAGGTACCGTCACCACACACTGCTCCCCGGGTGCCTGTTATGGCTGCCCACTGCTCACTAAGGGTGATGGTTAAATGCAGAGGACATTTTGTTGTGTGTCAACGTGTGCTGTGCTGCAGTGTTTCACAATGACAATTGTTTTCATTTTTAATGGTAGACAGTGAAGGGAGGCCAATCCTGGAGATGTATGGTCACGCTATGCAGTGAGGGGCTCACACGATGATGATGTATTGCAGTAATCCAGCCAGGAGGTTATAAAAGCATGGATCACCCTCTCCAGGTTGATGAACGGTGACAGAACTCACCTCTTCACACCCAGATGAACGGACGAGCTGGGAGTGACACGATCTTATCATAATGTTACTCTTGACTCATGGCTTTAATTCCACCTTATGCATTTGTTTCGTGTAACCAGCTGCTGCCTGAAGGGTGTTGCTTAGGAACAACCATTCTTGGTTAGGGATTCGAAAGTCTTTATATTTATAACAGCTGTACATAAATATTAAAGTGGAAGTGATTGTTCTTGTCATTGTGATGTACAGCAAGCACAGCACATGGTGACAAAAAGGAATTTGTCCGCTTGCTTTTAACCCATCATCTTTGGTGGGCAGACATGAAAGGTGCCCAGGGGGCAGTGTGTGGGGACGGTCCCTTGATCAAGGGGACCTCAGTGGCGCCTTGATTGTTCAGAATTCGAACCCACAACCTTTCAGTTATGAGTCCTCTTCGTTACCCGCAAGGCCACCAATGTCCCACCAACAGGTGTACAGTAAAACCCTCAAGATAATCTAAAATCCTTGAGAGTACACAGCTTGATATGGTTGGGGTTTTTTTATCCGTTAATTACTGGCATTGACATGGGTGTATTTATTTTATTTATTTGTTTAATTTTCTTTTTCTTTCGTGTGTTCTGTTTGGTTAGGTTACATAATGGCATCATTGTAAGCTGTTATCTACATACAGAAATGTGTATTTACCTCTTTTTTTGTGAGTCTGACGTTTCCTTCCAGGTCTTTTGCAATGGCATGTAAAAATCCCCCAAAACATATATTTAAAGACCCTCAAGAGGATGAATATTCTAGCAAATTTGATGTAATTTGTGATGCATCATAACTAAATGTCTATTTTCTGTTTTATTTCTAAAGGCCAAAGCTGTTGCTGCTGAGTCCAACGCCACTTTTTTCAACATCAGCGCTGCCAGCCTCACATCCAAATACGTAAGGGAGTTTAAACGGCCCGTGTCTGTTTTGCCCGTTGTGTGGTTGGCGTCTGTGCGCCCTGACTGATTCGCAGTTTGCTTCAGGTGGGTGAGGGGGAGAAGCTGGTGCGCGCTCTGTTCGCCGTGGCCCGGGAGCTGCAGCCCTCCGTCATCTTCATAGGTGAGGGTCTGCCTGGGCGTGGTCTCGTGTCTCTGTGTGCGGCTGCTCATGTCTGTATTGTCTCGCTGAGCAAGATGAGGTTGACAGTCTGCTCTGTGAGAGGAGGGAGGGGGAACACGACGCCAGCCGGCGGCTGAAGACCGAGTTCCTCATCGAGTTTGATGGGGTGAGGTCCGCGTCTGTGTGTGGGTTCACGTTAGGGTGGCACCACACTGACATAATTACACTGTGTGTGTCTGTGTGTAGGTTCAGTCTGGAGGTGATGACCGAGTTCTGGTGATGGGAGCCACTAACAGGCCTCAGGAGCTGGATGAAGCTGTTCTCAGGTACTGATGGTTCGCCATCTTTCATATTTTCTGTTTATGACAGTCAGCCCTAGAAGATTATTGATTTTTTTTTTCTTTTTTTTTTTTGCAGGCGATTTGCAAAAAGAATTTATGTGGCTTTGCCAACAGAAGAGGTGTGTTTAACAGATCCAGTGTTCCTAATCACATCTTGAGTTTTTGCACAGTGTGAACATTTTGTTCTTAAATCATTCAACCAAATAGACACGACTGAAACTTCTGAGCAGTCTGCTGGGGAAGCATGGGAACCCGCTGACTGAGCGAGAGCTGTCCCAGCTCGCCAGGTAACAGCGTGTGGCCTCTGATGCTTGTGTGGTCTTGTGCTCATGGTCTATAGTGCCATTTTAGGCGTACAATGTCTGTTACCCAAAGTTTTTTGCTGAAGTTTGTGGTTTGATTTGTTCAGAATGACTGATGGATACTCGGGGAGTGATCTGACTTCATTGGCTAAAGATGCTGCCCTCAGCCCCATCAGAGGTGGGTTTGCTTCTGGTCTGGTTCTGGTTCTTTTCGGGTCATTAGATATTTCATTTCACAAAGTCTGTTTCTTCCAGAGCTACGCCCTGAACAGGTCAAGAACATGGCTGCCAGTGAGGTGAGAACATGTGGTCTTCTGAATGGGGATCATTGTTTATGCCGTGGGGTTTTTAAAACACAAAATTAAACTACACTTATGCTCTGGTGAACCTTAACCAGGCCTGACGTGGACTTTTTTTATAAATCTCAGAAGCCCTATAGTCTAGCTAACCATAGGATGACCACACTAGTTTTCAGGAGTTGTTGCTCAGCTATATGGAAAGTGAATATGGATTGGGTTGACAATTTATGGAAAAGGTCTGCATGAAACCAGGAACCCTGGCCTGTGGCATTTCCACTAATTGGGATCATTTGAGTCCTGCTCTGTAAACTGAACATATGAACACACTGAATGTCTTACATATAATATAAATATATAATATAAAATATAATCTGACTTCTAAAAAATAAAAATAAAAACCTGCAATGTGTAATATTGTGTGACACCTTTCATCTGTGCTTGTGTTCCGTTGCAGATGAGGAACATTAGGCTCAGTGACTTTGTGGAGTCGCTGAAGAAGATTAAACGTAGCGTGAGCCCTCAGACTCTGCAGCTTTACATGCGCTGGAACAAAGAATACGGAGACACTGCAGCCATATGAAACCTGCTGACCTGGATCCTCCTGGACCCTGTCTTTCATGCCCACACCTCAGAGCAACTGTTTATTTGGATTGTGTGGAACATGTTCTATTAGAGGAAGACGACGACAACAACAGGACAGGCTTTTGTTCTCTTTTTCTTAATTGTTTGTGTTTGTGTGTGTGTGTGAGAGAGAGAGATCACAAACAGAATTTTTATCCAACTGTAAGCTCAAACATGGTTCAGATTTTAGGTGCTCCGTTTTCTACACTCTCATACAGACTGTGTATGAAGCAGCTGTTTTGTGAACATGTAACAGCAATATGGTGTTTTACAGCACCACCCTTGGCATGTCTGACCTTGCAGTAGCAGCTCCGCTGAGAATCAAGGGACATATCGGTGTACAAATACATGTTAACAATACATGTCTATGTTGAAGTACCAGAACAAGAAGGTTCTTGGGGTGTGCATGATAGAACCAGCCTCTGTGCCTTGGTATTTGGTCAAAAGCCCTCATAGTCCCCATAACTGGATTGTGCCAAAGAAACCACAGACAAACGTTTCAATGAATGCTGTGACTAACAGGCTGTAAAGTCAATGGGTTTTGAAAAAATGAAATTAAATTGCAGTGCTTTGGAAAGATGAGCAGTTTGGGTACAGAATTGCTGGTGGTTTGTTTAAGAGGGCTGAATAATTGCAGTGCCGACTGACAAGCCCTAAATGTTAATTGGTGAATGAATAAGAACGTAATGGAACATACTTTTTAGTCTAGTATCCAAGAGGCAAGTAAGAAATGGATGTACTTCTCTGGCGTGTCCACAAGAGGGCAGTAAGAACAACACAATGGATGTACTTCTCTGGCGTGTCCACAAGAGGGCAGTAAGAACAACACAATGGATGTACTTCTCTGGCGTGTCCACAAGAGGGCAGTAAGAACAACACAATGGATGTACTTCTCTGTCGTGTCCACAAGAGGGCAGTAAGAACAACACAATGGATGTATTTCTCTGTCGTGTCCACAAGAGGGCAGTAAGACCACCACAATGGATGTACTTCTCTGTCGTGTCCACAAGAGGGCAGTAAGAACAACACAATGGATGTACTTCACTGGCCAGAACTTTGTTTAGGCTCATTCACAGCGTAGTGGACGGCGTTTTGAATGAATCGATGCTCTGAATATAGACACTGTCTTTCATAACAGCTCTTTTCTGAAAATGTGTGTTGGTTTGCAATAAAATCTGAATAAATATGTGGGCTGGCTGTAGAATTTGTGTTTCTGAGGCTGCAAGTTATCACAAATTATCTGTGAGCTCTGTAACAGGGTTTTGAGATCAAGCCTCAACCTGGTGTGGTCTGACCATCGCTGTTCGTATAATACATAAATATGTAATGAGTGTATTTTTTGGGGCTGAAAGGTCTTGTTCTCCAAAATATGTGTTACAGGTACAGAAGAGCCTTAAGCAGATTTTTGATTTTTGAAGCATGGTAGTCTAATAAATCTATTACTTAAGGCATCAGGTTTATTTCAATGTCTTGTAGCTGCATCTTTTCATGTAGTCTGTAACAAAAAAAACTTTGTACATATTAAAGGGTAATTACTTATAATGAAATCCAGTTGACTAGATGTGAGTATTAGGTGTATTTTGACCACCATGTTTTTTTGGAATTGGTTTGCTTAATGTTTCCATGACTCTCATTAGCAATGCTTTCAACCAAATAGGCATGGATTGTAGAGACATCCACTCAAGCAAATACTATGGTATAGTACACTGGGAACAGAAAATGCTGAATATGTATATTGCATGTATAATTTAATCCACTGAGTGGTCAGGCATTCGGGTCACACGTTGATGGACACATCACATCTCTGGGATCAGTCAGACGCACTGCATCCTGTACGTCAGCCAGTTTCTCTCAATACACAGGAAGTGCAGATTCACAGTTCTAGCACTCCTTGTACAATCGTTCAGACTGAACACTTTAGGGTGACAAACACACAGAAACACTTTCAGCACAGTCCAGAGGTGAGTAACAGGTTGTGTAAGGTCAAAGGTCATCAGCCTGTGTGATTGCTTTTCCCCCCTCCCAGAAGGCATTAGTGGTCGAGAATGCGCAGATTTCCAGACACAATCTTGTTTTCCAGCATCGCTCCAGCGGGAATGTCAATCCGGTCTCCGTGATTGGCGATAATGATGACAGTTCCCTGGAGACAGTAAGCAGATAGTTATTGGTGATGACAAGTAAGGGTAAACAAAATTAACTGAACCCCATTACGAGTTTATGCGAAGAGGAAAACCCTTAGCCTAAACAGAGCATTTCCACAATGTGTCCTGTTGGGTGCCTTGTATGAAGGTCAAGTATGGATCTGAATATCTGGACATCATTCTAGTTAGTTGGAAGGAAAAAAACACTATAGACAGAGAAACGTGGTACCTTCACTGCAACTTGCTTTCCAAATGTGACGTCACCTGACACAGTTAAGTGATCCAACTCCAGCATATCTGGTATGCTCTCAAACCTCCTCAAGAAGTCCTGTACCTGTGAATCACACAGACAGATCCAATATAGGTTAATTCCCTGCTTATAACACAACAAAGCACTGATTACGAAGCTTGAATGCCCAGGCTGCAGGAGGAGACCTTGGTGAAGGAGCTGCCCAGCTTGACGTGAGGCGTTGTGGGGAACTCCCGCTTCTCGCTCATGGTGAGAGAGCCGGCTTCCAGGCTGTACAGGTTGGACATGACCAGCAGCAGGTCAGAGGTGGTCTTGACAGGTAGGAAGCGGCTGCGTGGGACGTTGATGCCCAGGGCGTTGTCAAAACTCTTGATAGCAGCGCCTACAGCAGTCTCGAGTTGGATTACGTTCAAACCCCCGTCCAGGGTCTGGAGATGGAGAGAAGTCATTAAGAATACCATGACCTCTGACATTTGCCCTGTCCTTGCCCTCCTGACCTTTGGGTTGACAATGATCTCCATGTCCATAGAGTTCTTCTCCTGCAGCCTCTTGATGGCAGGCAGGGAGATCCACAGGTTGTTGGTGTTGAAGATCTTGAACTTGGTGACGGACTTGAACTCGTCCACGTGTGCTTTGGGCACCTGGGCGATTTCCAGAAGCCTCAGCTTGCCCTCGTACTGGATGAGAGTTCCTCCCTGTGGATTTAAGATAAAGGACCAGGGACAGATGATGGTCCAAGATGCAGAAAGTCCCAAAACCACAATTCTAACATCTACAGTTTTTGGCTCCAGACTTAAATTTGAACACCCCTCCCATAACTACTTGTTACAACATCACAAGAAAAATCTTCTCTGCACGCCAGAATGGGCTTGTGTAGGACATTGCTGTGTTTGTTTCTGAGTAGATGCTGCTGTGTGAGAGCTATAACATCCCAGGTCTCAGATCAGTTATAACTGCTCAATTCGCACATTACAGTGCAAGACTTTTCTCCACCTTGACGTCTGCTCGGGTCTTGTCGGTGACCTCCATGACGAACTCGCAGCGCTTGTCGCTGGGTTGACTCATCAGGTGGCTGAGGATGTGCAGGTCCACGGTGGCGCCCAGGTTGTCGATGTTGGAAACGAAGATGTACTCTTTGCCCTCTGCGATGAGCTGGTCCAGCAGGCCCGAGTTGTAGAAGCTGGCGTAGATGTCCCCGTGACCTGGAGGGTACCAGGACTCTGCATTCTCACCAGTCAGGCCCAGGTTCGTGGCCACCGGCAGCAGAGACTCTTTGTTGATCCTCGGGTATCTGAGAATTTTTTTTTTAAATATCAAAAAGAAAATCAGAGAAAACACTTTTAAAACATTTAAAAATTCAAATCCAATAATGCGATTTTCCCCAAAGTAAAGAGATTTTTTGCCGGTTAAGAAACTCTGCTGTTGTGAGTGAGAAACAATCTTTGGTTGACACGCCCATCAAATGTTGAACATACAGTAGACAAAACACATCTGATTTACTTTCATTTGACAGCCGTAGTACATGAGTAGTAACAGAAATATACTCTACCCTAAATATACTCTATTACTTCATCTCCAGGCCGGCTGAGCAGCATGTACCTGCTCTGGTTGAAAGTGTGGATCTTCACCCTGTGGTGTGTGTACTTCTGCAGGATCTTCTGCGTGTCTTCATCTGTGTTAAAGGAGTTCATGAGAACCAGGGGCACGTTGGCGTTGTAGGTCTTATTCAAGTGCTGCGAGGAGAGAAGACGTTTCGTCTCAGTGTCCGAAAAGCTTTCAACCACATTTTTTTTTCAGATCAGCAAAAAGCACAAATGCATCGACAACGAAATAAATCTCTTTTTACCTCGATCTGCTGCACAGTCAGGTCCAAGAAGGTGTTCTCGTTGCGGACACTTATAAGACTCTTGGGGCCCTTGCAGCCCATGCTGGTGCCCAGGCCTCCATTCAGCTTTACTACCACCAGTTTGCTGAGGGCCACGCCCACCGACACTCCGTCCGACTGGCCCTTCACCCGAATCTTCTCATAAGGCTGGATCTGCCACCGGGAACAGCAATTACAAATTAGGCATCAACTGAAACCTTTTGTGGGGAAAAAAACGGACGGTTTTGCGAGGGGCTTAAAGGGTTTAAAGTGCAAAAACCGACTTACTGCTGTAAGCGAAACAAACTTCGCTGTTACAGTGGACAATTATATAATCAAGACAGGGAGTTTAATCAATTTTTGCATATAAATATTGCTTGATTCCACATACTTTTATTTGACAGCATTCTTAGACATTTACTATGTGACATCCTCTTCATTCCACTGTTGGGTGAAGAGAAGAGATGGGTAAGCCTGGACCGGGTCCCGGTATTCACAAGCAGCCAACGCTTCTGGCAGGGAAGGACATAGGCGAACAGACACCAGGGTGCAATGAATCCTGGGTCGGCGCCCAGGTTTTGCCTGGGGTGTTTGCTCGAGTGCTACCATTTCGCAATTGTGTGGGTTTGCACAAAGAACACAGCCTTGGCCTGAACTCAAACACCCACCAGGACTGATGCTCAGCTCAGAGGGTAATGAGATGTTTAGGACAATAACTATTGAAGAACTGAAAATGGTGAGACAGCATGTTATGGGAATATTTTTGAATTTCCATAGCGATCTCACTTGCACAAAAATATTATTCATTAACAGCACAGGAAATTCAGTCATAACGACCATGAGAATACTCCATTATTAAACACTGTAATGTACAATCCAGTGCCATACAGAACGTGTTATCACATATCCACCCCATTAAAACCCAGGCCTATTAACTGAATTATACTGTTATGATATGTGTCACATTTAAAGTGTCACAGGACACCTTGGTCAAAATGAATATTAGTGAAATCCCCCAAGAGCAGACTTGGTTATGGCATGACACTACGTTATATAACGTTTAAAGTCTTTTTTTACTTTACAGTGTCTCTGTGCAGCAGGATGGGGTTGGGTACATATCGCTTCCTGTCCTGTGTGTCTCACTCCCCTACACACATTCACTGTGGTTTCTGACCGAAGGTCGACGTGTTTCGGCAATGTGGAGACATCAACCTCAGTGTATCTATTTCAGCCCAATGCTCCGGATGCCAAGTAAACAGACCCCTCCATCGGCCCCCCTGTGATCCCGTCTGGTCTGTGACCATCAGCAGACAAAATTTAAAGCCGACCACAATCGTATGATGAATCATGCAAAGGTCGGACTTTACAGCAATGTAACTGGTGGGTTGAAAAGTTATAACCCTGATCCATGCTGCACGTAGATTATGGCTGAAATAAATTTGTGATATTGTTACACTGTAATTTACCTGACGTGGCCTAAACCCTAGCCTACTGCACACCAGACTCCAGGCCAAGGTGACCTCGCTGTACGCAGCAGGAGCAGCATGAAGATTGGTTTTCCATCTCCTCACCCAACAATGGGGAAGGAGGGGTGGATGACCGTGCATGTGTGTGTGTGTGTGTGTGTGTGTGTCTCTGGCCAGCAGGTGAAGAAAATGTCAACTAGGGTTACTATGTTCTGAAATTCTCTCACTCTGTGATGTTCAGATGCTGCAGAGGTCAGGCTATTCATAGGTTAACCTTCTACAACTGGGGTTATTTTTGGAAGTCCTCTGCACACACACACACAATTCACAACATGCGTGCAAACACACACACTTGCCACTTTTGTGATGAAACAAATGTTTAGAATTGTAATATTTTAAAAGTGTGTTCATGTTGACTTGAGTCTTGTGCTTTTGCTCAACACTGGACCCACTGTGCCTGTCTGCAGACACCCCCCAGACAGTCACATGACAGCCCACTTTGAAGGAGCGCCATAAGAGCATTAGGCACTTTCCAGACAACTCAGTGAACCAGTGCAGTCAGGCGGCCAACATGAAGCTCACACACTCACACACAGATACACTTTCCAAAGTACTGTGAGGTAATAATTTACTTGTCCCCGAAGCAAAGACAAATAAACAGCTTTATGTAAGGGGTCTCTTGGACAAAAATAAGAGAAGATATATTTGTAAAATATGTTTGGCACACAAAGCAATAAAATTTGTGTCAAAAAGTGTCAAAAAGATCTAAGATCAACCAGGACAGCAGACGACCTACCGAATCTTCCGGAGGCCTGTTTATTTTTGCCCAGTCCACAGATGGGCCCTTCACTTGCAGGAACCTGTGAAAGAGCTTCTTAAAGCCATCAAAGTCCTTCTGTGAGACCTGTGGGGCAAATAAGAGCGAAAAAAGGTCCTCCACAGTGTGAATAACTTTTGGTCTGTAAAATAGACTTTCACAATCTACTGTCTGACACCTGCCTAAGACCTGTGTCATTGTTTAATGACCTTTTCTGACCTTTTACATTCAGAGTTGGCCCAGGTTATCGGGGGGCTTGGAATTGTAAAATCTACTCACCAGGACTGTAATTTATTACAGGTTAATAAACAATGGAGTGATGAATATTGTGGACTGTATCAATGTTGCAACAATGATATTAATCAGTCTTCATTGAACAGCTTGTGCGTGAATCGTTTGGAGTGTGTGTGTGTGCGTGTCGAGTGTGTGATCGCATGTTTGTTGAGCAACATCTGTGTCATAGCAAATGACCAAACAACCAGAAGCACCACCCCTCCCCCCAGCAGTATCCAAATCGGCCGCTCCTTAACACTGGCAGAGAAAGGTCTACTGTGGGAAGGAGCAGATGATCACCATTATCAAAAAATATTTTCAATATTAACAATTGAAAAGTGTCAATTATCTGATGAAAACGTAGAGAGTGAGAACATGCACAGAGTGCCTGAACTTTGAGAACATGCTTCACAGAGGCTGCTTTCATCTGACTAGATATTGTTGTTTATAAGCAAAACATTTAATAGTGAATGGATACTGATGCCCTGCCTGGCCCACCTTGGCCTCTTCGCCATTGCCTGTGGACAGCAGCCTCTCCAGCTCCTTGTGCATGGAGCTCTCCAGCTGCTGGCGCATCTTCTCCTGAAACTCAGCCATGCCGTTAGGGGCGATTTTACTCAGACCTGCCAACAGAGAAGACCAAGAATGTGAGTCTAAATCATAAAAACAACAACAACAAAATAACCATTCATCTATATGTGCACCTTCAGATCAATCTAATTTGAGTTCAGGTTTGTACAGTAGAGTTTACATAAACTGAAATCAGCAGATTGGAAGTCATGAACGGCTTCGTCTGTATTGTGCCTTCAGACATCATACATCATGAATTACATAAAGGGAATGGACCAGAGATGCAGAAAATAAAGTGGCACAAAATAAAGTTGCGCACGAGACCCCGTTTCGTGAATAAAAGAAATTCAGTCGGGCAGAAAGAAAAGAATAAGAAAAAGTCCCGGACAACGCCTGCTTTGGAAAGTGCTGTAAAAACTTACCCTCAACAAGCGACATTGTGCCGGAGGGCTGCGCTGCTCTGCTGATCTTTGCTTTCTTTTCTCTTTTCCTAATTCATCCCCAGAAAACTGGCCGTGGACGTGCGAGACACGCAGCAGCTCAACTAGCAACTCAGCGGCAGGCGCCCTGTCAAAAGGCACCCACGCAATCTCCACCCACCTCCCGGTCAGCGGGACTGTACTGGGGGGGAAAGGGGGGAGACGCATCCGTGGACTCCGCTCGCATAGTAATTAGGTGAATATTATTAAGGTGAATATTAAGAATAAAAAAAGTCATTATAAGATGTTTTTTAAAAAGTTGCACAGAAGAGATGTTGTGATGTAGAAGCCTGATTAATCAGAAGACCCGGGTTAAAACCCCACTTTCTACCACTGAGTCCCTGAGAAGGACACGGAACCCTGATTGTCTCCAGGGGGGGACTGTCCCTGTAACTACTGATCATAATGCGCTCTGGATAAGGGCGTCTGGCAAATGCTGTAAATGGATACGTTCAAAAACAGCCCACGTGACTGCATGGCACTTTCGCAGTTGTGTGAAATGTTCTCCCGTGGGAATGACTTTGTGACGGCGACACTGTTACAGGGTGGACACTGTTTCTTTTGGCGTGTGCGAGGACGCACCGATGCGTGTTAGGTACACCCCACGTGACACCGTGGGAGGGGGAGACAATGAGCGAAAGCTGCAAAAGCGGCCACGCAACACGGGGCGGCTACAGCTAACCGGCTAGCGGGCAGCAGCCGGGGCGAAGCGCGACACGAGCCTCGGCTGTTCTTTACGTGTTGGGTTTTTTTTCTTTGCCTCCATGCAGGCTGCTCACTCGTTACCCACCTTCTTATAACTTTATAATTTTTCTTCGCGTGGGAACTCCGACGACAGCTTTCGCCGCCGCATTGTACTGAACCTCAGCTCCGCTCTCGCACGACGACACGGCGCGTGGCAACATGCTCCGCGAAGCTGATTGGCCGAGAGGGGCTGTCACTACGCGGCTAAACCAATCACAATTCTCTCTGGACGCGCCACGCTGCTGGCGTCTGACCAATCAAACGGCTTCAATACGGTAGGCGTTGCTTGGTGTCAAAAACATTTTTTTTGACAATTAATTTGATATTTCGAATAAGCTTAATTGTTATCATGACACTTGGCGGAAAAGTCGGCCATTTTTTTCACAAGAAGTAAATTGACAGCGCATTGCAAAAGTGCAGATTAAAACGATAAAAGAAAAACTATTGTATAATTTTACTTTGCAATACCCACCGTTGATAATAAATAAAAATAATAAAGTGAAGTGATTGTCACGTGTGATACACAGCAGCACAGCACACGGTGAAATTTGTCCTCTGCATTTAACCCATCACCCTGAGTGAGCAGTGGGCAGCCATGACAGGCGCCCGGGGAGCAGTGTGTGGGGACGGTGCTTTGCTCAGTGGCACCTCAGTGGCAGCGTGGCGGCTCGGGATTCGAACCGGCAACCTTCTGATTACGGGGCCGCGTTATTCATTCATCATTTACTTGAATACTTGCAAAGGTCATAAATAAACAGACATTTTTACATATTAAAAAACCCAATCTTGCAAGAAAAAAAAAAAAAAAAAAAACCAGCAAATGAAAAACCACAAGAGATAATTTCTCAACTTTTTATTTTATTTTTGAACAGGTATTGTTACAATGACCAGGACAGCTATGTGCTGATAGAATATTCCCCCAGATTCTTCTGACAAGGATCAGCTAGAGTAATGGGTATTTTGTGTTGTATTTTTTAAAGTTAGGACCTAGCATTCTAGGTTGCAAACACAAATATACACGTATGGAGAGAGATGTACAGGCACGCAGTCAGCGACTGTGGGTAAAGGTTCACAGTTGGGATGGGGGTGGTTTCTGGAGGGTCGGGTGGGGTTGTGCTAGTCACACTCCCAAAAATGAGATGGCAGTGTCCCTCTCATCCACCAGCTCGGCGGCGGTAGCGTCCATCTTGCCCCGAGAAAAGTCGTTTATCTCCAAGCCATCTACAACTTTCCAGGTTTTATTCTGCAATGAGCAAAACGCAACAGACTGATTTACTTAAACCAATAAAATCACATATTCCAGTGAGAATACACTAAATGTGGATGATGCCCATTGAGCCAGTCTGATTTGTTGTATTAAATTACATAGGACCAGACGGTAGAATACCTTGATCATGACTGGGAATGAATATATGAGGTCATCAGGAACACCATATGAGTTGCCAGAAGAATACACCCCCATGGAGACGAACTCACCCTGTAAAGGCACAAGAAAGTTATGACACTGGTCTCATTTATCAAAAAATGATAAATGAGACCAACCCCAAGGATTTTCAAAGGATTTCATTCGACTAAGATACTTTCTCACCTCTGGTGTGCCAAACCAGATATCCCTCATGTGGTCACAGATGGCTTTAGCAGCAGACATCGCACTGGAGAGCTTCCGGGCTTTGATAACAGCTGCACCACGCTGCTGTACTGTCTGAAAGAGAGGAACGAAGGGTAAACAGTGAGTCCTATGATCCTTTGACCAGGAACATGGATGTGCAGCCTGACTTACCGAGATGAAGTCACCCTTAAGCCAGCTGTCATCCTTCACAGCATCAAATGCTGCAACCTCTTTGCCATGGTTGTTGACCTTGGCATGGTGGACGTCCGGGTACTGGGTGGAGGAATGATTTCCCCAAATGATGACGTTCTTGACGCTGTCAGATGGCACACCCACACGCATAGCCACCTACGCAGAGAGCAGTGCCACAGCTAGACTCAAAATGAACAATTATATATGGCATGCAAAGCAAAGTTCTTTAACATGCCGCTCACCTGAGAACGAGCCCTGTTGTGGTCCAGGCGAGTCAAGCAGGAAAAGTTCTCCTTGGGAATGGAGGGAGCAGATTTGGCGGCAATCAAGCAGTTGGTGTTTGCAGGGTTTCCCACAACGAGAACCTAAAAAGATGTGCAGATAAAATGTGTTTTGTACAAAAAATCTATAGTCTTCAGGGGTTCTAAAGTCAGACATGACTGTAGCGCAGTGAATTCAGTCACCTTAACAGTCTTCTTGGCGTACTTGTCCAGTGCAGCCCCCTGGGTCTTAAAGATGGCTACGTTGGCCTTCAGGAGGTCCTTCCTCTCCATACCCTCCTTCCTGGGCATGGAGCCGACCAGGATGGCAGCATCCAGGTCCTTAAAGCCCACCTCCACCTTATCAGTTGGGATGACATCTGAGAACCAGGAAAATTGTAATTTAAAAAATGTGGCCTCTTTTGGCTGCTAGATAATCATAACGTGAAATTTGTAGCTTGTGTTTTAGAATACAACAGGAACTGTCCCTTGTAAGTTGGATGGTCACCGAAGGCTATTAACAGCATGAAGAAGACAACACTGTAATTCTTTTCTAGGGGCCAAAAATTAACATTCCCCAAATGCAATCTATGACTGATCATAGCCACATTTATCTATTAATCTCGCACTGTAATAAATGCACTGAATCTTGCTTAGCCAACATATAATAACAACCTTTAAAGTCATTATCAGAATGAACTTTGATCGGAACTCTGAGACAGTGATGAAAGAGAATAGCCATCTTTTCTTTCCACAGAGGCCACCTATTATTGTCTAGCTGTGAACTTTGCGATTGGTCCCTCTTATGGGCAGGAGCCTTAAGGACTGGCCAATGAGAACAGACTGAGCCAGACACGCCTCCTTGCATCCCACTTCCTACCACAAGGCAGCCTTCACTTTTATTTCTCTGCATATATAACAGCACTCTGCAAATGATGAGACGCTGCTGGAAGACCAGAGCCACACGCTGCAGCTACATTGGGCATCGTGCGATAAGCCCTCACCCCGCAGGAGTGGGAGAGCACAGTCCTGCAGCTCCATGACCACGCCATCCAGGACGGGCAGCATGGGCGGGATGTCCAGCAGCACCAGGATGATCGGCTGACAAAGGAGGGGGAGAGAAAGCACAGTTAACTCGCCCAATCCTACTCTGGCAAAGGCCCTTAACAGATGATTTTATTTGACCACGGCAAATACAATTAGTTAGCAGCCAAGCACATTGTTATTTCTCAGTTGTGTGCGTTTTGATTTAACGCGTTACATAATATCATATCATGTCACCAGTTGTCTCTTGTTATGCAAGAACACCGCGCATCTCACCTGGTCCTTGCCGAACACGTCCCCCTTCGCGATGCTGTACAGGAGGGAGTAGGCGATCTGCCCGGCGGCGCCGGTGACCAGGACGCGGATCGGTTCGGCCTGCGGTCAAGGGCACAGAACAGCAGTTACCCCCGTTCACCCAGAAACGACACGCACCGTGTATCAAACAACGGGCCCGTACTACGGCGGACCACATCGCTACGGAAAAAACTCTTCCGGTCAACTTGGCCCTGTGCACGAGCGAATCTGCCATCAAAATGGCGATTGTTGAGCGATTAACGATTAATGAGATTTTTTTTCCACGCAATCGCTCGTACTTTAAGGAAATATTACAATATTTTAATAACATCTCGGTTTTACATTGAGGTGAAGCGCCAGGCTGCATTGTATGTGTAGAAGGGAGCGAGCTGGATATTTTGCTGCTGTGGTCCGCATAAACGGCAACGGCAGCGGGACTCACCATCTTCCCAGCGGTTTGGTAAACTGCGCGTAGCGGCTCCTGCTCTCCCGCTCAGCACTGAGCACCAGGGTCACCTCTGTTCTTCAATGGAAATAAGCGCGGCGGCCCGACCGACGCGTTCGGGTTCTGCGCTGGGACGTGTAGTCCACGTCCCGGCGACGCTACCGCTCGCAGCCCATAAAAGAAATACATTACCCAGGAGGCCCCGCGCCCGTTCTGGCGTCACTTGAAACGCCCACTCCCATATATGGAAAACAGGCCTGCTTGTCGAAACTCAGACGAAAGGTCGAGTTTTGAAACGCAGCTGACTGGACGAGAAACGTGACGTGAACACAAGAGCGGAAACACGTGTCCGCCCCGCGAATTAAAATGAAATATATCGGATTAATATAGTATTATGGAATTTTGTCTAATATTAGCAAGATAACCACTTAAAATAAACTGATAAAAAGCCACTAGCATCCCAGTTGGTACCCTCTAAAATGGTACTGGCGCCAGTAATTTTGTAATTCTTTATGGTGTTCATTTTCTTTACATGATCACGTACCTTTATATAAACATACATGGCTTATAAAAATATAACATATTTAACTTTGTTTTGTTTGTATTTTTTACTAGAGTCATGTGTGCTCTGGAAATTGTGCTCAACTGAAGAGTAAAGAAACACTCCATGCTTCCTGGAGCAGATGATTTACCCCTCTTATTTAGATCAACTGGTCTCGCACATCCACCCATTTCCTAAACCAGCTTATCCAGTTCGGGATCTCAGGGAGCCTGCAGACAATGCCATTATGTGTGCAGAGAAAGCAACTCTGTTGTCCTATCGTTCTCCGAGCAGAAATACAATATTGTTTTTCATCTGCAGACATTTTTGTGTACTAAATCATTCATTACTTTGCTTTGCAGTTGCAGTAACGTTCAGTTCTTGTTGCACATCTCTAGATGTCAACATGAACATTATTCCCACTTTCACTTTTTAATCATTATTATTTCTGTCTTTTTTCACTTTTAGATACGCCTTTCCTGAACAACGTCAGAGTTACTTTGGGGAAGACCTTTAATTAGTTACACTACTGTTTAAACCCTTTGCACCGTAGTGCATGTCTTGTATATACTCTAGCCACCAGATCCATGTCTGTTACTACCACCCTGTGAGTTATTTAACAGAGGTCATGAGGTCACACAGCTTTGTCTGGAAGTCTGTTTGACTGAGTTGTGTCTTAATGTCTATTTCAATTTAAGAGCCTGTCTTTAAACTGAGGAGAGAGAGAGAGAGACCATTGGCTAAAATCACGTCCAACACACAGTACAGTAAAATTGAAACACCTGCATATCCTGAAGGCAATTTTCGGAGCCAAAGTGTCATATTCCATTACGTAAGAATGGGTGGGGCCAGCGTTCCCGTGCAGGATCTCCCCCGCACGCATGGTGCATTGGGCGCTGTCCATGGTGCTGCTTGGTTTGTGCTCGAAGCACAAGGGCGATGAATTAATGATCATTGGGGTCGGAAGGTCCGCGCCGCTGTGCATTATGGATGAGCACGTGGCAGAGACGGACGGGCGGGCGACGGAACGCGCAAGGCGCAATGCGGTCTGTCTGTCGCCTAAAGAACTTACTTTCGCGTCGCGGCTGTCGCGGAGCCGCCGGCCGGGGAGAGGCGTCTTACCTGCGCCGAGGCGGCGCGCACCACCAAGTACATCGCCGTCAGCAGCGTCAGCATCGCGCCGTCTGTCCGTCCTCGCCCCTCCGGAGAAACGACCCTGGAAGTGCCTGCGTGCTGCACCTGCACCTGGTGGCGTCGCTGCTTAATGAGCTTTAGTGACCAGAAATAGACCCGGCGCCACTAACCGCCCGCTCCATTTCTGATCGCGCGCCACGGCGCGAGCGGCGGGGACGTCGTCGGGTGACGTCACTGCGCCGGACTACCGCAGCGGGCTGTTGAGTGGGCGCTGTGCGCGGTGCATGCTGCAGACATATAAACATAAAGCTACACGTAGTCCAACACTATTTCATGCCAATTGTAATGAGGCCTTGTTGTAGTCCACAATAAATCAACTATTCAGTCGTACCATATTACATTTGCTGCACTTATCCAGAGCGACTTACAATCAGTAGTTACAGGGACAGTCCCCCCCCTGGAGCAACTTAGGGATAAGTGTCCTGCTCAAGGACACAATGGTAGTAAGTGGGATTTGATCCTGGGTATTCTGGTTCATAGGAAGTGTGTTACCCACTAGTCTACTATCACCCTACCATATATTGTCAAATGTACTAGAAACATGTAATTAAATTGCTAGTAAAAAATCTTATTCCTATATATAGATCTACTTTTCACTTGTAAAAATCATACCAATTTCTGTTTTAACTAGCATAACATTAACATACAACAACAGCAATGTTTATTTCTTATATAGCCCATAATCCCGTACAGTATGTCTCAATGGGCTTTGACAGGCCATACAGTTGACACCCCCCACTTGACCCTTCTGCACACAAGGAAAAACTATAGGGGAGTGGGAAAAAAAGAAACCTTGGGAAGGTGTGATACAGAGAGGGGCGCCCTTCCAGGGTAGAGTGATCCTGCAATTGGGGTCAGTGCAGGGCTGGTGATGATTTGACCAAGAAGAGAAAAAGTCCAAAAGGTGTAGTGGTGGAAATGTCCAAAGTGTAGTATAAAGCATCTGTCCATGTTTGGAGGTGCTGGATAGTGCAGGGTAGGTTTTAGTTCAGTGTCATGGTGTACCTTGCATGTCCATTATGATGCTACTTGTCCATTTGAAGATCCCTGAAGCTTTAGCTGTTATGGTTGTGGTGACCCTCTGGTTCCTCTCGTTTTAACATGTTGTCTCGTTGGGACTAGGATTCATCTGGTGGTCTCATCATTGGAGTCTGGAGCTGGTCTCGGAGAGATTAAACAGAAGCAGCAGCAGACAGTTGCATTGGAAGTGAAGTGAAGTGAAAGTGAAGTGAACGTGAAGTGATACACAGCACAGCACACAGTGACACAACGTAATTAGAATTTTGTTGGTTTTTAATCCCGATCCGCCAAGGTGCCACTGAGCAAATCACCGTCCCCACACACTGCTCTCCGGACACCTGTCATGGCTGCCCACTGCTCACCAAGGGTGATGGTTAAAAGCAGAGGCGCATGACAGGCACACGGAGAGCAGTGTGTGGAGACAGTAACTCAGTGGCACCTTGTCAGTAGACACGTTGTGTCTACACAAGGGGTGGTAGTAGCCTAGTGGGTAATACACTCGCCTATGAACCAGAAGACCCAGGTTCAAATCCCGCTTACTACCATTGTGGGCCTGAGCAAGACACTTAACCCTAAGTTGCTCCAGGGGGACTGTCCCTGTAACTACTGGTTGTAAGTCGCTCTGGATAAGGGTGTCTGATAAATGCCATAAATGTAAAAGGAATCTACATGTTGTGTGGATGCAGATATTGCCAGAGGAACAATCTCCACGTGAACGTCAGCAAGACAAAGGAGTTAATAGTGGACTTCAGTACAAAGCAGGAGAGGACCTACCAGACCCCTGTCATCAACAGGAGCCCAGTGGAGAGAGTGGACAGCTTCCGTTACCTCGGTGTTAACATCACGCAGGACCTGTCATGGTCCTGTCACATCAACACCGTGGTGAAAAAGGCCCAGCAGCGTCTCTACCACCTCAGATGCCCTCCAAGGTGCTCAGGAACTTCTACTCCTGCACCATAGAGAGCATCCTGACGGGAAATATCTCAACCTGGTTCGGGAACAGCACCATGAAGGACAGGCGAGCCCTACAGAGGGTGGTTCGATCAGCCGAACGAATCATCCGTACCAAGCTCCCTGACCTTCAATCTATCTACAGCAAACGGTGCTGTACCAGGGCCAGGAAGATAGTGAAGGACCTCACCCACCCCAACAATGGACTCTTCTCTCTGCTGCGATCAGGGAAGCGCTTTCGCTCCCTGAAGTCCAACACAGAGAGAATGAGGAGGAGCTTCTTCCCGCAGGCTGTCCAAGCTCTCAACATCAAGAGTACATAGAACTCCAGCACTTTCACCTCCAATCACTCCGGACTCTTTTGCACAAAACCACTTTGCACAAAACCACTTTGCACATAATCACTTTGCCCTTACTGCTCTTTCTTTTATGGCTCTTTCTTCTTTCTTAAACATTGTAAAAAACTGTAACTCATTTGCACACCTTCACCCTACCAGTTACACATATTTTATGTTAAAGACGTAAAAGTGTAATACTTGGTTATGTTTGCAATATTTGCATATTGGTTCACTGTTTACTTGCAACATTTGCAATACTGTGGTCTGTAGCAGTTGCAGAAAGCATTTCACTGCACATCATACCGTGTATGACTGTGTATGTGACAAATAAAATTTGAATTTGAATTTGAATTGAAAACACTGAAAACAGAAAGGCCACGTTTCTAAATTTGACCAGCAGATGTCGCCCTTCACTCAACATTCACTGTGAAGCAGCCACAAGCAGCAATGTAGAGCTGTGAATGAGTACATTTTGCTGGTCTGGCCTCATAGCATACATAATTAGACCCATTCACATCTAGGCTGGAAATGATCCCATGATTGATTTTAGACCTACACATTTTCCATAGATATACCAAGTCTCCTGTCCTTCAGTATGAATGGGTAAGTCATGCATGTCTAAAACAAATCACAAGATCACATTTAAAACAAGGCCGTTATGTCCAGTTTAATACTTAAGCTCTTATGGACAAGGCAGTAACAAAATGAACCCCTACCTGTGTGCTGGTATTCCTCCATGGAACAGGGTCTTACTAAACACTAAACAGTATTTAGTCACGTACAGGGTACCAAGGTTAACACACACATGCTCATACTGCCACAAATGTTCAGCTGCTCTCTAAATGTTCAGTCTCTTTACTTCCATTCAGGAAATTATATTTGACTGGAGGAAAAGTGTCTGGATTGATCACATTTTCTCTGTATTGAGAACAGATAGACACAACTATGTTATTTTATGTATATTACAACATTGGCCAAAAATGTTGATCATTAATTGTAATAAATGTCAAAAACTCGAAACTTGTCACGAAACTTTGTCTTGTAAGTATTGTTTAATTTGTTCACACTCACAGTTGAAACGGAGCACTTCTTAATGACAGCTGTCGCTCTGACTTTCTGTCATCTGTGAGTAAATAGCTCTGTTCCTGGTTTGGTTTGTGTGTTGTGCCGCTATCCAGTGTTTTTATTGCACCCTCCTCAGTCCATTCAAGCTTCCAGTCAATCCCAAGATGAACAAAAAAGGCTGAAAACAGCCCAAGTGAAATTTACGCGCCATTCCCCCCTGGCTGCAGGCGTGGTAATTACGGCACTCGCTGAAAGTGCCTGTCAGCGCTGGCTTACGTGGCCAAATTCGGGGGAATCTGAGGAATGCTGGTGTACGGTGTATGTTCATACAGTATACAGCATGTTTATTGCTATGCAGATCACGTTCATTTCCTGGTCATCCAAAATGAGCAAGAAAAGGTAGCATATTAAAACAGATCCTTTGTAGAACCACACATCCACTGTCAAATATATAAACCTTCAAATCACTGAACCTTCAAATTCACTTTTAAAGAATCAAAGTGCACCATGGGTAATTTTTAGATGACACCTAGCTGAACCCGGTGAAAAATGATATCGCGAAACCCTTGCATGACTGAAAAAGCCATTGAGCAAGCAGAGAGAGAGGGAGGGAGAGAGATACAGTGAACCTTTGTGCTAATCTTTCATTAGCGAACAGCTACGTCTCCAGACGTGTCCCTTGTGCTGGTGTCTATCGATCGACAAAATCAAGCCTCCATCTCCATCAAGCCAGTGATCTCAGTCCCTCAGTGGACTTGCCATGAGGCACCGCAGACACATTCCAACAGGGATTTCGCAGAAAGGGCCTAATCTCAGGCGGTGGATTAAGGCCTGTATTATTCAGAGATGCACTGACAAGGGCCTGTGGGGGAACCCAAACACTGACATTAACGGCCGTTTTGGTGTTTGTCATTGGTGAGCTGCTACCTCTGGAAACACAAACACACGGGTGTTATTGCAAAAGTTCAACCCCAGTTTCATGTCTCAAAGCAACTTAGCACACAAGTGAATCCTTAAGTGATCGACATCAGAAGATGCTACAGCTATACCTATTATTAGCATTAGCATGCCTTTTCACGGCAATCCAGGAGACGTCTCTCCCATTAGCTCCTTGAGTGTTCCATCGGGGTATCAGCTCTCGCTCCTCGACTGGAAACCGAGCACCGTGCCAGCACTTGGCAACAGTGCGGGATAATTACAAGCGTTCCACTTCTCCCTATCCTCCTTGGCAACTGTATCCTCTCAATTTCCTGGTCCTCCCTTTCGCTGTCAGTCAAACAAGTACCACCAATCTGTAGTCACTATTGACACAAATTTTGCCCTGGGGATCTGGGGTTTTCATGTTCTCCTGCATATAGCCGAAAAGTATTCAGTTGGCGGAAGCTGACAGGGTCCCACACTGGCATCTCTGTGGTTGCAGGCATTTTGATGAATACTTTGAGGAAAATGAAAAGGCTTAAGAAGTTTTGGAAGTTGACTTCTGTCAGAATAGCTGCTCCAGTGCCCTTGGTGCTCGCTCTAGTTTGGGTAAATTTTGTATTAATTTTACATGCCAACATTACTACAAGTACAAGTAGTTAATTTGTAAATGCAGAAAAAAAGTACTGATTTTTTTTACATGTGTTTACATGTGTAAATAAAGTGAAAACACCTGTTTTATTACACAGTTTATGCATTGGTTATAACATGGTTATATCAGATTTTTACACAACACTTTATTTAACCCGGTGAATAATAGATTTTTAGTTTGGGAATTATTTATGAATGATACATTTTTATTGGTTCATACGTGGTGTTTTTTTTTTTATATTTAATGTAAATATAAATGTGTGTGTGTATATATATATATATATATATATATATATATGTGTGTGTGTGTGTGTGTGTGTGTATATATATACGTATGTGTGTGTGTGTGTATATATATATATATGTATGTGTGTGTGTGTGTGTGTGTGTGTGTGTGTGTGTGTATATATATATATATATATATTTCTTTGATTGGCTGAATGACATATTTCCTGGGCTACAACAGCTGGGCTACAACACCCAAGAAGGAGAGGAACCAGGTGCAAAAAAACAAGAAACGGGGAACTATTCCCGGGGAAGAATAATACCGGACCCGGAACACTGGTGCAGGTACTGTGTAGGAAATTGAGAAGAGGCGGGGCCTATACTTTGTGCCCCGGGACCAGCAATCGTGCTCAGCTGACGCTGTTACAGGTGTGTGATGGTCTGTATGAGAGCAAATCATTTTTCATTTTTCTTCTATTGTTTAAAATTAACATGTCATGGTCCGGTCCAGCAGGGGCAACTCCGCGTCTGGAGTTCGGACCGGAGATTCATGTTAGTCTTGTGTAATGTTTCCTGATTGTTATCACATGTGTCTGATGTATAAATCTGCCCTGTTCGTGTCTGTTCGCTCTCAGGTCATTGTTTGGTGATGTTTCCCTTGTCTACCAAGTATTAAACCCCTGTTTTGTGACGTCGAGCGTATGCGTCCTTCTTCCTCGCCATGTCCAGCCAGTGTGACAGCATCATTAGCACGAGAGGTGTGATCACCTGCCAGGCTTCAAAACTGTTTTATTTTTTGCAGTTTAAGATGGCTTCAATCAGTATTGATGTATTACATACATAATTTATTGACCCTTTATAATAAGATAAAACAAGCACTGACAAATAAAAGGAATTAATACATATTGAAGGTTCGTATTTTTAGGCGCATGGTTTGTGTAAAGGGGTGTGAACTTTTCAACCCATCACTCCAACTCAAGTGTCAAAGGAATTTCCACATATAATACTGACTTCACACACACACACACACACACACACACACACATGAACACACTCATAGTCTGTCACACCTCTGTTCTTCTCTCCAACATGCCCTGTGGCCTATCGTCTGCAATGGTCCAAGTGAAACCCTGTCCCAAAACAGACACACACACACACACACACACACACACACACACACACACACACACACACACAGAGAGAGACAGTCCTTGCATGTGTGTCAGCGTGCTATGAACCTGGCGCCACTCTGTCACTCTGTCTGCACCGCCGGCTGAACCGTTCTCTCTGAGGCACATTGTCCCCATGTTCTTACTTTATGTCCCGGACGTCTCCTCCATTCATCCTCCACAATGGCCTGCAGCCCTGTAGGTGTGCCCAAAGAGAGCGAGCTGGAGAGAATGTGCTGTAACATGAGGAAATTAGGGTGACGCAAATTGAGGTTAGATGTTGCTTTGCTCTTGAAACCTCCTACAATATGTAACGTAGATGTTCTATATATCATCTGTATAATATATCTATGTACATAGATAGTGCGTTGTCCTGAAACTAAAAAGATTATTAACAAACCATAACCCTCGACCCAATAATCCCATTGCTAAAAGTCTGATGTGTAGATCCCTTTTTTATTTCCGATTTTTTAATCCCACACAAGCAATGGCAGCAGGAGGCTGACATGTGATAGGTCAGATGTGAGGTCTGCCTGAAGGTATGCGCTCATCGGTGCTTATCTGCAATTGCTTAGTCACCTGATTAGCCCGGGCAGCATAGTTGAGTGTTGCCTGCATTTGCGGGGGGAATGCCGGCGCTCCCCTGGGGCCGCAAGGATGACAAAGCAATTTAAGCGGTTTTGGTGATGGGAGACAGTCAGGAATGAACCTATGTCACACTCCTGGAACATGTGGAATATCGTCCACTGCCGCAGAACCCGGCCGGAGATGGGAGTCATGGTGGAGGAACTAACCTCGTTTATTTAACGCAGAGGACGGGGATGGCACGCCTCGTGGATACGGTTTAAAAACGTCAGGGCCTGCGCTGAGCCCATTCCGTTCCGGGATCGCCAGCGCGCTGCTGTCACTCTTTATTGTGTCACGGAGTGGGGCGATACGAAAGCAATCTGTCCCATAGCAACACTGGTTCCAGAAGCCCCACACTGATAAGAAGACCCCCTAGCCCTCCCAGGGCTCGGCGCGGAGAGCTAAGCTTGCCATCTAATCCCCTAAAAAAATGCTTTGATTTATTTGCTGACCAGCAAACCCAAACTGGGGGAGATATGAGGGGTGCAGAGGAGAAATGAGGAAATAAAAACGAAAGAAAAGTCCTTTTTTTTGCCATCCTTGAACTCTTCTGGCTGCATATCTGAGGGTTTATCACTTTTCTCCATCTGATGGAAGTTAATGAGGAAAGAACCAGAATGGGACGGGTATTTGGAAGCCCTTCTGCTTCTTCTTCTTCTTTGCAGGAGTGAATCTGCAACATTTATACAAAAATGTACACTTTCCCTGATTTTGACCCAAGTTTCCTCTCAGAATGTGCGAAATATTTATCTTAGCCTCTCACCTTTCTTCCTCATTCATTCTCCCTTCCTTTATTCAGCCCAAGCGCAATTGGAGATTATCGCCCGGGACCGGCCCACCCCCTCCCGGCTGCCTGGCCCTAATTAAAGTGTTTGTTGTGACACCCTGAGCCGCGGTGTGAAATCAAGTTAGCAGTTTATGTAAGAGCGGCGCTGCAGAAGCAGACACTTTGTTCGTCCCAGAGACAGCCGCTTCAATCACTGCGGGTTCAGATGCGCGTTCCCATTGTTCGCCGCGCTATCTGCATGCTAAGCCAATTTTCTACTTAGACCTCGGCTTTTTCTCAAATGTTATTGCCATTCCCCTATGTGGTCTTAATTCCTATCCTCCTCTCCGATAAGGCGGTGGCGGCGGCAGCCAGGAGAAAACAAATACCAAATTATGGAGGAGTTTCAAATTTTCCAAAATTAAAATAATAATACAAAAATGTATGACGGAAGTGCTTCGGTTCTCTCAGTAAGGAGGAATGATGCTAAAAACTTTGCAGCTTCTGGAAAGAAACTTTGTGGTATGTTGGCCTGGAAAGCTGGCAGTGAAGACGGCAGAAAGAAAGAAAGTTTTTTCATGAACTGCTATGACACTTGCATCATGTTGAATAACTATTATTGACATTTTGCACACGAGCGTTGGGTCGCATGGAACATCATCTGCAGGGCGAGGTCAGCTGGGTCAGGCGCACAGCATGATGGTGAGTCGCCACACTGTGCTGTCACCGACTTGCCACCGCCTGGCCTCACCCAAATTGTGCCAAGGGGCACTGGGATCTTGCCTGGGGGGATAATGGGACAAAACCTATTCCTTATCCGGCCTGGCAACAAACGTGACTCTGTCGCTGGCAGTCACACTCAGGAGCCTGCCACTGGTCTGGCAGCGGTGGGACTTTCTTCTTCAGAAAATCTGTTACAGCACAGAGGCCGAGCAGTTTGGAAAGTCGGACCAAGTCAAAAAGCGTTGCGCCATACCTTTTAAAACTCTCACACACACACACACACACACACACACACACACACACACACATACACACACACACACACACACACACACACCACGGCCAAGAGAATCCCACAGATAGCAACAGTTCCAGTTCGTTCACCTCAAAGTGCCACTATGGAGAATCCCAAATTGAATGGGCAGGGCCGAGCCGTGGACCATGAAAGAGGATAGAAAGGCAGGAGGAGGCGGTGAATGAAAGGGAGAAAGAGAAACAGGGGAGGGCACTGCCCTAAAAAGACCCCAACCCCACCACTTAAGGTACACGAGAGAGGGGGCAGAGCCGCGAAGGAAGAGGAGAAAAAAGAACAGAGAGAGACAAATTATTAACACCCCCCTGACCACTTTTAAGATGACAAAGGGAATGCCGACAGGACAGCAGAGGGTGGAGAGATGGAAGGAGAGCTTGATGAATTAAAGCGTGTAGGGGGTGGTGGTCTCTTCACCCTACTATTTAATTAGTCAATGATGCTAAAGACCTATGGACAGATAGACAGACATCACATTCCCACACACAATGTACAACACAGATGGAATTAAACAGTGCAAATTAGGATCCGACAACAGGCCACACTTTCAGATCCATGTCACTAGTAAATTAAGTCCAAGTTGTTCTCAGGATTTACGACACTAAATAGATACAACAAGAAATAACCAGTTGCTGTATAGTTATCTGTATATAAAAGATCAAAGAACACAATCTTTAATTATGTTAAATATACTAATAAGATTGCAATTTTATTTATGTAAATACTCTGGACCCTTTGATCTCAAACAAGTTACTTGCTTAGTGCGTAGCGCTGTGCTCAGTGACAGTTCAAAATAATGTCCAGTGGGTGGGCAACGGGTGTTGATCTGTTCAGTGTTTCTGTGTGAACGGTGCAGGCGGTGGATTTCCCGGCGTTGGTTGGCCGTTCTGGTGTCTGTCTGTGTAAATGAGCATGCACGATGTGCATAAAGTGGCCTTTGATAACGTGCAGAGCTGGCGGGACTGAAGTGACTGTAATTGAAAAAAAAACCTATTTTTTTCAGACCCTCTGTTTTTTTTTTCCTTAATGGAGGCTGGTGGCTACAGGCGTTTCTCATAATCTCCTCTATTTCTGTGGTCACAGAACAACAGATGCGAAATCAGAGGAGGGTGTGTGTGTGTGTGTGTGTGTGTGTGCATGATTGACCACCTGTAGTGCACTCCATATGTCGATTTGATGCTCATTTGCAAAAAAAGGCCAGATATTAAGATATGGTCTAATTTGAACAAGACCCTTAATTCTTTTTTTTTTTTTTATAATTTCCTTCAATCGCCTTTTCCCCAATGAAGATAAGAGCAGGTTTATCCACAGACTAAGAGGCTCTCCCTGAGCCCCTAAAGCTCTTAAATAAATACGATTAGGCAGCTATGTCCGCGTCATCTTTGCAAGTGGCAATATCTGATCGTCGTGGAAGCATCGTTACACCTATCCCCATAAATGTTCGCAATTCCTCCGCGGCCTGTCTTTCTCTCCGTTCACATTCAATTTCAAATCCTGAGCACACACTTCCAAGCATGAGGTCTGAGGGGCCCAGGGCAAGCTAGCTCTTCCCCAAAACAGCGATGGCCGTACACAGCCATACAGCGTCACTCAGATCCAAGCCCGGGGTTTGTTTATGCTTGGACACCTTTAATCCTTGCATTTCCAGCCCCGCGCTGGCCTGTCACTCAAAGCCCTGACAGCACCCAAGGGCTCCTTCAGAGCAGTGCCAGCTCTTGCGTGGACACGCAAAGCAAACCAAAACGCAACAAGGCATGGCCTGTAAACACGACACGTCGGCATGCATCTGTGCATCCAGCGTGCCCATTTGAAAGCTTTGAACACCATTGCATGTGGATACTGTTTCAAAGAAGCCGACTTCAGCAAAGCGGTGTGGAGGACAATGACCCTAGAGCAAGAGGGCCAAGCTCTGGTCCTGGTGATGTGGGTCGGGCACCACAGCCCTGCGACATGATGAGATAGCCTACATTGCTAGCAGCAACTAGCAGTTGGCTTTAATTCCGCTGAGATCCAGACACCAGACCGCACATAGTGGTGCCATGGTGCTGTCACTGAAGGGAAAACGCATCTGTTTCAATCAGACTAATCCATCCTCCCGCCATCACCATTCATGTGTGAGCCGCAGACAAGGATTTCAAATGAAGGATAACCATGTTGTGTCTTGAAGTGTGTGTAGATGTCATTGCCAATCACTGTTGGGCGTAGGTGTGGGTTTAGAATTTCCTCTCCGGTAGTATTGAAAAGTGACATCTTGGAGAGCAGACAGATCAACAAATTAATTAAATACAAGTCCTCCTCATAAATATCTGAATCACACAAGAGCAGTACGAAGGAGCATGCTGACAATTTCACTCGACAGTTTTATTGTCACTTGAAATACAAGCATCTTGGAAAGACTTTTTCCGGACCCTCGGGCAGGATTGGGGCCTTTGTGTTCTCAGACATACTGTAAATAAAATTAGAAGTGATTACTTTTTCTTTTTTTTTACTTTACCAACGTTTCCATGCTGGTGTAAGTTACGTGTAATAAATTCTCAAGAAATAAAGGTATAGGTCCCAGTATACATTTAGAGGTTGTTGTGACATCCAGCTCAGTAACTGAAGACCGTGCATGTCTATAGTTCACGAGTCTTTATTTGAAACACCCTGCCCCAAGTCATCTGAGGGCCCATATCAGGAGCTTATTCCAACAATAGAGCTCTGTATCTCAATTACACTGGAGCACAAGCCATGGTTAGCATCGGGGCTTGACCCGCACAAAAAAACACAGAAGAGTCGGTTTAACTCGCAGCACAAAGGCCGTAATCTCGGGAACAAAGGCATTTCCTAAATCTCAAATATGCTGCATGCTGTGGGGATACGTTTCTGTTTTTCGATTTGAATAATTTCGTCACTCTCTCGTTGCGCCTCACGCCCCCAAAACAGACTGCGACTGTCTTCTCAGGTCAGAAAGGACAACAGCAACTCCTCGTCCGTTCCAAAGGTGTGTGGGGTGGGAGTGGATTAAACGGTAAAAGTGTCAACAGTGGAGACTCATGCTCTGATTCCGCACAGCGATACGTAATCCTTTTATTTTCCCCTGCCTCTTGCACGATGCCCAGCGTTGTTTTGACTTGGTTTTAGACGCTGCGCTTCTTCTCGGCTCACGAGTGCGTGATCTCGTCTCAGTCGCCGCGATGCGTCCGATAGCCAAGCGGCGGAGAAGTCAAGGGATGCGTCAAGGATTTGGCCTGTATTGACCGCGGCGACAACAATCAGGCGCTCTGACGTTGATCTGCATCCTGCCATGCGTGCTGCAGCACAGTGTCCTCTCGGCGTCTGACTCAGATAAGCAGCCTCGGTGACGGCGGCGCCTGAACTCACATGCTGGGCCGAGAGCAGGTCACCTACAGGTTTCCACGGCAAAAATGCTGACATAAAAAGGCCAAAATGTCCTGCATTGTTACAATAATGGTGCAAAAACAGATATGAAAGTTATTGAAATTTGTTACGTAGCCTCACACCGGTGACACATTTTAATATTGTATTTGATTTTTAGGCTTGGAAATGATTTATAAATATCATTAATGAAAGGATTTGAACTTGGAAAGAACTATGCATAAAAAACTAATAATGCACTTAAACAGACAAATAATTGGGAAAATTTGATGCAAAGTGGCAAAGCGCACACAGTGTTGCGCACAGGACAGGTGTCCACTGGGACCACCCGGGATTGAGTGGACAGGCTGGATTTCCTTAAACGTGTTCTGAGATTAGTCCCTTCGTGCTGCCGGCAAACAGACCAAAGCCAGGCATGTTTACCAGTCAGCATGTACCCACACACCGACGGCGCTCAGAGGAAGCCCGCAAGAAGGAAAACACACACACACACACACACACACACACTGTGCAATTCAAACATGGGGCCGTGTGTTTGTGCAGCTCTGTTTGCTCAGCTGGGACACGTTGATACGTTACACCGAGAGAAACAGCGATGGGTGTTAATTAAAATCGTGATTTGTCCATCCTTCCGAGGATAAACAGTATTATTTACCGCCAGGGAGTCCCAGCAGGTAGGGCCTACAGGCGCCTGCCTCCAGTGTAAGTTTGTAACGTGACTGTTTGCTCTTGCACACGTGGAAAATGTAATGGTCCTGCCATTTGCCTAGTTACCTGTCTGTAAAAAAAAATTAAGTGAGTCCACTCGTCTGATTGCCGGGAAGTTGTTTAAACACGAAGAGTCAAGTTTGTTTATTTGGCCAACTGGACCGAGTTCATGTAAGAACCAGCAGTAAACTTCGGTAAACTGAACCAGAGCTGCAGGTCGAGTTGACTGAGCTGAGACAACAAGTCATTAAGAGTGATGGCATTTAAACTGCCCATAATGCACTGGGGGAGCCTACTTCTTTTTCTTTTCTTTTTTTAGAACCTATGAATGGTATTTTAATGTCTGCACACTATTAAGATAAAGAAAATGGAAATGTCATTATGCAGTGTAAGAAAAATTTAACATAGTTTTTTTTCTCAATTAGATCCACATCGTGATTTTTAAAAGAGTGCTAAACGAATTAACGAATAATAACCGTTGAGAAACGTTGAAAATTCAGATTATATCCATATTATATTCATATTAAATGCACTCATGCAGGTCAAGGTTGGGCGTTTGCAGAATGCAGGATTGAGTGTAATTGCAATACATTTAAAGTAGAAATAGTTCAGCACGTGTTTTTTTTTTTTTTTTTCATTTTACAGCAACGTAATTCTCACAATTGGCAGCATTTGTGGTCAAAAACGGTCTGTTCAACAGGAATTGAATCAACACACCGAGCCTGATCACCACGACACACGTGGACTTGTCAACAGTGAAATATATACATCGGTCCGCCCGATGCGCATTCAGACAGGAGCGAACATTCGTTTCAACAGAATTCATTTTTATTTAATGGACTTGCTGTTTTTATCAATCTCATGTAAAACTTTCTGATAAATGAGAAAAAGAAACTGGACTGAATATGAGACATACAAATATTACAGGGGGAAAAGCACATTTTGGAATAAAGTTTGATCGCATTTCTTTTTTATTTAATGTCGTTAAAGCATTCATCGTTTCATAGGTGACTTATCGTCCTTTTGCCCTCGCAAACAGAAACCAGAAGCGAAAAGTGCTGCGATTTAAAACAAATGACGCGCGTCTTTGAATAAAAAGAACGAATGTAATCGTTCCGATTTCCACGACCGGTTCCAAATTCGCTTAAACTTTGCTTATAATTCCATGAGAATCGGCACCGTTTCTCGGAGGGCAAAAGCCTGCTCGCTTTTCAGAAGTCTCTTCGAAAACAGTCCTGACTTTTTCCAGTTCGACTTTCCGGTGAAGGCGTCAAATCGAGCGATTTATGCTTTTAAAAAATAAATTAACAAAAAAAAAAAAAAAAGAGGAGAACGCGTGTGTGTTGCTGTGTGTCGTAGAGTCTTCGGGGTGTGGCTGGTTTGTGGTTTATTCTGAGATGGTCTCACAGGACCTGGAACCTCCAGGAGGCCTGGTCCTTGTAGTCCAGGCAGTCCGGCGGGGAGCTGAAGTTCAGTTTCCACGAGGACGCCGCCGCCGCCGCCGCCGCCGGTTCTTTGTAATCCAGACAGTCCGTGGAGTTGAAGGCCAGGCCGCTGCCGGCGTAGCCCTGGTGGTGGTGCGGGTGGTGCAGGTGGGGGTGGTGGGGGTGGTGGTGGTGTCCCGGGCTCTGGCCGAGGTGCCCTGGCATGGCGGAGCCGCTCATGGAGCCCAGCTGGTGCGGGTGGTGCGTGTGCATGGGCGCCAGGTACGAGTTGGGGTCCACCCCCCCGAAGTAGGAGCCCGCCGCCGCGTTGTAGCCCTGGCCGTAGGCGGGGGTCTGGTTGTAGGAGACGGGGTAGGAGGACGCCCCCCCGGACCTCTGCATGCAGGAGGCGTTGGTGGGGGGCGCGGGCTCCGGGATGGAGGCCGGAGCCGGGAGCGGGGAGATGGGCGCCGGACTCCAGATGGACGACACCGGGGTGGCGCCCGAGGTGGAGCTGCTGCCCAGGCCAGAGGGGTTTGACCCCGACGAGAGCGAGGAGGAGGAGGATGAAGACGACGAGGAGGATGAGGAGCCCGTGCTGGACACCGCTGGCGGGGTGAACTGGCCGCTGCTCTCGGAACCCGGGCTCTCCCGGGCCGGGGAGGCCTTCTTCTTCACGGGCCGGACTTTGGAGCTACTTCCGGTCTGCTGCTGCTGCCTGCACTTGGCCCTCCGGTTCTTGAACCACACCTGGAAGCGGAAGGACAGAGCGACCTTCAGTGCCGTTACGGGAGCACGTCGGGAAGAAATTCCCCGTTTGAATGGAAGTTCGTGTACCTGCACCCTGGACTCGGGCAGGTTGATCTTCAGCGCGACCTCCTCCCGCATGAAGATGTCCGGGTACCGGGTCTTGGCGAACAGCGACTCCAGGATGTCCAGCTGCGTCCGGGTGAACGTGGTTCGCTCCCGACGCTGTTTGCGCGGATTGGCTGCAAAAAGGAGTTCATTAAAAAAAAAAAGAAAGAAAAAGCAGCGATAATTGTGCTCTGTTTTTTTCTGCCGTGGTTGATGTGTGTGGTTACCTGGATACCCCACGGACGGGTGCAGCAGGTCCATGGCCGCGCCGCCCAGCCCCAGGCCGCTCATGCCGTACGGGGCCTGCTTGAGGTAGGACATCATGCTGTTCTGCAGCGGGGACCAGAGAATAACTTTTATTTCTACCTGATCGAGAGTTAATAAACTTCCGAAACAACGAATACGCAGAAATACAAATATTAAGTGTCGGTTTAAAACGTAGAAAGAAACGCCCCCAGTTCCACCAAACGCGAAATTTCCATCCCGTTTGACGGATTCGTAATAGTTTTTATCATCATTATTAATAAAATTGAAATCTTAAAAATAAATCCTTACGTTTTGACAAATTTAGCATTTTCTTCGGGCCTAGTTGTCTGTAATAAAATATATAATGTAAAGCCCACGCTTGTGCGAATTGCGGTGAATAATAACGTGAATAAATAACCAAAATTAAAAAACGGGCGTAAAACAATATTATGAAAATGGTTAAATATAAATTCACGGATGCTAGTGTACAGGAAACGTGAAATTGGTGTAAAACGTAGAACTCACTCCCGTGTACCGAAATAAAACGAACTCGTCGTAGAAAAGGCCCCATTAGCCACACGCTGAGCGGCAAATGTAAATCGGCCGAGAAAATGTGTGTAAATGACTTCTTTGGGCATTCAGAGGAGACCCGCTGGGACGGAATTTGCGGAAGGGCCTTCGGTAAAACGCTGGTGTATTATTCATTTTTTAAAGAAAATTTCTAAGCTGAAACACAATTCTAAATTCATTATCATCAACAATGCAATCTAAGTTTGTACTAAAACGAAACGCAACGAAATACTTATGTTATTTTGCACCAACAAACTTTGTAAATTAGCAAAAAAATATCTGCAAAGATGTGCTTTTCCATTTTAAACTTATTTATACTTTTTATAGACTTAGCACGGAATAAAGAGGCAGTACCTGCACTTGTCGGAGCCTTTCCTCGTTTTTGAGTGACGTAGAAAATCCACAATAATAAAATATCCCAGAAAAGTAGGTGTCGAGCGGGACAAAAAAAACAGATGAAAATATACAGATATTCTGTATGTGTATGAAAAAGCAGAAGATTCCCAGAATCCCGTTAATTCAGCCTCTGTTCTCGCGAGTTCACCATCGTCGTCGCGTTACGTGGGTGACGGGTGCAGATTGATCGCCTTCCCTCCTGTCCGCCTCTCTATGAGCGACCTGTACCTGCGGGTCCGCCCCCGTCAGCCAATCACGACGCGCACGCTCCCCTACGGGCGGCCGCGGCGGCCAATGGGACACGAGGCCAGGCGCGTGGCCCCGCCTCCGACGTGACGCACACGAAACGCGTCTCCTGTTGTAGGTTCCGCTTTAAACATTGAAATTCTAAATAACTGAATATCTAAATTTAAATGTAATGGCATGAGCAATTTCGTTTTATTTATGTATGTGTCAGGTTGATAATTGCCATTGTAACGAATTCCAGTAAAAAATCGAGTTAAGGTGAAACGCTGCGAGTGATAAAATAAGGTCGTTTAGTTGTAAGGACTCGGTGAGATTCCCTCCTATCGAAAGTCGAGCACGGCGCTCATGATCTAACTGTAAAAGGCCCACAGCAGGTGCGTGGGGCGGACACGCCGCTGGTATCCACACTCGTTCAGGTCTGTGAACGAACTAACCCTCCGCTGGCAAAATATTTACGACTGCATGAGGTAAACCTCGCATTACGTACCGGGAAGGCCGCGCGGGATTCCACGCGTGGGGAAGTGACGGGAAATGAAGCGGTCGCGGAAAGTTTCCGAGTTCGAGCGCCAGGGATTTATTTCCCCTCGGGAGGCGGCGATCCAGCGACACCCCGCCATTGTTGCGGGGGTCTGTGCCTAAATCCCGAGCTGCGGCCGAATCTCCCCCGCGCTAAGCCCGTAAAGCCGTGGGATCAGGGCGGGGTGGGGTGGGTGCGGTGGGGTGCGGCTCTCGAAAAGTTTTACTAAAATGATTGTGCATAAAAGGACCGAGCTGCCGCCAACTTCAAAGCGCTTCCTCGCGCGTTACGCGGGAGAGCGACGCGACGCGACTCGCGCGCGCCTCCGGGCGCATGGTCCCCAGGTGGCACCGGGCGCGACACCAAAAAAGCGACGATTCCGCAGATTGCGAATTTTTGCACGGATTTTTTTATTCGTGCCGGACCCGTTATTAGACAGGTAAGAAATTCAAATGAGTTCAACTTTAAATTGAGACCAATTAAAATAATCAATTATGAATACAACAGATGACGCGTTTCTTGTTGTTTGTTTATGAAATAAAATACCCTGCATCATATGGTGCCGTTTTATCACTTTAATTACAATTTGCCTCCACCCAGCACCTCCTGTAATTACTTTATACAGGTAATTAAACGAATTCATTAAGATGAAAGGTTGGATGCCGTCTGTCAAATCGGCCGGAGAAACAGGCGACAGACAAAGTGCCCGACAATTAACATCGAGTCTCCAGCGCCCGGTGACTGTAAAAAAGAAAACGAATATGAATGAGTCCGTAATGGGACGTGTAATTATTGACGCCCCGCATTTCGGACGTGCGTACTGAGATTCTGCGCGTTGGAAAATGGAAAGTTTGTGAGATGAATGTGTGAACAGAACATCGGGTCTGTATCTGTAGCTTCTGGGTGAAATATTACAAAATAACAAGATTGCTTTCGTTATAAACGAGATATAAAATGTGTATTGTAGGATGTTACAGTGTGTGTGTGTGTGTGTGTGTGTGTGTGTGTGTGTGTGTGTGACCATTGCTCTGCACTTCACAGGTAGAATTGATACATTTTTATCTGTAAATGAGAACAGTTCAACCCAAATCTGCCTGACCACGGCTTAAAAAAGTTTCTCACCCGGCAATTAAAATAATTCAACAGGCATCATGGTGAAAATGGAAAAAAAAACATCCATCAGAAGGCCAGAAGAAGTAATGAGCGTGTTGAGTACTGCGGGTTATATGAGGTGTAATTGTGGTTAATTAAAAATGCATGTTGCTCCGCTCATTATGGAGGTCTCAGAAAAACAGGGACACATTTCAAATGAATGAGACAGACAAATTAGTTCATGTGCTTGTGAGTGAAAATTATCATTTATTGTTTATTTACTGGTGTAGTCTGGGCCCTGAACCTTCACATAAAAACACTTTCAAAATGTTATTACAAAGAAAACATAAAAAATATTTTAAATGGTATAATAACATATACAGTGTAACAGTGCCCACCACTGCTCGCCTTTGCCTTCAAGTACGAACACCTGAACTGTTTAGAACTTTATTTCCACGTCGGTATCCTGTCCTGATTCATCCATCGGGATGTTTCCCTCCTTCCCTCTCTTTTATTCGTTCACATCATTGCTGCGTATTTCTGAGCTACTTCACCAGGGCTTTTTTTTTTTACTTCTGGCCATAGGTCTAAACACAGATGAACACAGGAGCAGAGGGGCGTGTGAGGGACACTGCTGGTTCATCCTAGCTTGGTTGTGTGAGCCGGAACACTGGGTGTATTTCACTGTTTGCAGATTCTCGGTTTAGTTCACTGGAGTTATTTATTAGCTGGTTCAAAGCGTCTCACATTAAATTATTGGACGGGTGGATTTATGGGCGGAGCCACCTGTTTCGGGCCGGTGCGGTAAGTTTACCTTGCAGTGGGGAGTAAGTGGAGAGCATGTAGCTGTCACTCAAAGGCCTGGACTCCCGCCCCTCTCATTAAGAGGCTGAATAGAGCAGAGGGGTGATGAGAGGCAGAGTGGAACTAAACGAGGAGCAGGAAGAGAAACCAGACACCCACTGGTCCGTCCAGTGCCGGGGCCGCAGATCTCTTACTCCACCCCGCAACGCGGTTCAGACCCAAACCGACTCGTACCACAGCAGATGACACTTACTCAGCTTACTCAGCCGCCAAAACTAACCCGACTGGCCTGATCAGGTACATTCAAACGCACGCGTGCTGAGAACCCCATGAACACGTTCAGCCACGGCAGGAATCCTCAGAGCTGCACAGACCTTCCCTAAACTGTAACCCTATTCCACCATGTCCAGGCCCGAGCTGCGCCCGGACCCCATCTCCCCTCACCCACCCGGCACCAAAAATAACTAAACAGGGTGGGAGAAGGAACCCAGAGCAAAAAGTATTTGCAATCCTTTTAGGATTAGCCTCTCTCACTCCCTCTCTCTCTCTCTCTCTCTCTCTCGCTCTCTCTGTTGCCCCTGGGCAATCACGTTAAAACTTGCATGGTCGGCGCTCATTCACACGTCCCTAACAAAGCGCTGCGGTGGTAACCATGTGAGCGCTGCAGAGCCACACAAGAATGTGCAGGTTCAGATCGCGGTGACCCACCTCTCTCTCTCTCTCTCTCTCTCTCTCTCTCTCGGAGAGAGGGATTAGCGTCTGCTCGCCGCTCTGCTGCGCCGAACACCCCCCTCCCCACCACCACCCCCCTATTTACAAACCTGAATGTTGATACTTGGGATCTGCGGATGACTTTAGAGAAGGAGAAGATGGAGGAGAAGAAAGGAGATGGGAGAAGGGAGAGTGGGGTGGGAAATAACACGATTCTGGCTGCCCCTGGTATTGATCCATGAATACGAAAAAGTGAGGATAGAAGTGTGGTGGGGGGTGGGGGTGTATATAAATCTGACCCCAGACACCAATTATGAGTGCCAGGGCCACACAAGCAGGACAGCGAGTAAACACTTCCAATTCCCTCAACGCTACATCAAACCAAACACACATGCACATATTTGAGTGGTCTCAACGTTAGCTCTGGCTAAAGGCGTTTTATGTGAAATCTCTCCGAGAAACAATGTTTTCCACAATGAATTCAGAAAGCTACTGCTTGTAAAAGGTTAGTGAAAAGCGTTCTACTCTCATTTTCACAAACACTTACACCACTTGGTAGTTGGTGCAGCCGATGTTTGAGATTGTTGTGGTGAGCATCTCGCCAGTGAAACTAGGGAGGACAAGGACGAGTTTCACCTTGAACCAAGCCTCCCAATCAGCTGTGTCAAATGTTGGGAAGTGGGTGCTGATGATGTTGAAGGTCAGGTTCATCACAATGTCTCTGACAGCAGTGGAGATTGCAGGATGCTTTGGAAACAAGACAACATCAAGTCAAGTCATGTGCCTGAAACAGATCTGGCAGGAGGTCACTAGCAGTTCATTGGATAAATACCTGAGGAGAGTTTGTCACCGCTGTTAGAAACTCATCTACATTCTGGAAGGCATCTCCGTTCTCGAGGAATTGGAAGACCGCCTCAATCTGGTTGGTGTCATTCAGTGCTCCAGAGGTCAGCGTCAAGTCAGCCACTTCTGTTGGACTCTTGCCTTCCAGAGAGCCAATCTGCAACGGCACAAGCCAGGACATTTTAGCGGTGCAACTCGTTTCCCTGAAACTTGGAGATGATGGCAGTGACATTAGTAAGAATGCGTATTCATGTGGAATTGCTCAAGCTTCACTTACATCAATTGGTGCCATGCAGCCTGTGAGATCAATACACAAACAAGAAAATCGGTCAGTTGGAAGACAGGTGTACCACAGAGCGCACAGTCCAGTTATACCAGCACAACAAACAAGCATTCTTATCAATTACAGTGCTTTTACGTACCACTAGGTAACTCTTGCACAAGGTCATGTCTGCAAGACACAAGGCCTTCTTCTGGAAGTATGGCCAAAACCTTATCAAGGCCCTTGATTCTAAGGATACAAAAGACTCTTGTTGAGTACCAGGCTTTATATTGTTTGTCCTGTTTGTGTGTTGTACAATCAGGAATTGTACATCTTACATGGCAGTGAAGGAGTCACAGCTGATGTTCACTGGTATGACTGAGAGACTGGCAGGCTGAAGACTGGCAAGCAGAACAAATAGATTCACTTGGAACCACAGCTCAAAGTCACTGGTTTCAAAGGTGGCGAATCGTGGAGCAAGGGCAGTCAGAGTCAGGTTGAGCATGGTGTCTCTGACAGCTGTGTTGTATATGGTGGTAATGTTTGCCTAAAATGGAACAGGAGGAACAAGTTATGAAGAAAGAAGCGTCTTTTCTCTCTCTTCAGCCACTATCACAAGTCCTGTTTGGTACGGAATACTGTTCTTTCATATCTCTGGGGTTTCAGAGACTCTCTGTGAAAACTATACATGGAGTCACCCCACTCACCCCGTTAGTGGCTTGAACAAAGTACTCGAAGAATTTGTCCATCTGTTCTGGAGATTGAAGAATACTGCTGAAGACCTCTGTGACAACAGATACATTTTCAAGAGCACCAGTTGTGGAATCCAACAGCAGATTGACTTTCTGTTCTGGAGAGAGTGAGCCCAAAACTGCCAGCTGAAGAGACAAGTAACAAAACAGACACAGACATTGGCCTCATACGACTTTGACATTCTAAATGAGAGACATGGCAACAAAAGTCACTTGTAACTCTTCATTTTGTACAGTTTTTGAGAACGAGCGAATGTTGGAGCGGCTCCTACCCCGGTGATGTTCAATTCTTTCAGCTCAGAGTAATCAACTTTGTCAGCAAAGGGACCCAAGTTGACCTTCAGCCAGTCCGAGTCATCTTTAATGTTGTTTTGGCAAGCTGTAATTGACAGAACATTCGGGAGGTAAAAGGAATGCTGAACAGAGTGCAAAACTGTCGAAATCTTTTCAAACTAAGTGAACTAGAAACTCATACAAGTGATATTTACAAAGGCATATGTTACCATTTACATGCTAAAGCACTAGTAACATTTCAGGTCGTGTCATGGTAGCGACTTTACCTGGAGACTTGAATTGGCTGAGAAACTCTGTCAGATGACTCACAAGGATTTTGGCAATTTCCAGTGTTTTCTCAGAATCCATGTTGCCGAAAACACTTCCAATTCCCTCAACGCTACATCAAACACAAACACACATGCACATATTTGAGTGGTCTCAACGTTAGCTCTGGCTAAAGGCGTTTTATGTGAAATCTCTCCGAGAAACAATGTTTTCCACCATGAATTCAGAAAGCTACTGCTTGTAAAAGGTTAGTGAAAAGCGTTCTACTCTCATTTTCACAAACACTTACACCACTTGGTAGTTGGTGCAGCCGATGTTTGAGATTGTTGTGGTGAGCATCTCGCCAGTGAAACTAGGGAGGACAAGGACGAGTTTCACCTTGAACCAAGCCTCCCAATCAGCTGTGTCAAATGTTGGGAAGTGGGTGCTGATGATGTTGAAGGTCAGGTTCATCACAATGTCTCTGACAGCAGTGGAGATTGCAGGATGCTTTGGAAACAAGACAACATCAAGTCAAGTCATGTGCCTGAAACAGATCTGGCAGGAGGTCACTAGCAGTTCATTGGATAAATACCTGAGGAGAGTTTGTCACCGCTGTTAGAAACTCATCTACATTCTGGAAGGCATCTCCGTTCTCGAGGAATTGGAAGACCGCCTCAATCTGGTTGGTGTCATTCAGTGCTCCAGAGTTCAGCGTCAAGTCAGCCACTTCTGTTGGACTCTTGCCTTCCAGAGAGCCAATCTGCAACGGCACAAGCCAGGACATTTTAGCGGTGCAACACGTTTCCCTGAAACTTGGAGATGATGGCAGTGACATTAGTAAGAATGCGTATTCATGTGGAATTGCTCAAGCTTCACTTACATCAATTGGTGCCATGCAGCCTGTGAGATCAATACACAAACAAGAAAATCGGTCAGTTGGAAGACAGGTGTACCACAGAGCGCACAGTCCAGTTATACCAGCACAACAAACAAGCATTCTTATCAATTACAGTGCTTTTACGTACCACTAGGTAACTCTTGCACAAGGTCATGTCTGCAAGACACAAGGCCTTCTTCTGGAAGTATGGCCAAAACCTTATCAAGGCCCTTGATTCTAAGGATACAAAAGACTCTTGTTGAGTACCAGGCTTTATATTGTTTGTCCTGTTTGTGTGTTGTACAATCAGGAATTGTACATCTTACATGGCAGTGAAGGAGTCACAGCTGATGTTCACTGGTATGACTGAGAGACTGGCAGGCTGAAGACTGGCAAGCAGAACAAATAGATTCACTTGGAACCACAGCTCAAAGTCACTGGTTTCGAAGGTGGCGAATCGTGGAGCAAGGGCAGTCAGAGTCAGGTTGAGCATGGTGTCTCTGACAGCTGTGTTGTATATGGTGGTAATGTTTGCCTAAAATGGAACAGGAGGAACAAGTTATGAAGAAAGAAGCGTCTTTTCTCTCTCTTCAGCCACTATCACAAGTCCTGTTTGGTACGGAATACTGTTCTTTCATATCTCTGGGGTTTCAGAGACTCTCTGTGAAAACTATACATGGAGTCACCCCACTCACCCCGTTAGTGGCTTGAACAAAGTACTCGAAGAATTTGTCCATCTGTTCTGGAGATTGAAGAATACTGCTGAAGACCTCTGTGACAACAGATACATTTTCAAGAGCACCAGTTGTGGAATCCAACAGCAGATTGACTTTCTGTTCTGGAGAGAGTGAGCCCAAAACTGCCAGCTGAAGAGACAAGTAACAAAACAGACACAGACATTGGCCTCATACGACTTTGACATTCTAAATGAGAGACATGGCAACAAAAGTCACTTGTAACTCTTCATTTTGTACAGTTTTTGAGAACGAGCGAATGTTGGAGCGGCTCCTACCCCGGTGATGTTCAATTCTTTCAGCTCAGAGTAATCAACTTTGTCAGCAAAGGGACCCAAGTTGACCTTCAGCCAGTCCGAGTCATCTTTAATGTTGTTTTGGCAAGCTGTAATTGACGGAACATTCGGGAGGTAAAAGGAATGCTGAACAGAGTGCAAAACTGTCGAAATCTTTTCAAATTAAGTGAACTAGAAACTCATAAAAGAGATTTTTACAAAGGCATATGTTACCATTTACATGCTAAAGCACTAGTAACATTTCAGGTCGTGTCATGGTAGCGACTTTACCTGGAGACTTGAATTGGCTGAGAAACTCTGTCAGATGACTCACAAGGATTTTGGCAATTTCCAGTGTTTTCTCAGAATCCATGTTGCCAAAAACACTTCCAATTCCCTCAACGCTACATCAAACACAAACACACATGCACATATTTGAGTGGTCTCAACGTTAGCTCTGGCTAAAGGCGTTTTATGTGAAATCTCTCCGAGAAACAATGTTTTCCACCATGAATTCAGAAAGCTACTGCTTGTAAAAGGTTAGTGAAAAGCGTTCTACTCTCATTTTCACAAACACTTACACCACTTGGTAGTTGGTGCAGCCGATGTTTGAGATTGTTGTGGTGAGCATCTCGCCAGTGAAACTAGGGAGGACAAGGACGAGTTTCACCTTGAACCAAGCCTCCCAATCAGCTGTGTCAAATGTTGGGAAGTGGGTGCTGATGATGTTGAAGGTCAGGTTCATCACAATGTCTCTGACAGCAGTGGAGATTGCAGGATGCTTTGGAAACAAGACAACATCAAGTCAAGTCATGTGCCTGAAACAGATCTGGCAGGAGGTCACTAGCAGTTCATTGGATAAATACCTGAGGAGAGTTTGTCACCGCTGTTAGAAACTCATCTACATTCTGGAAGGCATCTCCGTTCTCGAGGAATTGGAAGACCGCCTCAATCTGGTTGGTGTCATTCAGTGCTCCAGAGTTCAGCGTCAAGTCAGCCACTTCTGTTGGACTCTTGCCTTCCAGAGAGCCAATCTGCAACGGCACAAGCCAGGACATTTTAGCGGTGCAACACGTTTCCCTGAAACTTGGAGATGATGGCAGTGACATTAGTAAGAATGCGTATTCATGTGAAATTGCTCAAGCTTCACTTACATCAATTGGTGCCATGCAGCCTGTGAGATCAATACACAAACAAGAAAATCGGTCAGTTGGAAGACAGGTGTACCACAGAGCGCACAGTCCAGTTATACCAGCACAACAAACAAGCATTCTTATCAATTACAGTGCTTTTACGTACCACTAGGTAACTCTTGCACAAGGTCATGTCTGCAAGACACAAGGCCTTCTTCTGGAAGTATGGCCAAAACCTTATCAAGGCCCTTGATTCTAAGGATACAAAAGACTCTTGTTGAGTACCAGGCTTTATATTGTTTGTCCTGTTTGTGTGTTGTACAATCAGGAATTGTACATCTTACATGGCAGTGAAGGAGTCACAGCTGATGTTCACTGGTATGACTGAGAGACTGGCAGGCTGAAGACTGGCAAGCAGAACAAATAGATTCACTTGGAACCACAGCTCAAAGTCACTGGTTTCGAAGGTGGCGAATCGTGGAGCAAGGGCAGTCAGAGTCAGGTTGAGCATGGTGTCTCTGACAGCTGTGTTGTATATGGTGGTAATGTTTGCCTAAAATGGAACAGGAGGAACAAGTTATGAAGAAAGAAGCGTCTTTTCTCTCTCTTCAGCCACTATCACAAGTCCTGTTTGGTACGGAATACTGTTCTTTCATATCTCTGGGGTTTCAGAGACTCTCTGTGAAAACTATACATGGAGTCACCCCACTCACCCCGTTAGTGGCTTGAACAAAGTACTCGAAGAATTTGTCCATCTGTTCTGGAGATTGAAGAATACTGCTGAAGACCTCTGTGACAACAGATACATTTTCAAGAGCACCAGTTGTGGAATCCAACAGCAGATTGACTTTCTGTTCTGGAGAGAGTGAGCCCAAAACTGCCAGCTGAAGAGACAAGTAACAAAACAGACACAGACATTGGCCTCACACGACTTTGACATTCTAAATGAGAGACATGGCAACAAAAGTCACTTGTAACTCTTCATTTTGTACAGTTTTTGAGAACGAGCGAATGTTGGAGCGGCTCCTACCCCGGTGATGTTCAATTCTTTCAGCTCAGAGTAATCAACTTTGTCAGCAAAGGGACCCAAGTTGACCTTCAGCCAGTCCGAGTCATCTTTAATGTTGTTTTGGCAAGCTGTAATTGACGGAACATTCGGGAGGTAAAAGGAATGCTGAACAGAGTGCAAAACTGTCAAAATCTTTTCAAATTAAGTGAACTAGAAACTCATAAAAGAGATTTTTACAAAGGCATATGTTACCATTTACATGCTAAAGCACTAGTAACATTTCAGGTCGTGTCATGGTAGCGACTTTACCTGGAGACTTGAATTGGCTGAGAAACTCTGTCAGATGACTCACAAGGATTTTGGCAATTTCCAGTGTTTTCTCAGAATCCATGTTGCCAAAAACACTTCCAATTCCCTCAACGCTACATCAAACACAAACACACATGCACATATTTGAGTGGTCTCAACGTTAGCTCTGGCTAAAGGCGTTTTATGTGAAATCTCTCCGAGAAACAATGTTTTCCACCATGAATTCAGAAAGCTACTGCTTGTAAAAAGGTTAGTGAAAAGCGTTCTACTCTCATTTTCACAAACACTTACACCACTTGGTAGTTGGTGCAGCCGATGTTTGAGATTGTTGTGGTGAGCATCTTGGCAGTGAAACTAGGGAGGACAAGGACGAGTTTCACCTTGAACCAAGCCTCCCAATCAGCTGTGTCAAATGTTGGGAAGTGGGTGCTGATGATGTTGAAGGTCAGGTTCATCACAATGTCTCTGACAGCAGTGGAGATTGCAGGATGCTTTGGAAACAAGACAACATCAAGTCAAGTCATGTGCCTGAAACAGATCTGGCAGGAGGTCACTAGCAGTTCATTGGATAAATACCTGAGGAGAGTTTGTCACCGCTGTTAGAAACTCATCTACATTCTGGAAGGCATCTCCGTTCTCGAGGAATTGGAAGACCGCCTCAATCTGGTTGGTGTCATTCAGTGCTCCAGAGTTCAGCGTCAAGTCAGCCACTTCTGTTGGACTCTTGCCTTCCAGAGAGCCAATCTGCAACGGCACAAGCCAGGACATTTTAGCGGTGCAACACGTTTCCCTGAAACTTGGAGATGATGGCAGTGACATTAGTAAGAATGCGTATTCATGTGAAATTGCTCAAGCTTCACTTACATCAATTGGTGCCATGCAGCCTGTGAGATCAATACACAAACAAGAAAATCGGTCAGTTGGAAGACAGGTGTACCACAGAGCGCACAGTCCAGTTATACCAGCACAACAAACAAGCATTCTTATCAATTACAGTGCTTTTACGTACCACTAGGTAACTCTTGCACAAGGTCATGTCTGCAAGACACAAGGCCTTCTTCTGGAAGTATGGCCAAAACCTTATCAAGGCCCTTGATTCTAAGGATACAAAAGACTCTTGTTGAGTACCAGGCTTTATATTGTTTGTCCTGTTTGTGTGTTGTACAATCAGGAATTGTACATCTTACATGGCAGTGAAGGAGTCACAGCTGATGTTCACTGGTATGACTGAGAGACTGGCAGGCTGAAGACTGGCAAGCAGAACAAATAGATTCACTTGGAACCACAGCTCAAAGTCACTGGTTTCGAAGGTGGCGAATCGTGGAGCAAGGGCAGTCAGAGTCAGGTTGAGCATGGTGTCTCTGACAGCTGTGTTGTATATGGTGGTAATGTTTGCCTAAAATGGAACAGGAGGAACAAGTTATGAAGAAAGAAGCGTCTTTTCTCTCTCTTCAGCCACTATCACAAGTCCTGTTTGGTACGGAATACTGTTCTTTCATATCTCTGGGGTTTCAGAGACTCTCTGTGAAAACTATACATGGAGTCACCCCACTCACCCCGTTAGTGGCTTGAACAAAGTACTCGAAGAATTTGTCCATCTGTTCTGGAGATTGAAGAATACTGCTGAAGACCTCTGTGACAACAGATACATTTTCAAGAGCACCAGTTGTGGAATCCAACAGCAGATTGACTTTCTGTTCTGGAGAGAGTGAGCCCAAAACTGCCAGCTGAAGAGACAAGTAACAAAACAGACACAGACATTGGCCTCATACGACTTTGACATTCTAAATGAGAGACATGGCAACAAAAGTCACTTGTAACTCTTCATTTTGTACAGTTTTTGAGAACGAGCGAATGTTGGAGCGGCTCCTACCCCGGTGATGTTCAATTCTTTCAGCTCAGAGTAATCAACTTTGTCAGCAAAGGGACCCAAGTTGACCTTCAGCCAGTCCGAGTCATCTTTAATGTTGTTTTGGCAAGCTGTAATTGACGGAACATTCGGGAGGTAAAAGGAATGCTGAACAGAGTGCAAAACTGTCAAAATCTTTTCAAATTAAGTGAACTAGAAACTCATAAAAGAGATTTTTACAAAGGCATATGTTACCATTTACATGCTAAAGCACTAGTAACATTTCAGGTCGTGTCATGGTAGCGACTTTACCTGGAGACTTGAATTGGCTGAGAAACTCTGTCAGATGACTCACAAGGATTTTGGCAATTTCCAGTGTTTTCTCAGAATCCATGTTGCCAAAAACACTTCCAATTCCCTCAACGCTACATCAAACACAAACACACATGCACATATTTGAGTGGTCTCAACGTTAGCTCTGGCTAAAGGCGTTTTATGTGAAATCTCTCCGAGAAACAATGTTTTCCACAATGAATTCAGAAAGCTACTGCTTGTAAAAGGTTAGTGAAAAGCGTTCTACTCTCATTTTCACAAACACTTACACCACTTGGTAGTTGGTGCAGCCGATGTTTGAGATTGTTGTGGTGAGCATCTCGCCAGTGAAACTAGGGAGGACAAGGACGAGTTTCACCTTGAACCAAGCCTCCCAATCAGCTGTGTCAAATGTTGGGAAGTGGGTGCTGATGATGTTGAAGGTCAGGTTCATCACAATGTCTCTGACAGCAGTGGAGATTGCAGGATGCTTTGGAAACAAGACAACATCAAGTCAAGTCATGTGCCTGAAACAGATCTGGCAGGAGGTCACTAGCAGTTCATTGGATAAATACCTGAGGAGAGTTTGTCACCGCTGTTAGAAACTCATCTACATTCTGGAAGGCATCTCCGTTCTCGAGGAATTGGAAGACCGCCTCAATCTGGTTGGTGTCATTCAGTGCTCCAGAGTTCAGCGTCAAGTCAGCCACTTCTGTTGGACTCTTGCCTTCCAGAGAGCCAATCTGCAACGGCACAAGCCAGGACATTTTAGCGGTGCAACACGTTTCCCTGAAACTTGGAGATGATGGCAGTGACATTAGTAAGAATGCGTATTCATGTGGAATTGCTCAAGCTTCACTTACATCAATTGGTGCCATGCAGCCTGTGAGATCAATACACAAACAAGAAAATCGGTCAGTTGGAAGACAGGTGTACCACAGAGCGCACAGTCCAGTTATACCAGCACAACAAACAAGCATTCTTATCAATTACAGTGCTTTTACGTACCACTAGGTAACTCTTGCACAAGGTCATGTCTGCAAGACACAAGGCCTTCTTCTGGAAGTATGGCCAAAACCTTATCAAGGCCCTTGATTCTAAGGATACAAAAGACTCTTGTTGAGTACCAGGCTTTATATTGTTTGTCCTGTTTGTGTGTTGTACAATCAGGAATTGTACATCTTACATGGCAGTGAAGGAGTCACAGCTGATGTTCACTGGTATGACTGAGAGACTGGCAGGCTGAAGACTGGCAAGCAGAACAAATAGATTCACTTGGAACCACAGCTCAAAGTCACTGGTTTCGAAGGTGGCGAATCGTGGAGCAAGGGCAGTCAGAGTCAGGTTGAGCATGGTGTCTCTGACAGCTGTGTTGTATATGGTGGTAATGTTTGCCTAAAATGGAACAGGAGGAACAAGTTATGAAGAAAGAAGCGTCTTTTCTCTCTCTTCAGCCACTATCACAAGTCCTGTTTGGTACGGAATACTGTTCTTTCATATCTCTGGGGTTTCAGAGACTCTCTGTGAAAACTATACATGGAGTCACCCCACTCACCCCGTTAGTGGCTTGAACAAAGTACTCGAAGAATTTGTCCATCTGTTCTGGAGATTGAAGAATACTGCTGAAGACCTCTGTGACAACAGATACATTTTCAAGAGCACCAGTTGTGGAATCCAACAGCAGATTGACTTTCTGTTCTGGAGAGAGTGAGCCCAAAACTGCCAGCTGAAGAGACAAGTAACAAAACAGACACAGACATTGGCCTCATACGACTTTGACATTCTAAATGAGAGACATGGCAACAAAAGTCACTTGTAACTCTTCATTTTGTACAGTTTTTGAGAACGAGCGAATGTTGGAGCGGCTCCTACCCCGGTGATGTTCAATTCTTTCAGCTCAGAGTAATCAACTTTGTCAGCAAAGGGACCCAAGTTGACCTTCAGCCAGTCCGAGTCATCTTTAATGTTGTTTTGGCAAGCTGTAATTGACGGAACATTCGGGAGGTAAAAGGAATGCTGAACAGAGTGCAAAACTGTCAAAATCTTTTCAAATTAAGTGAACTAGAAACTCATAAAAGAGATTTTTACAAAGGCATATGTTACCATTTACATGCTAAAGCACTAGTAACATTTCAGGTCGTGTCATGGTAGCGACTTTACCTGGAGACTTGAATTGGCTGAGAAACTCTGTCAGATGACTCACAAGGATTTTGGCAATTTCCAGTGTTTTCTCAGAATCCATGTTGCCAAAAACACTTCCAATTCCCTCAACGCTACATCAAACACAAACACACATGCACATATTTGAGTGGTCTCAACGTTAGCTCTGGCTAAAGGCGTTTTATGTGAAATCTCTCCGAGAAACAATGTTTTCCACAATGAATTCAGAAAGCTACTGCTTGTAAAAGGTTAGTGAAAAGCGTTCTACTCTCATTTTCACAAACACTTACACCACTTGGTAGTTGGTGCAGCCGATGTTTGAGATTGTTGTGGTGAGCATCTCGCCAGTGAAACTAGGGAGGACAAGGACGAGTTTCACCTTGAACCAAGCCTCCCAATCAGCTGTGTCAAATGTTGGGAAGTGGGTGCTGATGATGTTGAAGGTCAGGTTCATCACAATGTCTCTGACAGCAGTGGAGATTGCAGGATGCTTTGGAAACAAGACAACATCAAGTCAAGTCATGTGCCTGAAACAGATCTGGCAGGAGGTCACTAGCAGTTCATTGGATAAATACCTGAGGAGAGTTTGTCACCGCTGTTAGAAACTCATCTACATTCTGGAAGGCATCTCCGTTCTCGAGGAATTGGAAGACCGCCTCAATCTGGTTGGTGTCATTCAGTGCTCCAGAGTTCAGCGTCAAGTCAGCCACTTCTGTTGGACTCTTGCCTTCCAGAGAGCCAATCTGCAACGGCACAAGCCAGGACATTTTAGCGGTGCAACTCGTTTCCCTGAAACTTGGAGATGATGGCAGTGACATTAGTAAGAATGCGTATTCATGTGGAATTGCTCAAGCTTCACTTACATCAATTGGTGCCATGCAGCCTGTGAGATCAATACACAAACAAGAAAATCGGTCAGTTGGAAGACAGGTGTACCACAGAGCGCACAGTCCAGTTATACCAGCACAACAAACAAGCATTCTTATCAATTACAGTGCTTTTACGTACCACTAGGTAACTCTTGCACAAGGTCATGTCTGCAAGACACAAGGCCTTCTTCTGGAAGTATGGCCAAAACCTTATCAAGGCCCTTGATTCTAAGGATACAAAAGACTCTTGTTGAGTACCAGGCTTTATATTGTTTGTCCTGTTTGTGTGTTGTACAATCAGGAATTGTACATCTTACATGGCAGTGAAGGAGTCACAGCTGATGTTCACTGGTATGACTGAGAGACTGGCAGGCTGAAGACTGGCAAGCAGAACAAATAGATTCACTTGGAACCACAGCTCAAAGTCACTGGTTTCGAAGGTGGCGAATCGTGGAGCAAGGGCAGTCAGAGTCAGGTTGAGCATGGTGTCTCTGACAGCTGTGTTGTATATGGTGGTAATGTTTGCCTAAAATGGAACAGGAGGAACAAGTTATGAAGAAAGAAGCGTCTTTTCTCTCTCTTCAGCCACTATCACAAGTCCTGTTTGGTACGGAATACTGTTCTTTCATATCTCTGGGGTTTCAGAGACTCTCTGTGAAAACTATACATGGAGTCACCCCACTCACCCCGTTAGTGGCTTGAACAAAGTACTCGAAGAATTTGTCCATCTGTTCTGGAGATTGAAGAATACTGCTGAAGACCTCTGTGACAACAGATACATTTTCAAGAGCACCAGTTGTGGAATCCAACAGCAGATTGACTTTCTGTTCTGGAGAGAGTGAGCCCAAAACTGCCAGCTGAAGAGACAAGTAACAAAACAGACACAGACATTGGCCTCACACGACTTTGACATTCTAAATGAGAGACATGGCAACAAAAGTCACTTGTAACTCTTCATTTTGTACAGTTTTTGAGAACGAGCGAATGTTGGAGCGGCTCCTACCCCGGTGATGTTCAATTCTTTCAGCTCAGAGTAATCAACTTTGTCAGCAAAGGGACCCAAGTTGACCTTCAGCCAGTCCGAGTCATCTTTAATGTTGTTTTGGCAAGCTGTAATTGACGGAACATTCGGGAGGTAAAAGGAATGCTGAACAGAGTGCAAAACTGTCAAAATCTTTTCAAATTAAGTGAACTAGAAACTCATAAAAGAGATTTTTACAAAGGCATATGTTACCATTTACATGCTAAAGCACTAGTAACATTTCAGGTCGTGTCATGGTAGCGACTTTACCTGGAGACTTGAATTGGCTGAGAAACTCTGTCAGATGACTCACAAGGATTTTGGCAATTTCCAGTGTTTTCTCAGAATCCATGTTGCCAAAAACACTTCCAATTCCCTCAACGCTACATCAAACACAAACACACATGCACATATTTGAGTGGTCTCAACGTTAGCTCTGGCTAAAGGCGTTTTATGTGAAATCTCTCCGAGAAACAATGTTTTCCACAATGAATTCAGAAAGCTACTGCTTGTAAAAGGTTAGTGAAAAGCGTTCTACTCTCATTTTCACAAACACTTACACCACTTGGTAGTTGGTGCAGCCGATGTTTGAGATTGTTGTGGTGAGCATCTCGCCAGTGAAACTAGGGAGGACAAGGACGAGTTTCACCTTGAACCAAGCCTCCCAATCAGCTGTGTCAAATGTTGGGAAGTGGGTGCTGATGATGTTGAAGGTCAGGTTCATCACAATGTCTCTGACAGCAGTGGAGATTGCAGGATGCTTTGGAAACAAGACAACATCAAGTCAAGTCATGTGCCTGAAACAGATCTGGCAGGAGGTCACTAGCAGTTCATTGGATAAATACCTGAGGAGAGTTTGTCACCGCTGTTAGAAACTCATCTACATTCTGGAAGGCATCTCCGTTCTCGAGGAATTGGAAGACCGCCTCAATCTGGTTGGTGTCATTCAGTGCTCCAGAGTTCAGCGTCAAGTCAGCCACTTCTGTTGGACTCTTGCCTTCAAGAGAGCCAATCTGCAACGGCACAAGCCAGGACATTTTAGCGGTGCAACACGTTTCCCTGAAACTTGGAGATGATGGCAGTGACATTAGTAAGAATGCGTATTCATGTGAAATTGCTCAAGCTTCACTTACATCAATTGGTGCCATGCAGCCTGTGAGATCAATACACAAACAAGAAAATCGGTCAGTTGGAAGACAGGTGTACCACAGAGCGCACAGTCCAGTTATACCAGCACAACAAACAAGCATTCTTATCAATTACAGTGCTTTTACGTACCACTAGGTAACTCTTGCACAAGGTCATGTCTGCAAGACACAAGGCCTTCTTCTGGAAGTATGGCCAAAACCTTATCAAGGCCCTTGATTCTAAGGATACAAAAGACTCTTGTTGAGTACCAGGCTTTATATTGTTTGTCCTGTTTGTGTGTTGTACAATCAGGAATTGTACATCTTACATGGCAGTGAAGGAGTCACAGCTGATGTTCACTGGTATGACTGAGAGACTGGCAGGCTGAAGACTGGCAAGCAGAACAAATAGATTCACTTGGAACCACAGCTCAAAGTCACTGGTTTCGAAGGTGGCGAATCGTGGAGCAAGGGCAGTCAGAGTCAGGTTGAGCATGGTGTCTCTGACAGCTGTGTTGTATATGGTGGTAATGTTTGCCTAAAATGGAACAGGAGGAACAAGTTATGAAGAAAGAAGCGTCTTTTCTCTCTCTTCAGCCACTATCACAAGTCCTGTTTGGTACGGAATACTGTTCTTTCATATCTCTGGGGTTTCAGAGACTCTCTGTGAAAACTATACATGGAGTCACCCCACTCACCCCGTTAGTGGCTTGAACAAAGTACTCGAAGAATTTGTCCATCTGTTCTGGAGATTGAAGAATACTGCTGAAGACCTCTGTGACAACAGATACATTTTCAAGAGCACCAGTTGTGGAATCCAACAGCAGATTGACTTTCTGTTCTGGAGAGAGTGAGCCCAAAACTGCCAGCTGAAGAGACAAGTAACAAAACAGACACAGACATTGGCCTCATACGACTTTGACATTCTAAATGAGAGACATGGCAACAAAAGTCACTTGTAACTCTTCATTTTGTACAGTTTTTGAGAACGAGCGAATGTTGGAGCGGCTCCTACCCCGGTGATGTTCAATTCTTTCAGCTCAGAGTAATCAACTTTGTCAGCAAAGGGACCCAAGTTGACCTTCAGCCAGTCCGAGTCATCTTTAATGTTGTTTTGGCAAGCTGTAATTGACGGAACATTCGGGAGGTAAAAGGAATGCTGAACAGAGTGCAAAACTGTCAAAATCTTTTCAAATTAAGTGAACTAGAAACTCATAAAAGAGATTTTTACAAAGGCATATGTTACCATTTACATGCTAAAGCACTAGTAACATTTCAGGTCGTGTCATGGTAGCGACTTTACCTGGAGACTTGAATTGGCTGAGAAACTCTGTCAGATGACTCACAAGGATTTTGGCAATTTCCAGTGTTTTCTCAGAATCCATGTTGCCGAAAACACTTCCAATTCCCTCAACGCTACATCAAACACAAACACACATGCACATATTTGAGTGGTCTCAACGTTAGCTCTGGCTAAAGGCGTTTTATGTGAAATCTCTCCGAGAAACAATGTTTTCCACCATGAATTCAGAAAGCTACTGCTTGTAAAAGGTTAGTGAAAAGCGTTCTACTCTCATTTTCACAAACACTTACACCACTTGGTAGTTGGTGCAGCCGATGTTTGAGATTGTTGTGGTGAGCATCTCGCCAGTGAAACTAGGGAGGACAAGGACGAGTTTCACCTTGAACCAAGCCTCCCAATCAGCTGTGTCAAATGTTGGGAAGTGGGTGCTGATGATGTTGAAGGTCAGGTTCATCACAATGTCTCTGACAGCAGTGGAGATTGCAGGATGCTTTGGAAACAAGACAACATCAAGTCAAGTCATGTGCCTGAAACAGATCTGGCAGGAGGTCACTAGCAGTTCATTGGATAAATACCTGAGGAGAGTTTGTCACCGCTGTTAGAAACTCATCTACATTCTGGAAGGCATCTCCGTTCTCGAGGAATTGGAAGACCGCCTCAATCTGGTTGGTGTCATTCAGTGCTCCAGAGTTCAGCGTCAAGTCAGCCACTTCTGTTGGACTCTTGCCTTCCAGAGAGCCAATCTGCAACGGCACAAGCCAGGACATTTTAGCGGTGCAACACGTTTCCCTGAAACTTGGAGATGATGGCAGTGACATTAGTAAGAATGCGTATTCATGTGAAATTGCTCAAGCTTCACTTACATCAATTGGTGCCATGCAGCCTGTGAGATCAATACACAAACAAGAAAATCGGTCAGTTGGAAGACAGGTGTACCACAGAGCGCACAGTCCAGTTATACCAGCACAACAAACAAGCATTCTTATCAATTACAGTGCTTTTACGTACCACTAGGTAACTCTTGCACAAGGTCATGTCTGCAAGACACAAGGCCTTCTTCTGGAAGTATGGCCAAAACCTTATCAAGGCCCTTGATTCTAAGGATACAAAAGACTCTTGTTGAGTACCAGGCTTTATATTGTTTGTCCTGTTTGTGTGTTGTACAATCAGGAATTGTACATCTTACATGGCAGTGAAGGAGTCACAGCTGATGTTCACTGGTATGACTGAGAGACTGGCAGGCTGAAGACTGGCAAGCAGAACAAATAGATTCACTTGGAACCACAGCTCAAAGTCACTGGTTTCGAAGGTGGCGAATCGTGGAGCAAGGGCAGTCAGAGTCAGGTTGAGCATGGTGTCTCTGACAGCTGTGTTGTATATGGTGGTAATGTTTGCCTAAAATGGAACAGGAGGAACAAGTTATGAAGAAAGAAGCGTCTTTTCTCTCTCTTCAGCCACTATCACAAGTCCTGTTTGGTACGGAATACTGTTCTTTCATATCTCTGGGGTTTCAGAGACTCTCTGTGAAAACTATACATGGAGTCACCCCACTCACCCCGTTAGTGGCTTGAACAAAGTACTCGAAGAATTTGTCCATCTGTTCTGGAGATTGAAGAATACTGCTGAAGACCTCTGTGACAACAGATACATTTTCAAGAGCACCAGTTGTGGAATCCAACAGCAGATTGACTTTCTGTTCTGGAGAGAGTGAGCCCAAAACTGCCAGCTGAAGAGACAAGTAACAAAACAGACACAGACATTGGCCTCATACGACTTTGACATTCTAAATGAGAGACATGGCAACAAAAGTCACTTGTAACTCTTCATTTTGTACAGTTTTTGAGAACGAGCGAATGTTGGAGCGGCTCCTACCCCGGTGATGTTCAATTCTTTCAGCTCAGAGTAATCAACTTTGTCAGCAAAGGGACCCAAGTTGACCTTCAGCCAGTCCGAGTCATCTTTAATGTTGTTTTGGCAAGCTGTAATTGACAGAACATTCGGGAGGTAAAAGGAATGCTGAACAGAGTGCAAAACTGTCAAAATCTTTTCAAATTAAGTGAACTAGAAACTCATAAAAGAGATTTTTACAAAGGCATATGTTACCATTTACATGCTAAAGCACTAGTAACATTTCAGGTCGTGTCATGGTAGCGACTTTACCTGGAGACTTGAATTGGCTGAGAAACTCTGTCAGATGACTCACAAGGATTTTGGCAATTTCCAGTGTTTTCTCAGAATCCATGTTGCCGAAAACACTTCCAATTCCCTCAACGCTACATCAAACACAAACACACATGCACATATTTGAGTGGTCTCAACGTTAGCTCTGGCTAAAGGCGTTTTATGTGAAATCTCTCCGAGAAAAAATGTTTTCCACCATGAATTCAGAAAGCTACTGCTTGTAAAAGGTTAGTGAAAAGCGTTCTACTCTCATTTTCACAAACACTTACACCACTTGGTAGTTGGTGCAGCCGATGTTTGAGATTGTTGTGGTGAGCATCTCGCCAGTGAAACTAGGGAGGACAAGGACGAGTTTCACCTTGAACCAAGCCTCCCAATCAGCTGTGTCAAATGTTGGGAAGTGGGTGCTGATGATGTTGAAGGTCAGGTTCATCACAATGTCTCTGACAGCAGTGGAGATTGCAGGATGCTTTGGAAACAAGACAACATCAAGTCAAGTCATGTGCCTGAAACAGATCTGGCAGGAGGTCACTAGCAGTTCATTGGATAAATACCTGAGGAGAGTTTGTCACCGCTGTTAGAAACTCATCTACATTCTGGAAGGCATCTCCGTTCTCGAGGAATTGGAAGACCGCCTCAATCTGGTTGGTGTCATTCAGTGCTCCAGAGTTCAGCGTCAAGTCAGCCACTTCTGTTGGACTCTTGCCTTCCAGAGAGCCAATCTGCAACGGCACAAGCCAGGACATTTTAGCGGTGCAACACGTTTCCCTGAAACTTGGAGATGATGGCAGTGACATTAGTAAGAATGCGTATTCATGTGAAATTGCTCAAGCTTCACTTACATCAATTGGTGCCATGCAGCCTGTGAGATCAATACACAAACAAGAAAATCGGTCAGTTGGAAGACAGGTGTACCACAGAGCGCACAGTCCAGTTATACCAGCACAACAAACAAGCATTCTTATCAATTACAGTGCTTTTACGTACCACTAGGTAACTCTTGCACAAGGTCATGTCTGCAAGACACAAGGCCTTCTTCTGGAAGTATGGCCAAAACCTTATCAAGGCCCTTGATTCTAAGGATACAAAAGACTCTTGTTGAGTACCAGGCTTTATATTGTTTGTCCTGTTTGTGTGTTGTACAATCAGGAATTGTACATCTTACATGGCAGTGAAGGAGTCACAGCTGATGTTCACTGGTATGACTGAGAGACTGGCAGGCTGAAGACTGGCAAGCAGAACAAATAGATTCACTTGGAACCACAGCTCAAAGTCACTGGTTTCGAAGGTGGCGAATCGTGGAGCAAGGGCAGTCAGAGTCAGGTTGAGCATGGTGTCTCTGACAGCTGTGTTGTATATGGTGGTAATGTTTGCCTAAAATGGAACAGGAGGAACAAGTTATGAAGAAAGAAGCGTCTTTTCTCTCTCTTCAGCCACTATCACAAGTCCTGTTTGGTACGGAATACTGTTCTTTCATATCTCTGGGGTTTCAGAGACTCTCTGTGAAAACTATACATGGAGTCACCCCACTCACCCCGTTAGTGGCTTGAACAAAGTACTCGAAGAATTTGTCCATCTGTTCTGGAGATTGAAGAATACTGCTGAAGACCTCTGTGACAACAGATACATTTTCAAGAGCACCAGTTGTGGAATCCAACAGCAGATTGACTTTCTGTTCTGGAGAGAGTGAGCCCAAAACTGCCAGCTGAAGAGACAAGTAACAAAACAGACACAGACATTGGCCTCATACGACTTTGACATTCTAAATGAGAGACATGGCAACAAAAGTCACTTGTAACTCTTCATTTTGTACAGTTTTTGAGAACGAGCGAATGTTGGAGCGGCTCCTACCCCGGTGATGTTCAATTCTTTCAGCTCAGAGTAATCAACTTTGTCAGCAAAGGGACCCAAGTTGACCTTCAGCCAGTCCGAGTCATCTTTAATGTTGTTTTGGCAAGCTGTAATTGACGGAACATTCGGGAGGTAAAAGGAATGCTGAACAGAGTGCAAAACTGTCAAAATCTTTTCAAATTAAGTGAACTAGAAACTCATAAAAGAGATTTTTACAAAGGCATATGTTACCATTTACATGCTAAAGCACTAGTAACATTTCAGGTCGTGTCATGGTAGCGACTTTACCTGGAGACTTGAATTGGCTGAGAAACTCTGTCAGATGACTCACAAGGATTTTGGCAATTTCCAGTGTTTTCTCAGAATCCATGTTGCCAAAAACACTTCCAATTCCCTCAACGCTACATCAAACACAAACACACATGCACATATTTGAGTGGTCTCAACGTTAGCTCTGGCTAAAGGCGTTTTATGTGAAATCTCTCCGAGAAACAATGTTTTCCACCATGAATTCAGAAAGCTACTGCTTGTAAAAGGTTAGTGAAAAGCGTTCTACTCTCATTTTCACAAACACTTACACCACTTGGTAGTTGGTGCAGCCGATGTTTGAGATTGTTGTGGTGAGCATCTCGCCAGTGAAACTAGGGAGGACAAGGACGAGTTTCACCTTGAACCAAGCCTCCCAATCAGCTGTGTCAAATGTTGGGAAGTGGGTGCTGATGATGTTGAAGGTCAGGTTCATCACAATGTCTCTGACAGCAGTGGAGATTGCAGGATGCTTTGGAAACAAGACAACATCAAGTCAAGTCATGTGCCTGAAACAGATCTGGCAGGAGGTCACTAGCAGTTCATTGGATAAATACCTGAGGAGAGTTTGTCACCGCTGTTAGAAACTCATCTACATTCTGGAAGGCATCTCCGTTCTCGAGGAATTGGAAGACCGCCTCAATCTGGTTGGTGTCATTCAGTGCTCCAGAGTTCAGCGTCAAGTCAGCCACTTCTGTTGGACTCTTGCCTTCCAGAGAGCCAATCTGCAACGGCACAAGCCAGGACATTTTAGCGGTGCAACACGTTTCCCTGAAACTTGGAGATGATGGCAGTGACATTAGTAAGAATGCGTATTCATGTGAAATTGCTCAAGCTTCACTTACATCAATTGGTGCCATGCAGCCTGTGAGATCAATACACAAACAAGAAAATCGGTCAGTTGGAAGACAGGTGTACCACAGAGCGCACAGTCCAGTTATACCAGCACAACAAACAAGCATTCTTATCAATTACAGTGCTTTTACGTACCACTAGGTAACTCTTGCACAAGGTCATGTCTGCAAGACACAAGGCCTTCTTCTGGAAGTATGGCCAAAACCTTATCAAGGCCCTTGATTCTAAGGATACAAAAGACTCTTGTTGAGTACCAGGCTTTATATTGTTTGTCCTGTTTGTGTGTTGTACAATCAGGAATTGTACATCTTACATGGCAGTGAAGGAGTCACAGCTGATGTTCACTGGTATGACTGAGAGACTGGCAGGCTGAAGACTGGCAAGCAGAACAAATAGATTCACTTGGAACCACAGCTCAAAGTCACTGGTTTCGAAGGTGGCGAATCGTGGAGCAAGGGCAGTCAGAGTCAGGTTGAGCATGGTGTCTCTGACAGCTGTGTTGTATATGGTGGTAATGTTTGCCTAAAATGGAACAGGAGGAACAAGTTATGAAGAAAGAAGCGTCTTTTCTCTCTCTTCAGCCACTATCACAAGTCCTGTTTGGTACGGAATACTGTTCTTTCATATCTCTGGGGTTTCAGAGACTCTCTGTGAAAACTATACATGGAGTCACCCCACTCACCCCGTTAGTGGCTTGAACAAAGTACTCGAAGAATTTGTCCATCTGTTCTGGAGATTGAAGAATACTGCTGAAGACCTCTGTGACAACAGATACATTTTCAAGAGCACCAGTTGTGGAATCCAACAGCAGATTGACTTTCTGTTCTGGAGAGAGTGAGCCCAAAACTGCCAGCTGAAGAGACAAGTAACAAAACAGACACAGACATTGGCCTCATACGACTTTGACATTCTAAATGAGAGACATGGCAACAAAAGTCACTTGTAACTCTTCATTTTGTACAGTTTTTGAGAACGAGCGAATGTTGGAGCGGCTCCTACCCCGGTGATGTTCAATTCTTTCAGCTCAGAGTAATCAACTTTGTCAGCAAAGGGACCCAAGTTGACCTTCAGCCAGTCCGAGTCATCTTTAATGTTGTTTTGGCAAGCTGTAATTGACGGAACATTCGGGAGGTAAAAGGAATGCTGAACAGAGTGCAAAACTGTCGAAATCTTTTCAAATTAAGTGAACTAGAAACTCATACAAGTGATATTTACAAAGGCATATGTTACCATTTACATGCTAAAGCACTAGTAACATTTCAGGTCGTGTCATGGTAGCGACTTTACCTGGAGACTTGAATTGGCTGAGAAACTCTGTCAGATGACTCACAAGGATTTTGGCAATTTCCAGTGTTTTCTCAGAATCCATGTTGCCGAAAACACTTCCAATTCCCTCAACGCTACATCAAACACAAACACACATGCACATATTTGAGTGGTCTCAACGTTAGCTCTGGCTAAAGGCGTTTTATGTGAAATCTCTCCGAGAAACAATGTTTTCCACCATGAATTCAGAAAGCTACTGCTTGTAAAAGGTTAGTGAAAAGCGTTCTACTCTCATTTTCACAAACACTTACACCACTTGGTAGTTGGTGCAGCCGATGTTTGAGATTGTTGTGGTGAGCATCTCGCCAGTGAAACTAGGGAGGACAAGGACGAGTTTCACCTTGAACCAAGCCTCCCAATCAGCTGTGTCAAATGTTGGGAAGTGGGTGCTGATGATGTTGAAGGTCAGGTTCATCACAATGTCTCTGACAGCAGTGGAGATTGCAGGATGCTTTGGAAACAAGACAACATCAAGTCAAGTCATGTGCCTGAAACAGATCTGGCAGGAGGTCACTAGCAGTTCATTGGATAAATACCTGAGGAGAGTTTGTCACCGCTGTTAGAAACTCATCTACATTCTGGAAGGCATCTCCGTTCTCGAGGAATTGGAAGACCGCCTCAATCTGGTTGGTGTCATTCAGTGCTCCAGAGGTCAGCGTCAAGTCAGCCACTTCTGTTGGACTCTTGCCTTCCAGAGAGCCAATCTGCAACGGCACAAGCCAGGACATTTTAGCGGTGCAACTCGTTTCCCTGAAACTTGGAGATGATGGCAGTGACATTAGTAAGAATGCGTATTCATGTGAAATTGCTCAAGCTTCACTTACATCAATTGGTGCCATGCAGCCTGTGAGATCAATACACAAACAAGAAAATCGGTCAGTTGGAAGACAGGTGTACCACAGAGCGCACAGTCCAGTTATACCAGCACAACAAACAAGCATTCTTATCAATTACAGTGCTTTTACGTACCACTAGGTAACTCTTGCACAAGGTCATGTCTGCAAGACACAAGGCCTTCTTCTGGAAGTATGGCCAAAACCTTATCAAGGCCCTTGATTCTAAGGATACAAAAGACTCTTGTTGAGTACCAGGCTTTATATTGTTTGTCCTGTTTGTGTGTTGTACAATCAGGAATTGTACATCTTACATGGCAGTGAAGGAGTCACAGCTGATGTTCACTGGTATGACTGAGAGACTGGCAGGCTGAAGACTGGCAAGCAGAACAAATAGATTCACTTGGAACCACAGCTCAAAGTCACTGGTTTCGAAGGTGGCGAATCGTGGAGCAAGGGCAGTCAGAGTCAGGTTGAGCATGGTGTCTCTGACAGCTGTGTTGTATATGGTGGTAATGTTTGCCTAATATGGAACAGGAGGAACAAGTTATGAAGAAAGAAGCGTCTTTTCTCTCTCTTCAGCCACAATGTGTTTGGTACTGTTCTTTCATATCTCCAGGGTTTCATAGACTCTCTCTGAAAAGTAAACGGAACCGCACTCACCCCATTAGTGGCTTGAACAAAGTACTCAAAGAATTTGTCCATCTGTTCTGGAGATTGAAGAATACTGCTTAAGACCTCTGTGACAACAGATACGTTTTCAAGAGCACCAGTTGTGGAATCCAACAGCAGATTGACTTTCTCTTCTGGAGAGAGTGAGCCCAAAACTGCCAGCTGAGGAGACAATGGAGCATTATCTTTACTTGACATTCTTAATTACAACTGACAAAATTGAACAACTGGTTGACTTGTCCTCTTTCATTAAGAAAGCTTTTTAGAAACAGATGATATTCATGAGAGTTTCTCACCACTGTGATGTTCAGATTTTTCAGGTCAGAGTAATCTACTTGTTCAGCGAACGGCCCCAAGTTGAGCCTGAGCCACTCTGAATCATTTCCAATGTTCTGCTGGCAAACTGTAAGTGATGGGTCATTAGATTAAAACTATGTTTTGTTTGCAAGCTTCGCGAGCTGAGAACAGAACAGTCTCCTCATCTCTCCTCATGGAACCCTTGCCCGCTTTTCTGATCTTATCCCCTATTTTCCTGACCTGTCCACCCCATCCATGTGACTGTGTTGTGTATATGTATGGTTGAGTTGATGGCCAGACATTTTGGTAGTACTTGTTTCTATCAACATGGTATATTGCAAAAGCAATTAAGGGTTCTCATCATTTTCATCATAAAATGCAAAGGCCATGTAAGCGCTATTTGTAAATGTGCATTGTCAAGCCTATTGTGAAGCACACTTCAAGGCTGTATATCTTGCCATGGTGGCCGCATTACCTGGAGTGCCCAACTGGATGGCAGTCTCCTTCAGATGACTCAGAAGAATTTGAGCAATTTCCTCTCTTTGGCTGGGTTCCATTTGGCTGAAAACACCTCCAATGCCTTCAATGCTGCAGCATAAATGCATTTCAATGAATGCTTCTGTTTTATATGTTATATGTCTATATGTTAATTCAACATATCTGTAAATGATCTGTTCAGAATACTCACAGACTGTGGTAGTTTTTGCAGTTTGCATGTTTAATTATTTTCAAGACCACTTTTTGCATGAAATCTTGTGTCATATATGGCAGGAGCGGTATGAGTCTGACATAAATCCATGTTTGCAGAAAAGAATCACTTTGCATGTTCTCAGTACTGAGGCTATCAAAATCAGCAAACATGGCAACACCATCAGACTGTGCTTGAGGGGGTCCCTAGAGGTAAAAAAAAAAAAAAAAAAGAAGAATCCATACTCCAAAGCAGTTTTTTGTCAAAATAATTTATTGTATGTTTGACTTTGCAAAATGTTTCCCTACCAGATTAAGCAAGATGTCCATTGTGGATTTAACTAACTGTCTCAGATCATTTTGGACAGTCATGAGTTTCTCAGTGGAGAAGCTGACATTGCTCTGCATGCCACATAGAAGTTGACCAGTCACATTTTCCACAGCACTGAGGATCTGTACAGACAAAACAGGAAACCTGCTGTTATTTTGCACCACACAATGGAACTGGTATAAAAATTATTTTTTAAAAATTATTGAATTTAATGTCTAATGCTTTAGATACTGTTTTGCCTCATTTTCAACTTCCTTGAGGAAATATGTAATGGTTATCCTGGTAAGTCAAGCGTATCACCGTCTGATTGTTTAGACATAGGTGGAGACTGTGAATGTTTTGTGTCATTGTATATACGCTTCAATTGTCCCGTTTTCTCTCTCTTCTGTTATAGTTGTTATTTTCTGCTAATATCAGATTAAGCACATTTAATCCTTTATTTTTATTTTGTTATATTCTTTATTTACTTTATTTTATATTTGACAAAAAGAGGACTCAGTGGAAGCTCCAGTTTCAGCCTGAAACAATTAAGCTATACATACTGAAACAATGCTATTTTGTTTTTTTTCCTCCTTAACTAGTTTGCTGGCATAGTTAATTGTGGTTGCACCTCTAATATGTGACAATTTTAGTTTTCATGCAAGTCACACTGCTCAGTCATCATGTCTGTTAAAAAGGATGCGCAGACCACCATGAATTTGGCTGGTAAGAAGAGAAGAGTGCCCTGCCCCTGATTGGAGTCATTTTAATCAATGATGCTTTTCAACATTTTACTGCAACTATTATAATAATTATTACCATGGCATATTCAAGATCAATAACATACATTGAAATACACAATTAAAAAAAGCACAAAAATGATTGTCACACCTAAACTTTTAGCCAAATAGAAAAAGACAATACATCTATTGAATCTTTGCACATACCTACTAATTTCATCGGCCATATTTTAAGCAATCTATCAATCTTACCCAGGAGGTTGCATAGGTGACAGTATGTGGATTACAAGGCGCCAAAACTGAAGCATTAGTGGTTCTGTCAGTGAAAAAGAACTTATTTAATTTAAGTAATCCAAAATACATAAATATATTATATAAAATTGTTTTAGCATATGAGCATGTTAACAAACAAAAATTGTGTGGGAGATAATGAAACTAAGCCTACCTGTTCTCACACTGTTGAATTCCTGATGGAAACAAATACAGTGAATAATCGGTTAAAATATCATTGTTCTAATTTATCTTTTGTCCTGTTTAATTTTTAGCATATGGCTTATTTTTATGAGATTTTAATTTCAATTAAATGCAACTTTTTGTAAGATTTGCTTTACCAAAACAAATAAATGCAGATGAAATGCTTACTTTTTATACAGCCAACTTTCCATTAAATACATGCCCAAGAAATCATTAAATATGCACAGATTTTTTAACAATGTCATACATACAGGCAAAAGTGGGCCATATATTATAATTGTCGTTATTGCCGGCTATTTATAACAGTTTTCAAAGGGTGATCTATTTATTTGATAAAATGTAATTTAGCTTAAAAAAACAATAAGCTTTATAAAATACTTACCATTTGTAGTGGAATCATTAAATATCGGCTAAGAGAAAATAATGGTAGAATTAATATATAATAAAGGAATATAAGTTGTATAATCTAAGAAATACGTACGTTTCCTATAGGTGCTGAGAGACATCCTAAAAGAAAGATATAATAAAGATTTGTTTGTTTGTTAATGAATTCTAATATTATTTGTAAAACTGAAACATGAGCAGGTTGTAATTAATGCCATTACTACAACAATTTTTCATTGTGTAAGAAGACTCTAAAACAAGAATCATCCATGATTCAGCGTGTAACACACTTGCCAATGAACCAGATGGCCACAAAGTCCCAGGTTCAAACCCCACGTACTACCATTGTGTCCCTGAGCAAGACACTTTACCCTGCGTGTCTCCACAGGGGCTGTCCCTGTAACTACTGACTGTAAGGCGCTCTGGATAAGGGCGTCTGATTAATACTGTAAATGTAAATTTAGCATGCCTAGACAAAATAAGCAGTAGAGTTTACTCACCAGTCCATAAGGCACAAACAACTAGAAGCCATGATATGCCTTTCATTGTTGCTTTGTACAAATTATCCTCTCATTTTGGAAATCTATGACATTGAAAAAATATGTTACTGATAATTTAGCAGAAACTAGTCATGAATAGGGACATTATGGACATTTGCCATGTTTATTGTGCCCTGTCTTCAACAAATTGATAGTAGAAAATACTGCATACATACATACAGAAGATATTAATACATACACAGTGTGTGACATGAAGAAGGACATCATAGACAATTTCCTGTAAGTGAAGTTGACATTAAATTTACCACAGTATTGTACTGTACTATTGTAGACAAGAACATTTCTATCATGAACGACTGAGCGACTGTGTTTTAGAACATATTTTGCATTCTGATCAGGCCTGTACTTCATATAGCCTAGGGGCTAACACTTAACTTTTATTTGCTACGGGGCGGCTGAGCCAAAAGTGAATAATTGTACCATTTAACCAATTTATAGTGTAATAATGTATCAAAGTATTTTGCCAGCTCTTATAATAGGTTTAGTCTCTCCCCACATCCATACAAACACTGAAAATTACAATATCATGACAGCAGTACTTATTTTACTTTCAAACAGCCGACTTTTCAAACATGGGTTATTCCTCAATTCCAGCTTCAGCAGTAGCTGCAAAAAAGACACGTTGCACCAGTTCAACTGAAGCACCATTGTGAACTTACCTGTTTATTGTCTTGAGGGATGTGAGGGATGTACAAAGAATGAAGATCGGTCTTGAGACGAACTGTCAGTTTAAGGTGGAGCTAAGTGGCACAGGCAACCTTTTACTTCATGATGTTGGGAACATGAATATCTTATGAAAAACATTGCTATAAAATGGCAACCTAAATGGTTTAAGAAACATTGAGACTTAAATGACAAAACTCTGTTTTCAGAAGACTAATCCATTACTTTTTCATGATTCGTGTGTGTGTGTGTGCACATGCATGTGTGTGTTTGCATTTGGTTTATCATTTGATTTCACTCAATGGTTGTAAATGTGTGCTTCTGTTTGGTGAGATTATGTGTAAGCAATTAAATTTCGAAAAACAACAATGAACACTGGAATGGCATAATCTTGATCCTCAACATTCCCCGATGTGTATTTGTGATTATCTCCACCCAAGGCTGTGCCCTCTTCTACAAACTGATAATACAAAAATAAAACATACATACATACATACATACAGAGTTTACAGGGGTTTTTTTTTATTATTTACCACAGTAAATAATTTCCCACCCATAACCTGTACAAAAAACAATAAGGATGTGCGCCCGTGAACTAGTACATTCACATTTACATTCACAGCATTTATCAGATGCCCTAATCCAGAGCGATTTACAATCAGTAGTGACAGGGACTGTCCCCCCAGAGACACTCAGGGTTAAGTGTTTTACTCAGAACACAATGGTAGGTAGGTGGGCTTTGATCCTGGGACATTGTGGCCTTCTGCTCCATAGGCTCCATGCAGCGATTGTCACTTGTGATACACAGCAGCACAGCACACGGTGCGCACAGCAAAATTTGTCCTCTGCATTTAACCCATCACCCTGAGTGAGATGACAGGCACCCGGGGAGAAGTGTGTGGGGACGGTGCTTTGCTCAGTGGCACCTCAGTGACACCTTGGCGGATTGGGATTTGAACCGGCAAGATTCTGATTACGGGGCCGCTTCCTTAACTGCTAGGCCACCACTGCCCCACTACACTACTAGCAACTAGCAACTACAAACCAGAAAAACACACTAGTATTTTGTTGAATTTCACATGTTTCATAGTGAAACGAAACGTTTCTGCGGAACCTGGTGCTAAGATTTAAACAATTGACAATTGATTTCAACGAATGACATAAAGTACACGTGTGCAACACAGACAAACAGGGGACACAGGCAGAGTAACATTTAACAAAAACATGTTGACAACAATGAGACGGACCACGCTAAACTAGTGAGATGAATAAAAAATGTGCAAATTAAAATAATGAATAGTAAAATAGTAATGTACTGCTGTGCAAAATGGAATTGTGCAATAATAGATAATAATAGATAATGGTAGTAGCCTAGTGGGTAACACACTCGTCTATGAACCAGAAGATCCAGGTTCAAATCCCACTACCATTGTGTCTCTGAGCAAGACTCTTAACCCTAAGTGTCTCCAGGGGGGGACTGTCCCTGTAACTACTGATTGTAAGTCACTCTAGATAAGGGCGTCTGGTAAATGCTGTAAGTGTAAGTGTAATATTACTCAATATAACAGAGGTAGTGTGTGTGATCATCAGTTAGTGTGTCAGTCCAGAGTAGAAAGTTCCTGAGTGTTCAGGTGTCTGATGGCCTGTGGGATTAAGCTGGCAGTGAGGGATGGCAGGAGGGTAGGGTCTTGCAGTCCAATATGGTTCAGTTCCCAAACCAGACAGTGATGCAGCTAAATGCTCTCAATAGTCACCTCACAGATTTTCTATTGGACTAATTTGTCCTCTTGGACTCATTGTTGTGTTGAAATTCATCTTCAGCTTTGTATTGGATGCCTGATGGCTTTGGGCCAAAAGTGACATATTTGGAACTGTACAAAATTTCCCCCGAACCTTCACTAAAGCCCCAGTTGCAACCATGCTTCATCATTCTTTGCATGATGTGAAGTGTTGTCTTTGCACATACCTTTCCAAGCATACCTTTTGAAATTGTGGTCAAAATGTTTGACCTTGGTCTCATAAACATTTCAGATGCCTCGATTTCAAGTCTTTTTCCAGGAAATGATTGATGCCCAAAGATGTTTAGGATTTAACATTTGTATATATGGAGTTAGATATTGTTAGATTAATTTAAAAGATGGATTGCTCATTTAAAGGAAAACAAAGCAGTCAGCCAGCATTCATTGGTAGTAATTCTGAAGATGTGCAGTATGCACTTGATTGCTGGGCATGACCCATCTCTTTTTTTGACCAATCATCTTCCTGACAAGTTTGTGAAGCACACCTTTCAACACATTGCCAAAATCCCCTGTGAGAATGTCAAGAGAATTAGCACTGAAAGAAGCGACACATTTCTCAATAAAACGATGTTAGCTGCTGGTGCAGATGGAGGTGAGTTTTACCCAAAATGAGACTGATATAGCAAAGTTGGCGTGAGCAACTCTTTGGATCTGTCCAGCTGACTACCAAGGACAGCATGGCATCAGCTTGGCAAGAAAGGAGAGCATGAGGAAGTCATGGCGTCAACCACGCTATTTCTGATAAGCGGTAATGACGTGGCAATTTCTGGGACCATGTCCAAATAAGGAATGTTGAGCAATTTAATTGGGTTTAATATGCAATGCGAATAATGTTCGTATTGGTACATGGTATTCGTCTTCGCACAAAGTCGCAGAGCTCACCAGCGTAAGGCTCGTCCTCATTAAACTAACAGAGTGTGTCTTTAGCAGAAATTTTGCTAAAAGGGAGGATCAGGTGACTGGTAAGGCAATTAATAAAAAGAGGGCAGAACCTTATGCCATTCTGTACCACACCTATGAACAGGCATTTAATGGCAGCTCACACTGTCAAACAAGTGAACATAAGGTGTGGCATATTTTTCATATAATGTAATACATTCTTTTTTTTGTTTGTTTTTTTACATATTAATAGGACATAATGTATATTGAGAACCCAAAAGGCATTAGTTATTTATTAGTAAACAGAAACAAAATGAACAAGTGAAAAACAAGGTTTTACGCAACATGCGAAAAAGAACACTGTTCAAAAACCAGATAGCGACTGTGAAATATTGTTGTGGATCGATGACTCATAGCAGTGGCTGCATTGCTGAGGTAATTAAATCCTTGTGATCAATGCAGAGTATCAGGTTGCACCTGTCATAGAGCGGTGACTTATGATCTGACATAAACGGCAACAAAGAAATAAAAAAGAACAGACCTGAGATTAACTCACTGAATCCCATGTGTTAAATGAAAAAAAAAAATGTAAAAGCAGCCACATAATACCAAACACTAAGAAATATATTTTGACTAGATGTGGGCTATTTGCTTTAAATTCTGCAGTCCCTTAAACAGCATTAGTGTGCACATTCACAATTTCCTGGTAATTACATTACGGTGGCCCGACATTTCAGAAAACACAATGACATTACAATAAAAAATACAACAACATTTACAAAAACACAATAATATTACAGAAAATACAACATTCAGAAAATACATTGGTTGTGTTTTGACCTTCATGGCCACTGTATTATTCAGATTGGATCATTTACACTGCCACATATATATTCAGAAAAAAAAAAAAAGAGTCCAACAAAGTCCAAAAGTGTACAATATTACATGCACAATACAAAAACAATGCAACATATTCATGGGTGAGTCATGAATATATGAGTGAAAGTAAGAGAAGACTGAGCCATATTTTCATAAAAGGCAATACAACAGTTTCATGTTATGGTGGTGCAAAAGCACAATGGTTGATACCTTATGTTTCTACAGCTGTCACAACTACGGACTTACGGGGGAAGGAAGCGCAGAGGTCTGACATACTGGGAAGGGGGTTTTATTATTATTCATAAACAAACAAATACAAAGAAACAATGGCGCGGTGGCCGAAAACAGTTTAACATAAATCAAGAACTAAAACTAACCCGTAGGCGTGTGGCGATTGCCAGAACTCAAATTATAAGCAGTGTTACCAACTGAAGTTCACGAAAATGCCAGCGACCCCGAACGGGCGAAAACATCCGGCATTTATGGGGCGTCAGGATTGCATTCCGGTGTGGAGCCCAGCTGCAGGCAATCCTGACAACAGCACAGCTTAGGTCTATTGTGGGATTATGTTGCGTTACATTAGGCGTGTGTTTGCTATTATATGTTAATTAGGAGAAACCCACAAAAAGTGCTCATCATAGACCACCCTGTTTGCCTCAAGCTGGATGTACACAGTGTCTCCCACTTAAAGCTGTTGCACAATGCTGCAAGTTGGCACTGTAATTGATGTCACCAGCAGTGTCCCACATGCACAAAAGTCTCCTTTTATTTTGCACCAGGCTCACCATTGTATTCAATCGTCCATTGATGTTGCCGAAGTCAGAAGCGTGGCAGTGGTGGCCTAGCAGGTAAGGAAGTGGACCCGTAATAAGAAGGTTGCCGGTTCAAGTCCCTGAACCACACAGGTGCCACTGTGGTGCCACTAAGCAAACCTCTGCTCCACCACAGTTATAATAGTTTTGGATTTTTCATTAGTTTTAGTTTTTATTTCGTTTAGATTTTTTTTCTTCAAATTCAGTTAGTTTTAATTAGTTTTTAGAGGCAGATTTACTAGTTTTTATTCGTTTTGATATTTTGAAATTGCTTAGTTTTAGTTTAGTTTTTATTAGTGTTTTTATACAGTGTTAGTTTTAGTTTTTTTTTTGTAAATTAGGATATTGGTCAGGTGCATGAATCAAAATCACCAGAATAGCCTTATCCATCTTAGCTCCGATAAGGTTATTGACTCTTGCAGCTCCGGGTGTTTTTAATTTTGGTTCGAGTGAAGTGGTGAACTTTTTGAAGGTAATCGAGTCACACAGTCGTGTAGACATTCCAGTCTTAATAAACAGATTTACCAATGCTTCTTCTCATTTGTGGTGTTCCTGCGTATTTACTAGCCAGCAGCTACTTGGTCCATTATGGATGCTGTAGTACCACGTTCCTTTCCCATGTTACCTGGCCTGGCTACCGCTTCTCTTTCGGGGGAGGGCGGGCGAGAGGCTAGCTTGTTCAGGTACTCTTGGTTCGCCTTTTTGTGTGAGCTTTTCAAATGGACTTTCAGATTCGTGGGGTTTTTCCCCTTGAGAAGTATTCCACATATTGTATCACCTGCTTCTACAACAAGGCACTTACTTTTATTTTTGCCACTGTCATAATCAAAGAAATCCCAAATAGGACTTTCTTCCGCTTTCTTCCGACTTTCGCTGCAGCCATCACGCTAGCCGGCGACTATGGACGAGTGACGTCACAGACCACGTGTTACCATAATGGTCAAAAACCTGGCTTAAAACTGGCAGCGTGAAGTAAATAGATTTTAATTCAACCCAAAAGGCTTATTACAAAGACAAAAACGAAGGACGTTTTTGCTATAATATTAGTTCGTTTAAGTTTGTTTTGTATACACACAAAACAGTTTCAGTTAGTTTTCGTTTTTTTTTTAACTCTTTATTTCAGTTAACGAAAATGCTTTTACAATTCTAGTTTTAGTTTTATCGTTCGTTTTCGTTAACTATAATAACCTTGTGCTCCACACACTGCTCTCAGGGCGATGGGTTAAAAGCAGAGGACTCATTTTGTTGTGTGCACCATGTGCTGTGCTGCAGTGTCTTTCTTCTTAAAGCCTTAAGTAGTATACCCCCGTGGCAAAGGCTGTAAACGTGCCTAAAAACATACACTAAAACAGAAACATACACTAACGTTTGAAGAGAGAGTGAGAGTGATTGCTGAGCATTTTACTTCTTAAGATATTAAGATACTTTCTACTACAAATCAGTCTCTCCTCCCCTTTTTTTCTAAAATCCTAAGTGGCACGATCTACAATCAGCTTTCTCACTACCTTGCTCAGAACAACACCCAAATCAGTTTGGTTTCACAACTGCTTGTTCCAGCTGATTCCTCACCACAACAGCATCTAAAAAATCTCCCTGGACAATTCTCAAATTCCTCCTACTGTCATTGCACGCAACCCTGGTGTAACCATGGCCAAAACCCTCTCCTACTCATCTAACATTTGCAATCTCTCTTGATCATGTTGAGTTCCTTCTCTCCAACATTAGAAGGACAACATTGTCCGATCTCTGGTCCTCTCCGAACTGGACTGCTGTAAGTGTCTCCTGGCTGGTCTGCGTCTAACCCCTTCCCAGAATCTTCCACACTGGCTTCCTGTAGCTGCCTGCGTTAGATTTTAAATAGTGATGTTTGCCAACTAAGATAAAGGAAGGGTCACCTGCACCCTCATAACTCAGATCTCTCATTACTCATCCCTCTGCACCTTGTACTAGGTAGGTCTTCTCTGTCTTGGCTCCTAGGTGGTGCAATAAACTTCCACTAGATGTTCGAACAGCAGAGTATCTGGCATCTACAGATCAGATCCGGAGTACCCCACCAGGTCCAACCATGACATAGACATTAATGTAACTTATGTAAGTCTCTATAAATATGTTCCATTTATGTAAAGAAGTGAAGTGATTGTAATTGTGATACACAGCAGCACAGCACATGGTGCACACAGTGAAACGTGTCCTCTGCTTTTAACCATCACCCTTAGTGAGCAGTGGGCAGCCATGACAGGCGCCCAGGGAGCAGTGTGTGGGGACGGTGCTTTGCTCAGTGGCACCTCAGTGGCACCTTGGCGGATCGGGATTCGAACCGGCAACCTTCTGATTACGGGGCCGCTTCCTTAACCGCCAGGCCACCACTGCCCCTCCATGTAACTTATGGAAGTAAAAAAAAAATTACTTCTGAGAATTCTGAAATCAGTATCACATTCATAATACACTGTTGAGATATAATCACTGGACAATTGCAAATTGCTACTCATTTAAAATCACACATAAGCATAATTGCACAAACAGCTCTGTACCAGTGGCTGGGTTGTACATTGGTTCCCAATGTTGGTGAACACCCACTTGTAATGTAAAGCAGTGTTTATTTGAAAAGGATCCGGTATTTCCATGGCCGGATTCCAGCAGAGCTGCTGAGACGTCAACCTTGGGGTGACCTGCACGTGAAAAAGAAGCCAGATGATTCATAACAATGTTATGACTACTGTTTTCATTCCTGCTGGCTGTTCAGCAACGTGATTGAGTTTCATCTTTAACGCTTTATTTGACAGAGACGGTTAAAGCTTCATTTCGTTCTTACATTATGTTTAGCATCTGAAATCAGAGTGAGCGACTTATCATCATTGGAATATACCCTGGCTTCAGTAGCTGTAACTTTTCTTCCCACTTTTTCACTCAGAGCACCCAGTTTCTCAAGCATGTCTCCAAGTTGCGTTCTACAGCCCATGCGCTATAGCAGGGAAAGTATCTGGAGCATTTCACCTCTCACTTGTGCATGACACTGTCAGGAGGGTCAGTGGCTGAAATATTCAAGCCACAGAGAAAAAAACTGAGAGGAGAAGGTTTGGATGTTTATGTTTTATGAAATCTTTTTAGAATGTGAAACACAATTTTATTTCATGCTTGTATGACATTGAAACATTATTTTTGCAGGCTACATTGTGCAACAATCCTTGAGTATTTAGTGTGCGTCAAAGCAACACACCAAAGGACTAAGATCCATGCTCAGCAGGCTTCTGCTTATGCAAGGTAATGCCTGCTTTCTAAAAAAAAAAGAAAAGCTTTACACACATTTTACACTACAGAAAGAAGACAAATAATATACTACCATAGCAATGTAACAAGATCATGCTTTTTTTACTTATTGTTATATAGTATAACAAGAAAAAGACTCTTATAGAACACACTTTTGACCAACAACTATTTCTAGAGCATTACTGAGCAATAATCTTGACATTACCGGTTAGGCAGGCCTCCTCTTCCACTTTGAGGAAATCCTTGTGTAAGACTGGTAATACTATTATATCACTAAAACACATTTTGACCTTAGCTTTCCCAGAAAACGTATTTTTAGATACAGGTTATTACTGAAAATGCAAATGAAGAGTGGGGTGGTAGTAGCCTAGTGGTAACACACTCGCCTATGAACCAGAAGACCCAGGTTCAAATCCCACTTACTACCATTGTGCCCTGAGCAAGACACTTAACCCTGAGTTGCTCCAGGGGGGGACTGTCCCTGTAACTACTGATTGTAAGTCGCTCTGGATGAGGGCATCTGATAAATAATGTAAATGAGTGAAATTTAGGACAAGTCACCTATTGACCTTCCCATGTTGAAGACAGGTCAAAGATGAGGGTCATTTTTGTTCTCTTTAACCCATACATGTTGTATTGTTTTTAATAGCATTTAGAATACAAAACATGCCAAAAAAAAAAGAAATCATGACATTTCATCTTTTTCATGACAAGCCATTTTCACCTGTCTGCCAATTGGCTGCCACTCCAAGGACTGATGTACCTCATCGACTCACCCCAAAAACCTCCATGTCATGTTTTCCCTTTTGCCAAGCCTTGTGACGGCTACTGTTCATGTTGCTGTATTTCACTGATGTTCATATGATGCCCTTTTAAGTTTGTGTTGGTGAAACTGTTGATGTTCAAATAGTTCAAATAGCATTAATTGAGAGGAAAACTTCACAGCACCCACAAACATGTGAGCTTGTCAAGTGAGATTCCTTCAGTTAAGTGCACTGTGAACACACATTTTATTTGAACTAAAAAATACTTGGTCTGCTGTACATACATTTCTCAATATCCCACACAATAATAAACTACTTTGCCATTTAAATGGCATCTTTAATTTGAATGAATTGATTTAGTTTTTACCAAGAGTGATGTGGTTAGCCAGTTAGGAAAACTAAATGCACAGGTGACATATCAGCAAACTATATGCGTTTTTTTTGCATGGTATTCTAATGCTTGCAAATATAGTTATCCTGTCTTTTAGCACAACTTTTTTAATAAAGCAAAAGAACTTTTGGATTTTTACCAGACACCAGTTTGTGTAATTAAAGGTTTATCTGCTTATTCATGGATCTTGCAACTGAAAACGAAGCTTTCAGCAACACTTGCAGAAGGTGGTTTTGGTTGTTAAAAAAATGCCCATGTTTTTAAAATGGCATGATAAATAGTTTATGGCAATGGTCTGTTTTTGGTTACATATATACATATATTTTCCTCTCATTATTGTTTTTCTAGCCTATAGTTACCACACATTATTGTTTAAAAATAAATAATCTTTTCTCTTTTGAAATGTAATGTCCTTGTACTAAGTATACTCATTATTTAATAAACACTGCTGTGGGTTTATGTATTTGTAATAACTACAGCTTGAGATTATAACAAATGGGGGTTGAATTAATTAATTTTAATTAATTTACATATATTCAAACAATTAAAGGCCCTCTGTAATCATTTTACTTACCTAAGTCCGAAAAGTAAGGACTAAGTGAAGAACTATTGTCAGTTCAAGTAACAAAAACAGAACTGATAACCTCTTTTTCAGACGCAACTTGCTGCTCATAGGGGTTTTTTGTTTATATTAGCATCTAAGGCATCTTTGGTTGTTGTGTAACTGTCAGTTTGTGGCATTAAAAGGTGTCAGAGTGTTAATCCATGAACAAGTTCATCAGTGTGGACTGGAAATGAGTGAGACCTGTGACTCACCTGTTGTAATATGCATTTGGCTCGTAGTCAACTGTACAAAGGTAAAATGAATTTGTGTACCATGTAAAATGCATATAACGAACAAGTAACACAGGACAAACACCTGCCGTGCTTCACCATATGAGGTCGTGAAAGAAACTACTACCTATTAAAACCTTTGACTTACCACTGTTGTACATTTAGGTGTGATGGAACAGAAAGTGAGCTTGTCAGCCAAAAGCTATTTGTATTAGTGACAGTACTTGATCTCATAGAAGAACTTTCATAAGCCCTTGTCACATGGGCAACAACAAATGCAATTCTTTAACAATGATGCCTGATATTTGGAGATGTCAACGCCTTCTTCAGACAGTTCCTGAACAATTTGGTATGTGGCATGTATGCAGCTGAAAGAAGCCATTGCTTTCGGGGAGCCCCATTTTCCATGATCTGTCAGGGTGGTGCAATGATCTGTGCAAAAATCTGTTGTAATCCTCACTTTATATGTGGGAAATGGTGATTTTGGATTAAACAGCTCATGGAGAGGATGTGTACTAGATGCTACTCAGAGTAATGATATGCAGTGAAATGCTTTTTGTGACTACTACAGACCACAGTATTGCAAATGTTGCAAGTATACAATGAACCAATATGCAAATATTGCAAACATAACCAAATATTACACTTTTACGTCTTTAACATAAAATATGTGTAACTGGTAGGGTGAAGGTGTGCAAATGAGTTAAAGACAATGTTTAAAGAAAAGAGAAAAAGAGCCATAAAAAAAGAGCAGTAAAGTAAAAAGCGCAGAATGATTTTGTGCAAAGTGATTTTGTGCAAAAGAGTGATTGGAGGTGAAAGTGAAAGTGCTGGAGTTCTATGTACTGTTGAAGTTGAGAGCTCGGACAGCCTGCGGGAAGAAGTTCCTCCTCATTCTCTCTGTGTTGGACTTCCCTGATCGCAACAGAGAGAAGAGTCCATTGTTGGGGTGGCTGAGGTCCTTCACTATCTTCCTGGCCCTGGTACAGCACCGTTTGCTGTAGATAGATTGAAGGTCAGGGAGCTTGGTAAGGATGATTCGTTCGTCTGATCGAACCACCCTCTGTAGGGCTCGCCTGTCCTGCATGGTGCTGTTCCCGAACCAGGTTAAGATGTTTCCCATCAGGATGCTCTCTATGGTGCAGGAGTAGAAGTTCCTGAGCACCTTGGAGGGCAGTCTGAAGTCTCTCAGGCGTCTGAGGTGGTAGAGATGCTGCCGGGCCTTTTTCACCACGGTGTTGATGTGACAGGACCATGACAGGTCCTGCGTGATGTGAACACCAAGGTATTGGAAGCTGTCCACTCTCTCCACTGGGCTCCTGTTGATGACAGGTACTGCTTGGTACTGAAGTCCACTATTAACTCCTTTGTCTTGCTGAGATTGTTCCTCTGGCAGCAGTTCACCAGATTTCCAACCTCCTCCAGGTAGGCCGTCTCGTCATTGTCAGAGATCAGGCCCACCACGACGGTGTCGTCAGCAAACTTGATGATGGTGGTGGAGTTAGTAGTGGGTGTACAGTCATGGGTGTACAGGGAGTACAGCAGGGGGCTCAAAACACAGCCCAGGGGGCTCCAGTGCTGAGGGTGATGGAGGCTGAGACATGTCCACCCATCCTTACTGCCTGTGGTCTCCCAGTTAGGAAGTTGGAGATCCACTGAGATGAGCTGAGTCCCAGGTGCTCCAGCTTGGTGGTGAGTGTGGAAGGTATTATTGTGTTAAATGCTGAACTGTAGTCAATGAAATGCATTTTAACATCATTTCCCTTCCGAGTGTCCAGGTGGGTGAGTGCTGTATGGAGGAGATGTGATATGGCGTCATCTGTGGATCGTCATCTGTGGATCGGATTTCATTGTCATGGAATGTTATTTAATGAGCAAATGAACACACATCATTGACATATTTAGGTTGTTGTTTTTTTATATCAGGAACTTTAATATAAAGAAAATAAAAATTAACTTACGACTCAAAAGTAGTTTGAATGGAGCCAGAGTTTCTAATGTCATTGGCAGAGAAAATGAATTTTGACAGTCTTTTATTCATTATGAACTATGTCAGTCCCAGAGAGGCTGAGGAAGTCTTTCATCCCCGGGGCCATACGACTTTACAAATCTGGGGGAATGTGGGGTAGAGGGGAATGTAACTGGAACATTACCTCATTAGCCCCAGCCTGACAAAAAAAAACTGAACTGTGCATGTACCTGCAGAAAAGGGATACATTCTCATTCATTTTCTTTTACACTACCTCCATCATTGGATCCATAGAATTGTTCAAAATTTAAATCTTTTCTACATATTCTTCACCACTCCATGGTTTTAATGTTGTGACTGACCAATGTCATTTTTAAACTGAGCACATTTTAAAACATGCAGTTGAAGTCACCAGATTCGCTGTAATAAATTGAATGTATTTTATTTTATACAATGATAACAGTTGTTATCCTGTTTTTTTTTCCATGGGCACCATGTGTTTGAGACCAGGACCAGGTTTCTTTAGCCAGTGAGAAAATGACGATCACTACATAATAAAGTTAGCACTGCTTTTAAAGGAAACAAGTCCTACACCCAGTATTCTTCACAACCACAGGTCCAAACCCCACCTAATTCCCTTAACCCCAAGTGTCTCCAGGGGGGGACTGTCCCTGTAACTACAAATTGTAAGCCGCTCTGGATAAGGGCGCCTGGTAAATGCTGTAAAATGTTTTTAAACTGGGCACTGTGAGGAGTGTCCCAATTAAATTAGGTTTGCATAATGTGGAATGCCATGTGAAAGAGGTTGTACAAGATGTAGCTGGTTATCTGCATAAACTAATTCATAATAACATAAGAAAGCAAACAGAACCAGTGCAATAGAGTACCATGTGCATGGTACAGTGCATCACCAGTGTGATCAATCCAGAAACTTCCAGAGCTCCTGAGATCAGGACAGTCAAAAAATGTGCAAAAAATGACCTTGGACCCTTTTAGTACGGTGCATGTTACATTACAAACCCAAATGGAATTTACTGAAGGCGACAGGCCGACAAAAATGTTCTGCTGTGTGTGCTGAATGGTAAGCGTAGAAAGGTTATAACTAGTCACTGGTCACATCCATCACCATGAAGATTAGACCTTGGGCCAGTGCTGAAATATTCACAAAGATTCCAAACAGTCAAAGAAGGCTTTCCATAAAATTATTCCCGCTGCTAATTAAAGTGATTTGCTTAATGTGTTTTTAATGTGGATTTTTGTCTTCTTAGAGGGCAGATACTGTTTGTACCATCCAAGAAAAAAAGAAAAAGACGAGAGCAGAGAACATTCCAGAGTCTTTATTCACGCTCAAATCACTCAGCACGTTAGAAAGTCACAAAGGAATGCTTCATTTAGATAATTAGGGTTGAAGTACTGTATGAATACCACCTCATTATTTTGCTATTTGCTATTACTGTACCGAATACTGCAGTACTACAATAGACTTTTGTAGCTAAAAAACTGGATTAATCAAGATTACGGACAATAAACTATTGTGGCTACTAAACCCGGATTGATGGAGATTATGCTCTCTTGACATTTGTGACAGCAGCTGTCAGTGATGGAGAGTTAACTAAAGAAGTAAAAGACCGACAGAATTTATTTAGGAAGTGAGCCAAGAAATGCAATTTGCAGCTGACAGGATCCTACCCATGCTTACTGTTTTAAAAGAAATAGATTTTTTTTTTTTTTTACAATTAATTAGATCACAATTGTTGAAAAGAAAAGTTATAAAACCAACATGTCAATTAAATACACAGGTTTACTGAATGCTGGTTTACTCAGACAGCTGTAGTGTGCTGGCCTGCTGAGATCATGAAATGCTCGTACACCTCACAACTTTCTGGTCCTCTTTATTTGATCCGTTTACAATGCCTATAAAGCAATTCAATTAATCAATTCGCTAATTTACTGTACTCTTCTCTTTTCTCTATGGTATGGGATGGTACATCCTGCCTGGGGATTTCCTTGGTTAGAAAGCATCCCCGTAATCAGAAGGTTGCCGGTTCGAATCCCGAACCGCCAAGGTGCCACTGAGGCTCCTGGGAGCCTGTCATGGCTACCCACTGTCCACCAAGGGTGATGGTTAAAAGCAAAGGACACATTTCGTTGTGTCAACATGTGCTGTGCTGCTGTGTCTCACAGTGACAGTCACTTCACTTTTCTCCTGTATGGACTTCTGATAGTCACCTGCTGGGACTCTAACACACTACCCGGATGCTAATTCATTATACACAAGTGAACTGCCTCTCAATGTTTTCTTCCTGATAGAGTCAGTTTTTTCCTGGCCACTGTTGCCCTCTGGCTTGCTCACCTGGGGACAGTGTACACTGTACACTGTAAAAAGCGCCAAATAAACACAGGTTGATTGATTGATTGATTGATTTAGCAATTAAGTAGTTAACGTGTAAACTAAATAAAGCAAAAATGGTCTATGACGTTGCCTGGAGGGTATTAATCTAAGCGAGTCACGTGTCGCGATATGAATATTTCGATTTAATCCGACTCACGCATAAAACAATCATATTTTACAGAGGGAAAGAGAGAGAGAGAGAGAGAGAGAGGTTTCTTTTACTTTCGTTCTCTGAGTTCGCGTGTTTGTCTGGCGAGATCTGGCAACAGAGGCTCTTGATACCGGAAGTATGGCGGCGTGCTCGTTCGGGTCATAAGAACGTCACGAACATCTTTTTTTTTTTTTTTTAAACGCCCGCTACAGAACGAAGCGGCGTCGCCGCGATGCACGGCGGCGGTATGAACTTGCCGCTCGTCGTCGGTCGCTGCCCGGCCTTGTTTCGCGCAGGCTGTGCTCGGGGCGCGCACCGGTTCCGCCGGGGACCCGCCGACCAGGACGCGCCGACCGCCACGCGTTGGCTCTGCAGCCCCGAGCCGCCGACCGCTTGGTGCCGCAGGCGCCTCTCGGTCGGGGGCGAGCCGGTGAGGGTGAGGTTTGCGCCCAGTCCTACTGGTGAGACTCAGGAGGGACGCCAGTCGCTTTTCTATCCCGGCTGCTGGTGGGCAGTGACGTCAGTAACACTAACATGCAAAGTAGTACAACACGCACTGAAAGAAAATAGGCGAGCTGTAACGCAAGGAAGATATTATGTCCAATAAGACATCATGGGTAGTTGATATGTATTCTGTTAAATTGCGTTGTGCGTGAACCAGTGTAACAGTAACAGCTGTGAACATTCAGATGGTCGGGGTGTGAGGTGTGGTGGCCTGTCCTGGCTCAGCATCCTTGTGGCCCGAGGATAGAGGCTCCTCCTCCTGAGCCTCAGGCTTCGGAGGTGTTTCCCAACCCTGGTCCTGGAGGAACGTCTGCCAGTAAGTTTTCATTCCGGCCCACATGGCTTCACAACCTGCCCCACTCTTTATTAGGCCATTAACGAACATCTGAGCCTAATTAAGGCAGGGCTGGAGCAAAGACGTTCCTCCGGGACCAGGGTTTGGAAACGCTGCTCTACACAACCCGTCTTTATTGATTGATTGATTGATTGATTGATTGATAGATAAGAAACCTTTATTGCATTTGCAATATAGTATGTCAAAAGTACAAGTACTACTGACAGGTCAGGAAAATAAGGGGATAAGATCAGAAAAGCAGGCGGGGGTTACGTGAGGACAGACGGGCAAAAAGTCGAACATTCCATGAGTGTCTCCAGGGGGACTGTCCCATGTAATTACTGATAAATGTGACTCGTGATGTACAACATCACGGACCGGGCTTGAGACTGGGTTTTTCCTGTCCTGTCCTCAGAGGGCATACATTCTTTGGGATAAATTGGTCTGTCTTGATGCTAATTATGCAATACCATCTGCAAACACGGGAAAAACCAATGAGGAAACATGTATATTCATTTGTTTTGTCTTAAATGTTTAATGATCATCTTGGCCAGTGCTGTTTGGAATCCCATGGGTGGCATGCTTTTCTCCTAGGGTTCCTCCACTTGGGTGGTCTGCGGACCGCCTTGTACAACTTCATCTTTGCCAAGAAATATGGCGGTCGCTTCATATTACGCATGGAGGATACAGACCAGACCCGGCTGGTCCCCGGCGCTGCGGACGCTATAGAGGACATGCTGGAATGGGCGGGTGTGTGGAAATGAATTATTACTCATATTGAGCAACCCAGGTCACAAGGAAGAAATATTAATATTATTATATCTCCAGTGTTCTGTGTGTGCTCATTATAAGTTCTGATGGCAAGTACTAATCAAATTGCATGCATGCCTTATTTAAAAGGATTAATATGCTAGATTTTTCATGTAATATGGGGCAGTGGTGGCCTAGTTAAGGAAGGTTGCCAGTTTGAATCCAGATGTGTCAAGGTGCCACTGAGCAAAGCACCGTCCCCATACACTGCTCCACGGGCGCCTGTAATTGCTGCCCATTGCTCACCACGGGTGATGGTTAGAAGCAGAGGACACATTTCGTTGTGTCACCGTGTGCTGTGCTGCAGTGTTTCACAATGACAATCACATCACTTTCACATAAACAGCATATGCTACATAGTGGTGGTGTTAGAAAATATCGATACAGCACTATATTGCAATATTGTATCGATACAGGGACATCAAATATCTATATTTTAGTATACAAACTTAGTCCACCGGGTGGTGCTGTATAGCTGGGTCCTTTGAATTTCTGCTCGGCAAGAGTACCGTCCCCGTGCGTTGTGTGCATCATGTGCTGTGCTGCACGGCAGTGTTTCACAATGACAATCACTTCACTTTCAGGGTTCTTACGGTCATTAAAAACCTGGAAAAGAGAAATTTTCAGGCTTTGAAAGTTTCAGGCCTTGATAAGTTTTGGAATTCTAAGTGAACAAGTTCTGGGTACACAGTTCCCGTAAGATGTTTTCTACGTACTACAACGTTTAAAAGTAGCGGAGGCCTGTAGTATCTTTGCTGGTTTACGTAGTGAACCATATCACGTGGTGCTGCGTGCATTGCTTACATCTTCCAGAACCTTCTCAGCCACATGTCTCCTTTCAAAAGGCATGTAAATTACAGCTGATGATCTACGCCGGAACATGATTGGTCCATTTTACTCTGGCTGGGGCTGCGCAAACTTGGAGGATGAAACACTGTTGTTTAAGTCAAGCTTTTGAAAGTGAAGAGATTGTCATTGTGAAACACTGCAGCACACGGTGACACAACAAAATGTGTACTCTGCTTTTAACCAATTACCCTTGGTGAGCAGTGGGCAGCCATGACAGGCGCCCGGGGAGCAGTGTGTGGGGACGGTGCCTTTTGTGTTTTTTTTTTTTTGTTTTTGTTTTTTATCACATTTGCAAAGAAATTTCAGAGAACAACATATGGTCATGATCATTTGACTTAGAGTAATTGGGGAAAAAAAACATGGAAATTCTTCTGTAAAAATGTGTTCGAACCCTGCACGTGTTTAGCTGTAAAAAGTCCTCATTTGTAATACAAACTGTGCTTATGGCCGCGGCATTAAAATAGGGATCCCTCCGGATGAGAGTCCCCGCCGAGGGGGAGACCATGGGCCCTACCTGCAGTCCCAGAGGCTGGCCCTGTATGCTGATGCGGCACAGAAGCTCGTAGAAGGCGGCATGGCGTACCACTGCTTCTGCAGCTCCCAGAGGCTGGAGCTGCTGAAGAAAGAGGCCCTGAGGAGCGGAGAGACGCCACGGTGTGTTTGTGTGTGTTCAAATAAATAATTACACCCCTAAAATTACAACAAAAAAAAAAAGTCACTGTACAGTTAACAGGGGACGTAAGATGCTTCCAATTGGCTGTGCCTTGTGCAAATGGGGCGTGGCGGTAAAGTTATATTCAGTATATAACAGTGGGTCAAAAGGGCATAAACTTGGTCGGAACTCCAGATGTTTGTTAGTCATGTCCGTGTCCCCTTTCTCCTTTCTTCCGGTGCGATGCAGTTATGACAACCGCTGTAGACACCTGCGACCTGAACAGGTGGCAGAGAAGCTGGCTCGGGGTGCCGCTCACGCGATCCGCTTCAAGCTGCAGCCGGGAGTCAAACCCTATGAGGACCTGGTTTTTGGCTGGAACCGTCACGAGGTGGCTGACGTGGAGGGCGACCCAGTAATTGTCAAGGGCGACGGGTTCCCCACCTACCACCTGGCCAACGTGGTGGACGACCACCACATGGGGGTCAGTCACGTTCTGAGAGGCACAGAATGGCTGATCTCCACCTCCAAACACTTGCTGCTTTACCACGCCCTGGGCTGGGAGCCGCCCACCTTCGGACACCTGCCCCTCCTGCTCAACAAGGACGGCAGCAAGCTCTCCAAACGCCAGGGGGACATCTTCATCCAGAGCTTCCGCCAGCGGGGGGCTCTTCCTGAGGCGCTGCTCGATGTCGTCACTCACTGTGGCTCTGGCTTCTCCAGTTAGTACGAGCGCGACTGTTGCTTGCGTGCGTCTCCCTCCAGCGTTGTGCTTTTAAGCGGAATATTTTCCCCCATGCAGGTAACCGCGTGGGGCGAAAGCTGGAGCAACTGATAGCGGAGTTCAATGAGTCAAAAATCACAACCCATTCGGCGTTACTCGACCTGGAGAAGTTGCCCGAATTTAACAGGTGATGTCACCTTCTAGCCTCTACACAAGCTTGCAAGTATGTGTTCGTGTTTTTTAAAAAAATCGCATTTTGCAGGATCCACCTTCTCCGTAGGATAGAGGATCCGGAGAGCTGTTTCCACCTGGAGAACGAACTGAGGGGGTACATCACTCAGACTTACGGTGCCCGAATACAGGAAGAGGACGTTCTGGAGTCCGCCTACATCCAACGGGTCCTTCATCTGCGGAAGGTAATACGGTCCTAAAACCGAGAGAGAGAATCGAATTTAGTTATGTTCTGCGTTCCTTCTTTTCCAGGGTCATTTCTCCTACCTGTGTGAGCTGGTCAGCCCCCTGTACTCATATCTGTGGGTCAGGCCCGCTGTCCCCCACAAACAGCTGGAGGAGTTGACGCCAGAGGCCGACGCAGTCACCTCGCAGGCCATCCAGTGAGTGTCACATTTATTCACTTATTTCTCTGAGAAAATACACGCTCTTGTGCCGGGTAAAGTTAAGAGTGATAAATATTCAAACGTTGTGGTTTTTACATCACAAATTCCTGAGAGGTTGAACACTTGAAGCAGGGCCGATAGCAGATCTCCTGACGTACTGACATGACTGATAAATAAATAAATAAATAAATATTAGCCCCCCGATACTGAAGCAACAATATTTTATGTCATTCTGTCGAAGTTTACCAATTGAATGAACTGAGTGAACCTATCCTTCTCATATGATTCGCTGCTTGTGAATTTGTTTTGGTGATTGATTAAAGGTAAATATGTTGTAAAGAAATGTTGAGATGCTATTAAATGTTCATTGCATTTACAACATATATAAATCTCTGGGTCTAACCCCAGTTCTTGCATGGCAGATGAACCGAATAAATACAGAGTATTGTATTATTGTATTTTTTTATACTGTATTTTTTTATTTTTTATTATTGTATTGTATTATTGCAGAGGCCTTATTAATTTTCACAGGGTTTCATCCGAACACCACGCCTCAGCCACACCCACCCTGTACAACAGTGCAGCTTTCTTAAAGTCGTAAAGTCTTACAAGTCGTATGTGTGACATCAGCGATAGCCCAGGTGGGAGTGGATATGGAGTTGGACGACGCTGAACTTGTAGTTAAAAATTCAAGAACATGAGACAACAAGCCAAATTTGTCACCACCTAAAATATCCCATTTATATCCAACTGTTCCTATTTACTACTATATGTAGTACCTGTACCTGTTTTGAGAAAAAACATTTTTAATTAAGATGCGGTATTTGGAAATAACATTTGCAGTGATGTAAAGATTTCATAATAAGTAATTTTGTGAGGATTTTATTGATAGTTAAGCAAGTGCCATTTATCATATTGCAATCGCATATCACAATATTGAACTATGTGAGTCAATATCTATCTATTTATTTATTTGTTTATTTAGCCGAATTGTTCAGCCCTGAAATAAGAAACCAAAAATATTGCAGTCACTGCCTCTTGGCTTGCTGCAGAACAGGTAATATTAGTCTGGTAACATAGACAAAGGCTAAAAACAGATATTAATATTTCAAATTATAATATATTACTTAAGCTCATACAATACAATTAATATTGCACACAGATGCTAGTTTTATACTGGGTTTGTTCATCTCGCGTTCTCACTACCGAGCATACCCATGGACCCCGCCTAACAAAGATGATCAGGGTTACACACAAGCTTTTTATATATCTGAACCCAGGGGCCAACCAGTAGTGTTAAAAGTGTGTTGCATACATAGCACCCTCACCCCCCAGGCCTTGAGAAGTTTCGGAATATGAAATAAACATATAGAGTCATGGAAAGTCATTGAAATCTGACCGACACATGAATGTATAATGTGAAGTACATACTTCCCGTAAGACTGTGCAAGAAAAGTTTTTCTACGTTTACAACTAGCGCTGGTCTGTAGTATCTTCGCTGGCTTTACGTAGTGAACCGCTGGTGCTGCGTACGTTGCTTCCATATTCCAGGACCTCCACAGCCGCGTCTCGTGTTAAAAGTCATGTAAATTAGAGCTGATGATCTACGCCGGAAACATGATGGGTCTTGGGCTGCGCAAACTTGGAGGAAGAAACACTGTCAAACTTTTCAGGGTTGTCATAAGTTTAGTTTAACAGTTTTCTCGTAAATTTGACGTAATTTTTTCACATTTGCACATACATTTCAGAGAACCTGTGGTCATGCTGAATGCTGAGAACACACTGAAAGGTCTCCCTTTAGCCCTGAGAATACATCATCCATGAAAGAAATGTCTGACCATCGAACTCATTCCCACTTTGGGAAAAAAAAAATCAATTTCACATAAGTCTTGGCCCACAGAACATGACAGCACTTCTGAACCATGTTCAATTATGGCTTCCTTATTTTCATGATCAAACCCACGTGCAGGTCTTACACACAGAGAAAACTCCAGTTTCTCTGGATCTGGGCAGTGGTGGCCAAGCGGTTAAGGAAGCGGCCCCTTAATCACAAGGTTGCCGGTTCGAATTCTGATCCGCCAAGTTGCCGCTGAGCAAAGCACCGTCCCCACACACTGCTCCCCGGGCACCTGTCATGGCTGCCCACTGCTCACCAAGGGTGATGGTTAAATGCAGAGGACACATTTTGTTGTCACCGTGTGCTATGCTGCAGTGTTTCACACTGACAATCACTTCACTTTCATCTTTTGATGTGATTTGCAAAGCTTTTACTTTTTAATGTTGATGAACATTGTCTTTTCACGCTCTCTCTCACAGATTGAAGAGCCTCTGGTCCTCTTTACTTCTGAGCGACTATGCGTCTCTAACATATTTTATAGCTAATCATGTTAATTAATTAACCTAATTAGTTTCAAGATGTTCTCCCAGCTGAATCTTTTTAAACTTTTTCTTATACTTTATGATATACAATTTATATTATCAGCTATTTGTTGGCCCCATGTCCTGTAGCAGGCATCAAATTTGAATTGAGCTCATTTAGTGGATAAAATGTAGTTGTCCATGTTTTTGTGAAATAAAATAGTGGCTTGTGTCTTTTTCAGCTTTACTGGAGTTTGGTTTGTATGCATCTTGTGTAATCTCCCGTTTTCTGTCGTTGCGGGCAGACTGATGGAGGGTCATGGGAAAGAGCTGACCACTGAGGGCCTGAACTCAGAGCTGAAGGCCCTGGCAAAGAAGATGAAGTCCACCAAATACAGCACGGTGATGAAGCTGCTGCGCCTCGCCCTCAGCGGCCAGCAGGTGGCGCAGATCCGCCCTTCCCATCCCATTCAACATTGTCCTCTTCTTTTACCTGGAAAATTTGGAATGGTCGCACTGTGGCATAATACCAACTATCTGCTGGACCCTTTATTAATGCTCTGCTATTAAGAGTAGCATAAAAATTCCTTTACATAACCAGTCTCTGTGGGCCAGTTCCTTTTGACCCAAACCTTATTTTAGGCTTTGAAGGCCCCACCCCCAACCGTATGGGCCCCGGGTAATCGTTCCCCTTTTTGTCCCCCTACTACGACGATTAATTCAGAAATAAGCATGATGTAATCATCTTATAAGGACTGGCCACCACAGGCTTATAATTAATTAGAACTGAATTCACATCTCTTCTATTACACAGAAATTTGCCTGGTTTAAAAATGGCATTTAACTTAACATGTAGCAAATGTTTCAACTTTATAAGCAGATTGTAGGCTATGAGTGAAAGTTAAAAAAAAAATTTTTTTTGTTTCTACCTGCAGCAGGGACCAAGTGTAGCTGAGATGATGGTGTCTCTAGGAAGTGGAGAAAGCTGCCAGCGACTGCGCAGAGTTCTGCAACAATCGCCAAATGTTCCCTCCTCCTCATAATAATAATAATAATAATAATAAAAACTTTTTAAAAACCTTCGTTTCGGGTGGTTGTTTTAAGGCCCTGCTTTCACCGGGGTAGATCTGACAGATGAAGGGGAGGGGCAGCCGGCGGTAATCATTTCTGCGTGACTCCCGTATAAAGTCACATGGCAGTTGCAGCCGCTGCGGACATGGCGACGGGCGACACTTCGGGCGCTTTGGGGACCTGGCTGAGTAAGTGTCGCTGCTTTCAAAACTTCGCTCTATAATAACCTGTGCGGTTGTTGAACTCATTTGGAATATTAATAAGAGGTGTTATTATTTCTGCTTTTGACTGATTATTTCGCGTTTTTAACGCGATGTGGGTTTAGTTTGTTTTAGTTTATGTGTGTGTGTGTGTATGTATATATATTGCCGGTGCTGCTGCTCTTTCTCGCAGAAAACAGGAAGTTGCGGAGTAAAAAAAAAAAAGTAATGCGCTTTTTTTTTTTTTTCTTTCGGACGATCTCGACGTTTCGTCGGTCGGTCACGTGCCGTCCGTCGCAACGTCTAGACAGCGCGCGCCCCCCCTTTGGCGGTGTCAGACCCGCCCCCACGACCCCCATTTCAGCAAAGAAAAAATGAGAAAAAGTGAATAAATGGCGTGACACTCCCGTCACATCAGCGCTGATGGGATTTGAACACATATATAGGGGGGGGGGTGCTCCCAGCCCGAGACTGATGAAGTGTGTTTGGTTTTCAGATAAGGCCACGGACCCCGAGAACCCGGCTGACCGGTGGGACTGCATCCAAAGGTTCTATGAGCTGGTGAACAGAGAGCCAGAGGGGTAGCGTATTTTTTATTTTTATTTTTTGCAGCTTTGCAATATGGTCTAGACAACATCTCACATGCTCTGTCATATTCTCCTCACTGTTGTAATTTCCTGAAGTGGGTGAATTGTGGCCTAGTAGCCTAGTGGGTAACACCCTCACCTATGAACCAAAAGACCACAACGTCACAGGTTCAAATCCCGCTTACTATCGTTTTGTCCCTGAGCAAGTGTCTCCATGTAAATGAATTGTCATCGTCACATTGAGCTGGTTTTCCACTTCGTTGACAGGCCCCAGACAGCCGTGCGACTCTTGGCCCATAAGATCCAGTCACCTCAGGAGAAGGAGGCCCTGCAGGCCATTACAGTAAGAATGGTTTCCCTCTTCACCCTTTAACCGTTACACAGGCCTTCCTGTTACTGTGGTGGCGAATTGGCTGAAGATTCGATCAATAAATTTGCAGAAGAGGAGACAATTGTTCATTGCAATACATGCTTAAACAATGATCAACTCATAACACATTTCAATAACTTTAATGCACAAATAATAGTGCTCATTGTATGTGTCCCCAACAAATATCTTATTTATCTGTGCTCCTTCATGCATACACAAATTGAAAGTGAAGTGATTGTCAGTGTGAAACACTGCAGCACAGCACACAGTGACACAACGAAATGTGTTCTCTGCATTTAACCATCACCCTTGGTGAGCAGAGGGCAGCCATGACAGGTGCCCGGGGAGCAGTGTGTGGGAAGCCCAGAGGCCCACAAGCATAACCCACAAATATCACAACAACGAAAGGTCCTCGGTTTGATATCGGGCAGACACAGCCTCCTTTTGGGGGCTGTGGTGGCCTAGTGGGTAAGGAAGTGGACCTGTAATTGGAAGGTCTCACAGTGACAGTTACTTCACTTTCACTTACTAGAAGAGTGGGTAACACCCTCGCCTGCAAACCAGAAGACCACAAAGTCCGAGGTTCAAACCCCACTTACTACCATCGTGTCCCTGAGCAGGACACTTAACCCTGAGTGTCTCCAGGGGGGGACTGTCCCTGTAACTACTGATTGCTAGTTGCTCTGGATAAGGGCGTCGGCTGAATGCCGTAAATGTTCCACATCACTGCTACTCACAGCAAGATGCTACAATACATGGAGAAGGAGTCAGAAGCTAAAAATGACTGCACATGCATTCTTGTTTGTTCTCGCATCGAAAGCTTCTGGAAGCCTGCATGAACTACTGCGGCAAGAAATTCCATAATGAGGCCGGGAAGTTCAGATTCTTGAACGAACTCATCAAAGTGCTGTCACCGAAGGTAGAGAAGTGTAAAATGTGGATACTAAAGAAACGGCCTATTTTAAACGGTGTACGTGTTGACCCCACTGCGACGTTCTCCTGCTCCTGCTCAGTATCTCGGTGCCTACAGCGCGGAGGTCGTCAAGCAGAAGGTGGCGGAGATGCTGTACAGTTGGACCCAGTGGCTGAAGGACGAGCCCAAGATTCAGGAGGCCTACACAATGCTGAAGAAACAAGGTGTGTGGCGCAAGCGCTGGCGAGATGTTCCTTCTCGGTCAGGTTTTTTGCTCAGCAGGTTGATCGGTTTGTTCCACTGGTGTCCAGGCATCATAAAAAAAGACCCCAAGCTGCCGGAGGAAATCTTTATGCCGCCGCCATCTCAGAGGGTGGAAGTGTCCGTATTTGATGATGAGGACAAGTCAAAGGTGGGTGTCACCGGATTTTACTGCTTCGAAATTATTGTAGAGTCAAAGATTCCTGAAAAAATGTCCACCAAAAGTCCAAGAAAAGCCTATTTCTATACAGCCCTGGAGAAACCGAAGAGACTTTTTCATATTCATTTAAGTTAAAGTTATGGATGCTGTTAGATGGAGGGTGTTGATCGCGTTCTGTCCTGTTTCAGCTATTAGCGCGGTTACTGAAGAGCACCAACCCTGAAGATCTGCAGACCGCCAACAGATTTATCAAAAACACCATCAAAGAGGTACGTGGGTTTTAGGCACTCAGAACGGAGCCCGAACCCTCGTTTCATCGCGTCTTTTCCGCCCTTTGGTGGCAGGAGCAGGAGAAGGTGGAGCGGGAGAGCAGGCGCGTCAACACGCTGGAGGAGGTGGAGAAGAATGCCACGCAGCTCAGAGGCCTGCTGGAGCGCCATCGCGGGAGTGGAGCCCATGCCCAGCCCACCGACGGCATGAAGGTGTGTGTGCATGTGCATGAACTTAGTACCCCCCGCCCGTCCGGCTGCATCTCCATATCGACCCTAAAGATACATACAGAATGGTTGTGAGAGCTCATGGTGGGTGTGGTTTTATCCATGAGCGAGCGAGTGAGAGAGAGAGTGGTGCTCTTCTCCAGAGCAGCTTGGGCTCAAATGTCACCGAATGAATGGATTGGAAATGCATTGTTGGTTTCTTGTAATTTTCCACCCACCTGTAACGGTTACATACTTATTGGGGTGGTCGCAGCCTGGTGGGTAAGATACTCAGCCACAAAGTCGCAGGTTCAAACCCCACTTACTACCATTGTGTCCCTGAGCAAGACACTTCACTGTCCCTGTAACTAACTTACTGCTCTTTCTTTTATGGCTCTTTCTTCTTTCTTTAAACATTGTAAAAACTGTAACTCATTTGCACACCTTCACCCTACCAGTTACACATATTTTATGTTAAAGACGTAAAAGTGTAATACTTGGTTATGTTTGCAATATTTGCATATTGGTTCATTGTTTACTTGCAACATTTGCAATACTGTGGTCTGTAGCAGTTGCAGAAAGCATTTCACTGCACATCATACCGTGTATGACTGTGTATGTGACAAATAAAATTTGAATTTGAATTTGAACTACTTTGACTTACTGCATATTGCATAATGGACTCAAACCTAAAATGATGCATATATGTATACGCTGTAATTTATTAATTTTTTTTTTTTCTTTTCAGACCCTTTATGAACGCTGTGACAAGTTGAGGCCAAATCTCTTCCGACTGGCCAGCGAGACTGTAGATAATGATGAGGCACTAGGTAAACATGCAATATAATCCTCAGCATAATAATTTAGCGTCTCTAAAAGAGATGAAAAATGATGTGAAGTGAAATATTGCAGCTGAAGGGCAAGAATGACTAATATTTCATGCATATACAAACATTATGCGCTGGATTTTTGTGATAAAGTGTGACATTGAACAAATATGAAACAATGATTCATATTACGTCATTAATGACACTGTTGACTGTTCTGACATTTTAGCCCAAATTCTGCAAGCCAATGATCAGCTGACCTCAGTGATAACCATCTACAAGGAGATGTCAGAGAAGCCTGGGGTGAACGGCAGGCGTTCCTCAGATGAAGGTAAGCTTTGCCCATTTACAGCATCCTAATATGTTGCTCTTAAATTCGATTCATTTCAAGATTTGAAAATGATTAGAAAATAATAATAATAATAATAACCGTCAGAGCCGCCAAGCCCAGTCAGAAGTTACCACCTCATTGACTTTTCCACTCTGGACACAAAGCCGGGAAATACTACCTCCTCTAGTGCAGATGTAGAAAGCAACGATTCTCTTCTGCTCATGGACAAAGAGCTGGCAGCTGCTGGTGAGTCTTCTTCTTCTTCCAGAAGAAGACCCCTCTGTCCATTGTACTGTTGTACCAGGTTCTAATGTGCATAATAGAACGGGGGCAAAAACCCTGAACCCCTTTTATTCGTCTGACAGGATTCAGCGAATCAGCCATGGACCAGGCCACAGTGGGTCCTTTCAAATCCTACTGTAATGAGCTACTTGAGGTATTTTCCATCATATACACGACCACGATTACTGTTAATGTTTTAATTCCTGAAATGATCCACTGGAAGTGTGATGATCTGCGGTTTGGGGATCAGCTACAGGACATTGTTCAGGTCCGGAAGCAACGGACTAAGAATGGTGGCGTGGAGCAGTGGAGCCCTGGGGGAGGCCTGCTTCTGACATCACTGTGCTGTGGAACCGACGAGAAGTCGCAGAATTACTCGTAAGCATCCATGGCTGAAAAATAGCCGAACCAGTTAATACCCCAGTTAATAATAGTAAATTAGTTAATAGTCCATGCTCAGCAGTGTGCCAGGACTGTTCACCACTGATTTAATGAGAAGAAAAGTGCTAATGAACAGTGTGTTACTGCCAGTACCATTGGACTCTGAGGTTTGGGTTTTCTGAGGATCAAATATCCGACTCAGGAGTTGGAATTTCCAACCTTCAAGTAGAACTGAAACAGAGAAGTTGATTCCATGTGATTATGAAGCTGATGCCTTTGTGTCTTTTTTTATTTTTATGTTCTGTTCTGTCCGGCAGTGCAGACCCGTTCACATCAGCACCAGGGTCTCCCTCCAAGCTTTCCAGTCTGACTCCAGTCAGCTCCTTGGCAACTCTGTCTGTATCTTTAGATTCTATTAGACCAAGTAAGTCAGGTTTAGATATTTCCCACACAAGTTTCACAATGAGTCACAATTAAATGTAACAAATTAATAACAATATATATAATTGTTTCATAATTGTGATTACATGTATTAAACTTCTCTCTCTCTCTCTCTCTCTCTCTCTCTCTCTATATATATATATATATATATATATATATATGCATTTTAAAAGTATCAGCTTTACATGATCTGTGTGAAATCTGACTGCTGCTATGAAAATGTCTGTCATCTGTGCATCACAGGCCCGCTTGAACCCATCACAGTCTACGACCGTTGGGGCATTCACGTGTCGCTGCACTTCTGCTGCGACAGCCCACAGTCCCCCCCGGGCGTCGCTGTCTTCGTCACTTCCGCGGTGAACACGTCAGCACTTCCTGTTTTGGATGTTGTCTTCCAAGCTGCTGTTCCCAAGGTAGTGATTGAATCAGCCAACCAGCTAAATAACGTGGATCTAACGTGTTCTCTCATTGTGGTGAACTGTTCACATTTTTTTCCCATCACTTCGTCACCCATCACATGAGTATCTGACTTCCTCTTTCCCTTAATTTAAAAAAAAAAAAAAAAAAACTATCATGCTTTCATTTTCAGAGTATGACTGTGAAGCTGCAGCCTGCAACAGGGAAGGATCTCCCGCCGTACAACCCCATACTGCCCCCTGCATCCATATCGCAGATAATGCTTCTGGCCAATCCGGTCCGGGTAAGACTCCCAACACACAGAATGTCTCATTACTGACCTTTCTCAGATTAATGCCATCAGCCATTCATACATGGCAGATCTATGTGAAAGTCTTGTAAAGCGGTTGTCTTGCGTTCCCTAGGCTCCAGTGCGTCTGAGATACAAGTTGATGTTCATGCACGGTGACCAGAAGATCAGTGAGTTGGGGGAGATCGACCACTTCCCAGAGTGGGGCTCCTGGTCCAGGTCGTGACCCTGGGAAAATGCCCTGAATCTGAGACTTTTATGTGGATTCATGCGACTGCTGAGCCAAAGAAAACAAAAGCCATAGGCATTTGTTTGCATGACCGTGCTTTACTGAATTTGAGATAAAAGGCTTTTTTTTTTTTTTTTTTTTAGAATAAGAAAAGCTTTTATTTTTACAACAAATTATTATGGTCAAGTTAAGGATCAGGAATAATGTTGCATATTTGTACATTAATGGTACCTTAAATATGTTGCATGATATTGGCATTAGTGAAAGTGACAGATGGAAGGTACTGGTTATTTTTATATATTATTTATCTAGTCAAGTGTGTTTGAAATACTGCTGATGCCCTGATGTTCCTGACACCAATGTTCTCTAGCCAGTGTCTGAAAATAGTGTTCAAGCATGAACAAGATGATGTCCATTTTGATCGGAACTGAACTGAATGAAATGATGGCATATATTTTTGTATTGTTCATAAGTTAAACATCATTTATCTGGAAAGGTACCGCCACCAGGTGTATTGTTTATTGCAGGCAGCGATGCAGCCCGAGACATGAGCCATGCCAAAACTTTCACTGGCCAATAAAAAAAAGAGGGCATTTAGCTTGATATTTTACCTTGCTTCAGACATCAGTGATTTAATCAAGTAGGGGACTGATTTCGGGGGACTGAGCTAATCAAGACCACGCTGACTTTATCCCGTCGTCAAAAGGACTGACATGATCACTTCACTCTTTATGTAGCGATGGGAGTCAGTGGAGTTCAGATAAATACGGTAGGTACATTATTACATGAAGGTTGTTCTTTTGGTGCTGCTATTACACGGTGGTGGTGGTTAATAAGGAGCAACAATCTTGTTGAGGTGATGCATATTCAAATGTCCCACCAGCAGGCACTTCCAGATGAGATTTGTACAGCTTCAGCGCACAAAACTGCTTTAGAGCAATACTTTTATTGTCATATTATTACCCCATCTTGTTTGACAAGTTAAATACATGAACATGGTACACGTGAGACAAACATAGGACTCCTAAAGTGCCAATCAAAACTCAGACTGGAAACAAGGGGTGGAAGTGGGGGATGATGGGTACCCCGCCAATCCCACGTTACATTGCTTCAGAATGGCCCCGGAGGCCGGAGGGAGGGGGGCCTGTTTCTCCCGTTTTTCTTTTCCGACAAAAATGGAAGAAAAAAAACGTTCCAGGAGAGCAGAGTCCACATGGGTGTACACACAATGTTTACACGCATACACACACACACACATATATATAAATATATATACACACACACACCTGAATGTGTTTCAAGTGCAGGGTCATTAAATTGTCTCTTTTTTTTTTTTTTTTGTTCCATGCGTGATCCAGTATATCGTTGAAAAATGTTGTAAGTGCTACAAAAGCCACGGTAAAATCAGCTTCCTCTGTATCGCCGTACAGACATCTGGCAGTGGTAGATATACAGATGCGGGTTGATTGCCACTTCCTGTCACCAAAAAAAACCCACTTCCGGTTTCTGCATGCTGAGCACAAATGCCTCCGTTACGGTGTTACGTAAGCCCCGTAAAAACACTTAAAATTCCACCGGCGCTGCTCAGGAATGGATAAGGGAATACATGTTGGCAGGTAAACTCCTCTTGCGGCAATACTGGCCACGCCCACTGTCCTTAAAAAGATCAGCTACAACCAAAGAGAAGTAGAGGACGGATTAAGGATATTTTTGACGTACTCTATATGTTTGTTATGAGCAGATTGCGGATTTTCTTGGTTTACCTCTGTTTTTCCATTTAAAAGTCTTGTCTTTAGAGGTCCTCCTACTCTTCATCCTGCTCATCCTCACCCCCCTTGCTCTCTTCTAACACTTCCCCTTCCTCCGTTTCCCCTTCCACGCATTCTTCCTGGTTCTCTAGCATTTCCTCCTGGTCCGTTTCTTCCGCCAGGGTCTCTTCTGGTGTCCTCTCCTCATTTGCTATGCACGTTTCCTGATCCTCTCCTTCTTCCTCTTCTTTTTCTGACCCCTCCATTTCCTCCTCCCCTCTACATCCCTGATCTTCTTCACCTTTCACATCTCCTTCCCCCTCCCTCTCCAGCTCTTTTGCCTCCTTTTCTTCTGGCTGCGTTTCCTCTCCCTCATCTTTCTCTGGCTCATCTGTTTGCTGTTCGTTGTCATCCACACCTTCTGTCTCTTCCGCTTCGTCCTCTTTTCCCTCCTCCCCATCTTCTGCCTCACAGTGATTTTCCTCTGTTTCTTCCATCTGACTGTGATCTATTTCATCTGGTTCTATGTCCTCATCAGCAACAGGCTCCAGGTGGTTCTGATCTAGGTGGTTGTGGTCTACAGGCTTCAGTTCTATGTGGTTGTTCAGGGCAGAGTACGGGTAGCTGTGGTTGTGATTCTGGTCCTGGTTGCGGTTCTGGTTCTGCTGTTGTCCATCCTCTTCTAGCGTGATCTCAAACTGGAAGCGGTCCTGCTGGCCATGCTGGTTTCGGTCTGGTGGGGGCGAGGGGCTCTGGGGCATGGTGCTCTGATACCAGTCACGATTCTCCTCCAGAGTGTCCAGAATCTCCTGGGCATCTGGGTGGACCAGGTCCGCCCACGTCTCCCACAAGGGGTGGACAATGTAGTCGATGAAGCCCACCTAAGAGAAAATGAGAGTACATTAAAAGATTGGGATCAATAACTTTTTCACGCTCTGATGATAATCACAAACGATGTATGATGATGTACGCAATAGTATGTTGTTAAGCCTATAGATTTTATAACGCCCTCTGGTGGCCTACAAACACCATTATTCCAGACTACAGGGTGGGCCATTTATATGGATACACCTTAATAAAATGGGAATGGTTGGTGACATTGAACACATTTTATAAGTGGTCAGAAACCTGTGAATAACTCATGAAAGAATAAAGTTACGTTAAAACCCCATTGTTTTTCTTGGGAAATTACCAATAAATTTGATGTGTCACATGACCCTCTTCCTATTGAAAAACAAAAGTTGGATCCAATGGCCGACTTCAAAATGGCCACTATGGTCACCACCCATCTTGAAAAGTTTGCCCCCTCACATATACTAATGTGCCACAAACAGGATGTTAATATCACCAACCATTCCCATTTTATTAAGGTGGATCCATATAAATGGCCCATCCAGTACATGAAATGGAAGGAAAATTGTATGAACCTGAATCTGAGGCAAATGGCCAAATCATACATGCAAGGGTCACCTGGCTCTTCTCTACAGAAGCAGTGTGTTTGTCACACATGGCGCTGATCTCCATGCCCCTCTCTCTCTCTTTGTCCCCCTGCCTGAAGAACTCTTCCATGATGCGCTCTGTCCATTGCCGATAGAGCACCAGGGGCTTGGTGGGGTTGCTGAGGTCCGCACAGTGCACCATGTTCCTCAGAACCTACACACAGACACACACACCAAAGTCTGTTCCTGTGCTATAAATCAGACCCCCAACAATTAAAAGACTCTGGCATCAGATCATTACTCTCTCCTGAGATGTTGGAAGCTCTTATTTGGACCTTTTCCTGAGCAGTGCTACACGCTGTCCACCTGTTCATACCTGAATGCGCTCAGTGTAGTGGTCTAACAGCAGAACTCCTGAACTGGTCACCTTCTTCATCTCCACCATCGTCTTCAGGTCAGCCAGCAGGGTCATGTGCTTAGACATGTCTGTGGCCAGTACCTGGAGTAGGCAACACAGGTTCATAATTATGTCCAACTGCACACAAAACTACACACATTAACCATCAATGTAATTTGTTCACTGTTCACGCACAAAACGGGAAACTGTTGTTGTAGTTGCAGATGTCCTTTTTGACATTGACGTTGAGATAACATCTACTGATATCATGAAGCCTACACGCAAACATCAGCAAGAAATGATTCAAGCACTGAGAAGCTGAGACTACTACCACCTTTAAGAAACATTTGAAAACCCTCTTGTTTAAAAAGTATTTCAAACGAGTCTAACACTAACACACGCACACACACTCACAAAAAAATATATATATATGTAAATGTGTGTGTATGTGTTAGTGTTAGACTCGTTTAAAATACACATACATATACACACCTGTGTGTGTGTGTGTGTGTGTGTGTGTGTGTGTGTGTATATATATATATATATATATATATATATATATATGTGTGTGTATATGTCTAGCACTTAACAATTCCCTGGCATGTTCTATTCCTGACAAGTTAGGCCTTATCAGGGCTTATCAGTTTTGTAACTCAAAATCTATAGAATCTGAATAAGAATTGCTGGTGTCTTCCTCTTGTAAGTCGCTTTGGATAAAGTAAAGTGTAGTAAAGTAAATCTGGGGTAGGAAAGTGGAACAGAAGGAGGAATTAAACCCGGTTTCGAGAGGCCGCAGGGCTCTCACCATATCAATGACCAGCTTTCGGAGGCTCTGGCGCTGGCGTTTGGTGAGGTTCTGGAAAATGTCACAGTTCTCCTGGTGCAGCAGTTTGAAGCCCACGGCCAGGTGGTGGTTCTCCAGTACAGACTCATCATTGTACATCAAAGCCAGCTCTGAGTCTGAAAGACAGAGAAAATGATTCGGAATTAGTGCTCTAGTCTTTATCACTACCATTATTAGAGGATGAGGTCTTACTGGTGTTGATGAGGAACTGGTTGGAGACGCCTGGATGATCTACGTCGTGGATGGCAGCGGCGAAAAGAGCAGCCAGGATCTCGAGATCGGTGAATACAGCCTGAGGCAAGAAATTTCCATTTATTTCTTATTATTTTGTTCCAATGTGGATTTTATTTCTACTTTTTTAATGAACTGAAAGCACATTTAAATTAAAGGTTAAAGGCCTTGATGTGTTGATCAAGACCAACTCACATCCAGCGCTGGAGTGGACAGAAGCACGTGGGTCGACTGAGTGACATCTGCAGCATGCAAGCTGTTGTGGTACGCCACGTTGCTATGGTAATGGTCCTCCAGCGTCATGACATACGAGACAAACGTGTCAACGGGGATCCGGAATGTCTTCAACAGGTCTCTCTCCTGCATGCACGCGCACACACACACACACACACACACACGATATACAGACTAGAACGGAATTGAAGACTCTTAATTCCAGGTTCACTTCCATAGAGATGGTTATACATCTGGAATCACAGTTCAATTATTGCTCCTTATGAGCAATGGGACAATTTGCTACATTCATGGCCAATATATTTTTCAAACTTTACATAGTTGAACAAAGTACGAACACTCTTCACTGACAAGTCCTGGCTGAAATGAGAGGACGCTCCCACCTGAAAGATGGCGTACATGATGCAGCTCAGCGGTCTGTTGTTGGCCAGTTCAGCCACCCTGAAGATGTTAAAGCTCCATTTATTCAAGTCCTCCAGCTCCTACAGGGTCAGAAATGATGTGTCTGTGTGTGTGTTTCATCTTATAACTATCTGAAGTGAATGATACCGTGTGTGTGTGTATATGTATTACCTTGGCCAGTGCATCTTCATGCTCCGTGTTGACTCCGAAGCGTGGCAGGGATGAACTGGACAGGCTGTGTGTGTGTGACAGCTCCCTCACCCCACTGATGTGGCTCATCGGCTTCTCCTTCAGAGTCGGAGACATAATCTCCACTTCGTTCTGCTGGTCTGAAGCCAACAAACACACACAGACGCAACGTGGTGTGAGCACACGACAAGACTCTTAGCGAGTTTCTGTGTGATGGTAGTTGTGAACAGGCGCCTTCCTCACCCAGGAAGGTGCTGGAGATGTACTCAGACACCTGGTTGCCAGAGCGACTCATCTCTGACAAATGAGAGAGTTCTCGGTTCAGCATTCTTTTGAACTGCACAGACAGAAAGAAGAGTGGTGAGGATTATCCTAGCAGGTAAAACAGCGGAAGACCCCAAAGTCACAGGTTCAAACCCCACTTACTACCATTGTTTCCCTGAGCAAGACACTTAAAGGTCCCCTGACATTAAATCATTTTTTTGCTTTCATATCGGTCTTGTAGGTCCCCTAATACTTTATCTCGAGTGTCTTTCCGAAATTCAGCCATGGTGCAGATTTACAGCCCCTTAGATCCAGTCCCACAATGAGATTTCCCAGGACGCGCCATTTCGGTGTCTAGAGCTTTATATGCTAATGAGGAGGAGAGAGGCGGGACGAGGAGGAGAGCGGCCTATAGAAGTTGAGCAGGCATTCGCGGAAACGACGTCACCAACACCGTTCACCAACCACATTGTTTAGCCCAGACAGGAAGACATGTTGGTGTTTTTCCTGAAAAAATAAAATCAACTCTGCAATGCTTCACACGTTTGGAAGCCATGACGGTCGGTGGAGATAATGTTTTAGGGGAGGGGTGGGTAAAGCATGAGAAATGGGAGGTAACCTTTCCCCATATGACGTCATAAGGGGAGAAGTTCCAGATCCGACCGTCTGAGCTTTTGCTCTCTGAACAGCGAAGCAGAATGACCAAAACACTCTTTACACCTATCGCCATTTCTAGCCACTGCAGGACCATAGACAGGCTCGGGTCACTCGTATTAATGTTCAGTAATTTCACAAAGTCACATTTTCACGACAGAGGAGTTTTAACCCTGAGTGTCTCCTGGGGGACTGTCCCTGCACCTACTGATTGTAGAGGTCAGGCAGAGGCCAACGTACCTTGCTGGAGGCCATGTCACTGACGGACCGGTGTGTCTGTATCGTCTCCAGCTGATCCAGGCACCAGTCCAGCTCCTCCAGCGTGTCCAGGGCCAGCTGCTGGTACTGGTGATCTGACACAGAGCGAGCAGAGGAAAGTGTGTTCGTCCGCGGCAAGAGTTTTTATTGATTAAAACACACACACAGGTACACCCTCACACCCGCCAGGGCGATTATGAGCACATAATCATGACAGGGGCGCAGTCATTAACACCATCGTGTCACTCACAAAGACTCTCAGTACTGATTAAAATTATATAAGCGAGATTTCGCTACCTGTCAGCGAGGTCTTGGGACACGAGGTCTGGCTACTCAGTGGCGACCTCCTGTGGACAAAAAAAAAAAAAAGAGAACTGTGATGAAGCAGCGCAGAAGCCCACTGACAACTGGTGGAGAGGGAAATAGATGCCCACACTGATAAAAAAAAACAGGCAGATGGCAGACAACAGATACCGTTCTACATACATGGATCTGGTGAAATGGCTGGCAATGCAGGGGTTAAAACTATGGAAACACCAAGCTGAATAAGAACCATGGGCCCAAGTTTCCAGGTCCCATGTTAACATTATTAGTTGGCAGTTACGCTATGCCAGTTGTCCAAAGTGACTCCCATCCAGTGTCAGGAAGGTCCCCCATCGCCACGGCGATGGGACAGTGGGCAGCAGATTGATGTCTGTTGTAACATTGGTCCTTTGTCATCATGGCTGTTTCCATTGTTTTCCCCTACCCTCTACATTGCTACATTGCACACAGACTCGTTTTTTTTTTTTTTCTGCGACTGTCACATGTCGAAAATTGCACTGACTTGACAGTGGGCGTGCTGACGTTGGCGAGGACGGTGAAGTTACTCCTCACGGACCGTAAGCTGGCAAGCACCTGGGCACACGGGCACAGACACGCCAGTCAGAAGATATGGGAGACACGGAAGCTACAGCCAAAGCCTCGTATGGCCCCTGTTTACCTCCACCACTCACCTGAGCAAAGGGGGTGACGATGAAGTCTTCCGCAGTGTGCCTGAAAGACAGAGGGGGGGAAGTGGTTCGACAGATATAGGAGGTATGATTCATTCGTTAATCAATCAATCATGAATCATAAAGAAATCTTCACCTAATGTGGATTTTTGTGAGACTGGAGGCACATTTGAAACGCTAGACAGATGAACATGGGACATTTACGACAGAGACATGCTTTTCTGTGTGAGCTTGTGTCCAAAAAGCAAATATGGTTATCGAGTTAAGTGATATTTTACCACATTTACAGGCATGCAAAAACATTTTACATTTTATTCATTTCTTTCTACAGTTGGCACCAACTGCTTCTGTGTATTCAGTGTTAAGTCATTACTTTTTTTGCCAGTAGAAAGAGCTGATTAAGAGTTTTCATTTGATATGCTCAATTTTGTCATTGATACATAAAAATAAACTATACATACAGTACAGGCCAAAAGTTTGGACACACCTTCACATTCAATGTGTTTTCTTAATTTTCAGGACCATTTACATTGGTAGATTCTCACTGAAGGCATCAAAACTATAAATGACCACATGTGGAGTTATGTACTTAACAAGAAAAGGTGAAATAACTGAAAACATGTTTTATATTCTAGTTTCTTTGCTCTGATTACTGCTTTGCTCACTCTTGCCATTCTCTCGATGAGCTTCAAGAGGTCGTCACCTGAAATGCTTCTCCAACAGTCTTGAAGGAGTTCCCAGAGGTGTTTAGCACTTGTTGGTCCCGCTCACCCCAAACCATCTGGATTGGGTTCAGGTCCGGTGACTGTGGAGTCCAGGTCTCCACTTTTTATTAAGTACATAACTCCACATGTGTTCATTCCTAGTTTTGATGACTTCATTGAGAATCTACCAACGTAAATTATCATGAAAATAAAGAAAACACATTGAATGAGAAGGTGGGTCCAAACTTTTGGCTAGTGCGCATCTCATTCACTTTTGAATGAGACGGAGTCTACAACTGACACAAGTGGCTCAGGTAGTACAGCTCATCCAGGATGGCACATCAATGTGAGCTGTGGCAAGATGGTTTGCTGTGTCTGTCAGCGTAGTGTCCAGAGCATGGAGGTGCTACCAGTAGACAGGCCAGTACATCAGGAGATGTGGAGGAGGCCGTAGGAGGGAAACAACCCAGCAGCAGCGCTGCTACCTCCACCTTTGTGTAAGGAGGAACGGGTGGAGCACTGCCAGAGCCCTGCAAAATGACCTCCAGCAGGCCACAAATGTGCCCTTGTCTGCTCAAATGGTCAGAAACAGACTCAGACATGAGGGAGGTATGAGGGCCCGGCGTCCACAGGTGGGGGTTGTGTTTACAGCCCAACACCATGCAGCATATTTGCCATTTGCCAGAGAACACCAAGATTGGCAAATAAGCCACTGGTGGCCTTTGCTCTTCACAGATCAAAGCAGGTTCACACTGAACACATGTGACAGAGTCTGAAGATGCCGTGGAGAACATTCTGCTGCCTGCAACACCCAATAGCATGATGAGGGGTTTGGCAGTGAGTTAGTAATGCCATTAGGTACAGAGATGAGATCCTCAGAGCCCTTGTGAGATCATATGCTGTTGAGGTTGGCCCTGGGTTCCTCCTGAAGATAATGCTAGACCTCATCTGGTCGGGGTGTCAGCAGTTCTTGCAAGACGAAGGCATTGATGCTATGGACTGGCCTACCCGCCACCTCATCAGGAGCATACCCAGGCATTGTAGGGAGGTCATACAGGCACATGGAGGCCACACACACTACTGAGCCTCATTTTGACTCTTTTTAATGACATTACATCAAAGTTGGAATAGCCTGTAGTGTGTTTTCCCAGATCTCCATGGGTTTAAATTTAAGTTCCATTCATAATTTTGGTGCGATTTTGTTGTCAGCACATTCAACTATGTAAAGAAGAAAGTATTTAATAAGAATATTTCATTCATTCAGCTCCAGGATGTCTTATTTTTGTGTTCCCTTTACTTGTTGAGAAGTGTACATAAATACATATATGAATTATGGTAAAGGTGGGGCCATTTGAATATTGTCTCATTACAAATAACTCATATTAACACCTTGATAACACAAATTGGGTTGAAAAGGACAGTGAGGTTCTTAACAGGGATCTGATGGAAGAACCATACATACACATTTCACAAAGAGACAAGTCGACATGACAACAACAGACAACCGCAGCTTTGAAGACTTTCTGAATCTCCATAATCTAACATCCTATACAGTCAAAAATGATAAAATGATGGTAATAAATGTATTGTTTTGAAGAGAAATGCTTGATTACAACTATAAGTGTGTGTGTGAAGACATCTAAAATGTGTGTGTGTGCGTGCACGCGTGGGGGTATGCTGCTAGGATCCCACCCTTCACTGGCAACTGAGGTGCGGGACACGGTTTTGGGGGACATGTCGTAGTCAGAGTCGGACCGGTACAGGAAGGATTCGCGCCGCTGGCTCTGGGGGAAGGAGGGGTGGAGCATCAGCCCTGGACTCGCCTGCAAGTCCAGAGGAGTACGCGCGGGTGACACGCCGTTCTCCATCTCAAAGCTGTGGGGGGGAAAAAGAAAACGTACTGTGCACCACTGACAATCAATCTGGCCAATCGGCCGATAGGAACGCCCCCGACGGGTTATGCAATAAGATGAGACGGAGTGTGGGAAAAGGCTGAAACGAGAAGAGAGTATCAGTGACAGTATCAGGCCTCATTACGTCCGGCTCTCTTACGTAATAAACCACACAGAGCAGAACTTCGCATCTTCCTTCGAGCGGGTGTGGACGGAGGGCGGGAATGATGGGGAGAAAGAGATGATGGGTGTGTGTGTGAGAGTGAGAGAGAGAGAGAGAGAATATCTTTCAAGATGAATTACTAACCAAACACTACGTCTTTATCCACCTCATGATTTTCTCTGAATGTCTTAAACGAGTCCGCACGAAAAACAAAAATCCAGTGGCGAACAGAAACATTAGAATGATCATTCATTCTATGTGAACTATGTTGGATGTAAGACAAACAGACCAAACAGTTTCTTCAACCAAAGTCACTGATGATGGTGTTCATGCTTTTGTTTAAAGAAAAAAAAAAAAAACTCTAATATCAATATAAACCAAAACCCTAATATAATATCCAAAATATATTACAAAGTGTGACAAAGTGACGTTAGGCATTTCCTATTCACGCTGAATGGGGTGATGTCACATGTGACAAAATAACTTGTGTAAAGTGAAGTGAAGTGATTGTCACATGTGATACACAGCAGCACAGCACATGGTGCACACAGTGAAATGTGTCCTCTGCATTTATCCCATCACCCTTGGTGAGCAGAGGGCAGCCATGACAGGCGCCCGGGGAGCAGTGTGTGGGGACGGTGCTTTGCTCAGTGGCACCTCAGTGGCACCTTGGCAGATTCGAACCGGCAACCTTCTGATTACGGGGCCACTTCCTTAACCGCTAGGCCACCACTGCCCCATCCGTCGCTTCACGTTGCTTCACACCCATTCTTCCCAAATTCTCCCACACTGCCCCTCTGCTATGTTCCCTCCACTGGCTCCCAGTAGCTGCACGCATCAGGTTCAGATCAGCCTACAAATCCTCATCCTACCTCACAGCCCTTATTACACCTCGCACTGCACCTCGTATACTCCGAGGCTCCAGTACTGCTCGCCTGGTCCCTCCATCTCTGAAGGTAAAAGGAAGACGTTCATCTAGACTCTTCTCCGTCTTGGCCCCTCGGTGGTGGAATGAACTTCCCCTCGAGGTCAGAACAGCTCAGTCACTGAGCACCTTCAAACGGCAGCTCAAGACCTTCCTCTTTAGAGAATATTTAGATTAACTTGTAACCTTCTTATTGTCTGACTTCTGTATAGAAACTACAACAGAGTGAATAAAAAGATTGTATTCATAGTTGGGGGTCCAGAATTGAGGACTTCATCGATAGTAACTTGAAAGCATGTTTGTAAGTCGCTCTGGATCAGGGCATCTGCCAAATGCCTTAAATGTAAATGTTAAAGTCAGGCGTGGGACAAGAACCAGCCAATCAAATCCATTTATGTTAATTTGACAAATATGAAAGTGTTGGTTGTCCATCGGCATATTGCAGGCCGGGTTCGACTCCCAGTATGGGAACATCTGACCTTCTGAGACATTTTCCATGAACTTCTGGGTTGGGTTGTAGTAGTCTAGTGGGTAAGACACTCACCTATGCACCAGAACACCAGTCCCAGGTTCAAACCCCACTTACTACTGTCCCTGAGCAAGACACTTAACCCTGAGTGTCTCCAGGTGGACTGTCCCTGTCCCTACTGGTTGTGAGGTGCTCTGGATCAGGGCGTCTGGTAAATGGCAGAAATTTTGATGAATGAGTGATTGGTTGCTGAGCTTCCTGAACTGCAGACATGCCGCCTTAGTCTTGTGTACAGTAAACAAAAGCATTAATGTAATTTTTAATAATTGCAGTAATCTTCATTTTAACAGGTCTGTCAAAATGTTATAGAAATAATGGTCAATATTTCATGTATCAATATTGAGTAAAATATTAACTCCCTCATCCTGGTGATCATGTGATGGTGTCACCAGAACGTCATTGGACCGCCTTCAGCAGTGGTGAAACACGTGTCTATTAACTATTAGTTATGGAGAAAGGAACATCTGACCCTAACAAAAGACCCGATTCTGCTGGAAGGACTATGCAAGTAACAGGGTGGCCTTTGCAGAACCTGGACTGACTGCAGTCCCTGAGGCACCATTGAGTTTCTTGTTGCACAAGGAGATTCTGCAGACGAATGTCACGATGCAGCGAGAAAGGAAGATATGACATTAAACCCTGTGACAGAGTGGGTTGTCACTACAGCTGAGCATGTGCTCTGTGCAAGTTCAGCACCCTGGTGACCTGAGCTCAGGACCAATCCTCCAAAAATCAAAAATGAAATTCAGTCAGCCCCAAACAACATTAAGCTTAAGCTGCTGGTGATACATGAGTTTTTCAGATGATGCAGAGAAAGAGAGAGTGGTGGAATCTTCAGGATTTGACAAGTCGCAGAAAAGTCTACAGATGGCCTCTCTTTACCTGTCCGGGTCAGCGTGAGTGATGGCGATCCTCGGCGGAATCCGCAGCGGGAGGGTCGTGGGACGGGGCACTATGCTCAGGGCCTCTGGAGAGCGGGTACGGTCCCGTGGGCGGAGCCAACAAGGCACTTGCAAGCTGGAGGAGAGCCTTCGGCTCCTCCCACGCCGAAGCTCCGCCCCCAGCGTGCTGCCGGACGTGTAGGAGCGGCTGTAGCGCGCCGTGTCTCCCTTCTCTCCGCCCCCTGACGCGTCGTTGCCCTGCAAAATCAATCAGGTCAGGAAAAATAAACGGTGAAACAAAGAAAACAATAACACAGCATTTATGACTATGATTATGAATTAATTTCATAGTATATTTCCAGATTTGTGTGTTTCAATGTCAAATAAATGTACAAGGTGCGAGTGTAAGTGTGCCAGTCGTTGTTTGTGTTTTTGTGTGTAAAGTGTGTGTGTGTGTGTGTGTGTGTGTGTGTGTGTGTGTGTGTGAGACACAGTGAGCTGCTGATCTGCACTGCAGCACCGTAGCAACAAAACACAGGGGGAATGGCAGCAGTTGCTAGGCAACACTGCCGTGTTCCATGCTGCGTTTGAAGTTGTCTGGGCCCAGATGCTTGAGGACTGCTGGATCGCTACTCAGCAGAGAACACACACACACACACACACACACAGTGCGTCAGTCCTCAACATACACTGAACCCTCAGGGCGTTCCAAGCCCTTCGCTTGTCTGTCATAATTATCATTCTTCCCGGCATAAACAGACGCAGATTCCACTACGGGCCACTAGGGGGCAACCATTCTTAACACGGTGCAGCTCCTTCAGGGTCACTTCAGTTATATAAGGATGTCAGACTGCATGTGTATGCCAGGCGTTACAATTTAGTGCAACATGTGAGTTTTATATTGTGTGCGTGTGTGTGTGTGTGTGTGTGTGAGACACACGTTAGCATGCGAGTTCATGGCATTTTATTATGTGCCTGCAAAACGTTCAACTTCTGCAACTTTTCATGTTGCAGTGTGTTGTGTGTGCCAGTGTATTCACAAGAGCATTTCAATTCTAAATAAAAAAAAAAAATTATAAATGGCTGAGTGTGTCTTAATAAGGGTGGTAGTAGCCTAGTGGGTAACACACTCGCCTGTGAACCAGAAGACCCAGGTTCAAATCCCACTTACTAACATTGTGTCCCTGAGCAAGACACTTAACCCTGAGTGTCTCCAGGGGGGGACTGTCCCTGTAACTACTGATTGTAAGTCGCTCTGGATAAGGGCGTCTAGTAAATGCTGTAAATGTAAATGTTACAAACCAGGGGGTGGGGTCATTGCCGGACATCTTACCCCAAAAGCCATTTCGTAGTCAGACCTCAGATTACATTTACATTTACAGAATTTATCAGACGCCCTTATCCAGAGCGACTTACAATCAGTAGTTACAGGGACAGTCCCCCCCTGGAGACACTCAGGGTTAAGTGTCTTGCTCAGAGACACAATGGTAGTAAGTGGGGTTTGAACCTGAGTCTTACCCACTAGGCCACATTATTCTGCAGCAAGATGGGATCAGTTTTACTCATCGTGTGGCCCAGCCGTCAGATTTGATTTTTGTGTATATATAAGATTTATAGACAATGCATGGAGTGTACGATCTGTAGACTGACATCGGCACGTGAAACCCACCCAGTGGATTTGGCATGCCGCTGGTGGGAAGGTCAGGGTGCCGGGCCCACCGAGAACCCGGCGTAAACACGGCAGCACGTTCATACCTCCTCTCCCGTCACAGTCAGCACGCTGCGGCTCTTCTTCATCCTGATTGGCTGGTTCTTGGCTCCGGAGCGAACCGGAGTAGAACCCAGGCAGCAGAGCAGGTGGAGAGCCAGGTCAAACAGGGTCACGCCAGGGTGGAACCGTGGGTCACGCCGGATCAGGCCCACACCCCCATTTGCCCCCACTTTTCCCAGGCAGGCCGGGGACAAGCAGCGCCGTTTCCGAGGCGGTGGGGGCCCTGGCCGGGTCCGACGGTCGATCTTGGCGCCTCTCCCTTGAGTGACAGGTTATTCCAGTTGTCCTCGCTCAGTAAGCCCTGGCCTGATTGGTTATTCGAGCAGCCATGCCGGCGCTGGGTACTGCTGTAAAGCATGAATTGTAATCCTGGCTTGGATTGGTTGATTGGTCCAGCGTGGTGGTGCCGAGAGCAGAATGGACGAGTGCGGTAGTCAGAACCTAGAAATCCCCCCCAAAAAAGCAGACGATGACTGTACAGGAGACGAATCCTCCGCACTAAGACGCGAGGCTGCTGTAACAGGCGGAGGACCTGTTCGGGGTCATGTTGTCAAATCCGGGCGCGACGCCTGGACAGTCACGCGTCCCCGCTGCAGGCAACGCCGCCGCCGTCGTCGCCGTACCGATAGTCACGCGTGTCACGTAAATGAACGGGCGACGTTCAAAAAAAAAAAAAAGGAAATCAAAAATCAATGGAGGCAGCTCGAGACGAGAGACGCACGCACGCACGCAGAGCAAAAAAAAATACAAATCAAGCCGTACCGAGATCATCGGTCGCGTGAATGTGCGCGGTTAACAAAAGACTATAAAAAAACTATAAAAATATATATATATATATCCCACGTCGCACCGCCATCCATGCCCGAGACGCAGCGATCATGCGGGGCTTCTGCACCCCCGTCCACGCGCGCGCGCGCACACGACCGCAGAGACGCGCGCGCGCCCGTCGCCGACGTCCGGTGCGCGCGGCCCCGCGCCAGGTGCGCCGCTCACCTTGCGGGGTCGCGGCCGTCCGCGCTGCGGAGGAGCTCCGGGAAGATCCGCTGCGCCCCCTCCGTACGGCCTACTATCATCCCCGCTCCCCCCCCCCCCCACACACACACACACACACCTCCGCCAGTGAGTCCGGGCTTCATCACCACACATCTCCGGGGTGATGCCGAGAGATCCACCGGAAACGAGCTACTGTTAAACACCGGGGGAAATCACACTGAATAAAGTCGACAATTCAAACCAATTAAAAAAAAAAAAAAAAAGAAACAAACACGTTTTTTTTTAAGCACAGCAGAACTTTACTTCGACAAGCACACAAGTCCTCCTAAAAAAAAAAAAGGGTTGGTTTACAGCTAAAAGTCATGACAATGTGAATTGTGTTGGGTACCAGGTCATAGTCTCTCCCTGCAGCTTTTTAAAACCAAGACGCATCGCATTACACAGACAAAAACAATAAACTCCCACCTTCCTACACATTCTTTATGTATATTCATATATATATATATATATATATATATATATATATATATATTAAAAAAAAAGGTCATGTTGCACAGCGAGCGTGCACAGCCGTTCTAACGGAAAGGTGAAGCAGGGTAATGGGGGGGTAGCCATGCAGGATAAAAGGGTTTATGGGTAAACGGGCATACAGTTCAGGGAGAGTGTGTGCTGAAAAGCTGATAAATCACATCCCTTCAACCGCCATCCTAAAGAGAAAAGGCCACGCCAAGTCCTGTCATGGGGTGGGGAAGTAGAGGAAGTGGACGCGACTCTGGTGTGAGCTGGCTGGAAGGGTGGCGAGGGGTCTGCATCGGGGGTGGCGGCAGGGTGTCATTTCTCTTCATTCCCTCCTTCTGCAGTTTCTTTCTTCAACTCTTCATACTTTGGCTCTTCGTCCTTCTCGGCCTCTTTGTCTCCGTCGTCATCGGTCCGCGAGTTGGGCACCCAAAGGCCTGACTCGATGCACCTCTTCATGTGGTACTTTGCCTCCTGAAAGGCGAATGGAAAGAAGATCTAAGCATCTGTCGTGAAACCGCCAAGTCGGCTCGCGCGCGCACTTACCGTCGGGTCCATTTTGCTGATTGTGTCCTGCAGCATCTGAATGTCCTTTTCGTCAAAGCATTTCTTCATCTCCTGCAAACGGGACATGAGGTCGGAGATCAAGCAAAGGCAGCTACAGACGCGTCTTCAGGCTATCCCGCACTAAAAAGCCCCGAGGAAGTGGAAAATATGCAGTAACTGACTTTCATTACAGTTCAAGATTAAATGTCACAGATGACGAAGGAGACGGCAACTTTAGTGGGTTCCTCCAGAGAAGGGGTTCAAAACTCGTGGCCCTCACTTTTGCAGCACGGCGATAACACACAAACTACAGGTCCCACAATGCAGTGCGTCAGTTGCCTTGCCGCACACAATCTTTAAACTGCAGCTGAATCCGTGGGTCGTGAAGCAGCTCAAAATTCTAGTTTTCATGCTTCAAAGTGGCCGATGCACCGTGCAAACTGTTTATCAGCCAAGCGCGCACAGCATTATGGGATCTGTAGTTTGTTTGAGATCAGCGAGCCATATCGGCAGGCCATAGTAATAGATCTATATAACCAGAGGGTCCACATGGACGCAAACCTTGCACTCTGCCTCTAGGTGGCACTGGTTCCATATCAAATCCTACCACCGCTTACCTCGGGCAGGGTCTCGAACACGTCCACGGGGTCCAGCCCCCCCGGGCCCAGCCGCTTCTGCCGCTCTTCCTCCTCGTACTCCTTCATGGCTTTCTCAATGCGGATCTTGGCCCGACCACGCACGCGCCCTTTAAACGACTCCAGCTCGTCGTTGAAGGCATCCTGGTACTGCTGGTCTGCTGTCTGGAGGAGGTAAAAAAAACTAAACATTACATCACAGTCGTGGTCCTCCATCTGGCTTATTACGAATCTAGAAAATCTGGGTGATCATACGATAAACAGGGTTCTCACACATTTTTACAGAAGGATTTCCAAGGCAAATTATAATGACCACGTGTTCTCTGAAAACAGACACGAAAAGTCAAATTTACCAGAAACTTGTTCAACACTGAAAAACCTGAAACGCCCATCGTGTTCCGGCAAACAGCTCGCGCCCTTTAATTACGTTCGCGAGCGAATCCTTTCTGTTCCATGCAAACTTCCTATTGCGTGGAGTAAAAATGTTTTTTACGTAGCACCGTAGTTTCATTTCACCGTGTACGGTGTGACGTGCATGGAGCTGAAATTCCGATAAATCTCACTGAGCAGCCACAAATAGAAAGAAAAGCTCTCCTGCTCTCGGCTGAGAGCGAAGTGACTGCAGCACAGCGCGCGGTGACAACAACGGAATGTGTCCTCTGCTTTTAGCCGTCGGCCTCGGGTGGGCAGGGGGCAGCCGGGTACCTTGATCTTCGTGAAGAACTGGCGGAAGCAGCCCCGGGGGTCGACCTTGAGGCTCTTGGCCAGCTCCAGGATGAACTGCATGACTATGGTCTGGTGGGCCACTTGCTCCATCAGCGCGTGTTTCTGTGCACCACAGGAGAGGGGACGGCGTCAGTCACTCGCTCGTCCCCCGGTCCGTCCAGGGGGACCTGCCCAGAACTCACCTCCTCCACTTCCAAATCAATGCACATGATCACCAGGTAGTTGGCCGTCTCCTCGCACACCAGGTGAGAGTGGTCAGACAGATACTTCTGGCTGTCGTCCCAGCGGTGCAGCATACCTGGGACAAAGCGGGACGCGCCGCCGGTTAACTGCGGCCGGGCAACGCGGCTTCGGCCGCCCGGCCGCGAATGAGCTCACCAAAGTGTTTGATCTGCTTCTCGTGCTTCTCCACGAACGTCTTGTGTTTCTCCTCCTTCTCCTCCTCGGTCTCCTCCTTCGCGTCTGGCTTCACGTTCAGGACGCTCTGAAAAGAGGCGCGAGAGCGGCGTGAGGTCCCGCGCACGGCCCGGGAGACGCGGGCCAACCGAGACTCACCTTGCTGAAGCCTTCTTTGCTGAGCGTGTCCACGTTCCAGGGCATCTTCTTCTCGTCTTTCTGGTGCTCCTCCAGCGTCTTCTCGCACGACTTCTCCTCCTTCTTCAGCTTCTTCTCCTCCTGCTGCGCCTTCAGCAGCGCCGCCTTGGCCTCATCGGTGGTCTGTCCCTGCAACTCCCGGACCCTGCGCTGGGCATCGGCCAGCTTCTTCTTACTCTCCATCAGGGTTTTCTCCAGCTCCTCCCCCTTCTTCTGAAAGGCTTCCATGCGCTCCATTCTGGCCTGAGAATCGGGAGAGACATATTATAAAAAACATTACAACGCTCTCCGAACGCTACCGTGACATTCCCACCCCGGTCACCATCAGACGGGCCGACGTGGAGGACGTTCAGTTCTGCGTGTAGGGAAATGCTGACCATGTTCTACCACCCTGTAGCAGAGAGTATCATGGACAACCCCTCTCACCCCACACACGCCTCCCCGACGGAACGTCGGTGCACACGCGTCGCCTCGAAATGCAGATCTGAGCAGATCGAAATGCAGATCGTTCGACTCTTCGGCACTCCGTAGGTGATCTTCTCGGGATCAGCATCAACGTCCGGATTTTCATGGGACTGTATGCTGTGGTGGCCTAGCGGTTAAGGAAGTAATCAGAAGGTTGCCGGTTCGAATCCCGAGCCGCCAAGGTGCCACTGAGGTGCCACTGAGCAATTAATGTCACTTTACGACACCGGTCACAGTTATTTTATTTCATTTCGGCACTATTACTGCTGTTCTGTTCTCTGAGCGTGTTTTTAGGACTAAAGAATTTCGCTCCAGACTAATAAGGTTTTTTCTTTCGTGCTTGCTTTCTTATTAACCAGTTGGGACCACGACTGTTGCCGGACGTGCTAGAAGCTAACGACAGCTAAACCCGCACCAGCTTATCATCCTCATCCTCATCAGTAAGACGACGGCGCGCCGTCCACCAACAAAAGCAATAATATGTGCAATAATAATAGCAATAAGCAAGCGGCCAAAACGACACCTGGTGTCTCCATCGGAAGAGACTCGGCGTGTCGATGTTCGGGTGCGTGTCGTCCTCATCGTCGGACACCTCGATGTGGTCCCACACGCTGTAGTCGATCGGCATTTCCTTTCTCTTCCAAAAACGCGGCGACGACGCAGTCCGGGGGAAAAATCGCTCCGTCCAGCAGGAGAAACCAACGTCGGGCGCCAGACGCCTTCTGCCCACAAGTCTTTTCGAGAAAAACTCCTTCGCTTCCGTTTGAGGTGTGACGCACAAACGTACGCGCCTCCGTGTTTGGTGACGTCATTCTGCTGCGACGTACGACGTCTTAACGGAAACGTTGTTTTAACGTTCATATAACGCTCGTGTAACTACAAAATGTATTGCATTTTTTTTAATCAACAAAGACAATATATTAAAACGAGGTTTCACATGTTCAACCAGCAGGTGGCGCGAACGGGCTACTTAAAAGAAACATTGTATTACACCGTGGTGCACTAACCCATATGGGAACATTAATACAAAACGCAAAAAAAAAAATACACAGACATGGCACCTGTGATCATGGATCAGGTAATCGAAATATGTTTAATTGGCTTGTATATTACAATATATACAGTATCCTGGTCATTTTTATACTGCAAATGCAGATTCAGGATTCAGTTCGACTGGTTCAAAAATATCACAATTCCTATGTTATTCTATATAATATTATTCAATGTTTATTCAATGTTTATATAACTTAGAGTTACAAAACAAAAAGAACAATGGTATCTGAATTGATTGACCATGAACACGTTGTCAGCATATCTGATGTGCTTTTATCTGACAGTCCTGTAACTACATGCGTTAGATGCTGTAAAAATATTTGGGGACCAGTGTGGAACAGACTGAATTAACATAGTAAAACGACAGATGTAAAGAGAAATCTGCCGAAGCCTTGTTCACCCTTCCATCAGCGCTCGATAGTTCGGAAGTGTCTCAACAATGTCATTTCAAAATGCGTGGCATCCGCTGCTTTAAAGGCTGTCCTCGTCTCAAGCCACACATTTAATTTTGCGTGTAACAGCAATCAGGTCGTAAAAACCCGTCTTGTTCTCCTTGTGGTGTTTGCAGCACTTGACGATGGCGAAGATTGCGATCAAGAGCGCAACAGCGCTCACGACGGCACAGATGATTGTTTTATAGTCAACTAATGTGGAGAAAGGAAATGAGATGTTAGAGTGACCACTGCACAGGCACACAGAACGGCTGAGGGAGACCACGGAACCATCCGTCTCGCTCCACTAAAAACCGAACAGGTTTTACATCAACACAAGTGAGGACAGCTCAAGTCTTCTCCAGATCTCTAAGAAATGAAGCCCAATTCAAACGGAGATGCCTTTCCGGCAACCCAGTCACAAAAAGATGATTTCCCTCGTATCAATTTCGATTCGATTAGTCACATTTCGAACAATGAAGTCATATTTTAAAGGGTTGTTGGGCTGGCAGGTGGCACCTTGCAATAAAGAAGGAAAGAAGTCCGGCTTACCCACGACCTGTACCGTTCTTCTGATCACTGCTAGGCCCACCGGGTTGCTGACAATGCATTCGTAGTCTCCCTGGTCGGCGAACTGGACCGACGCAACTTTGAGGACGCTGTTGGTCTCGCTGAGGTTCCTGCCGTTGTGCGTCCATCTACGCTCAGGCTGAGGGTTACTGTCTGCAGCGCACGGCAGCTCCATGGAGGCACCTTGTACTACAGTTACATTACTGGCAGGGTTAGAAGATCGGGGTGCGTCTGTAGGCAAAAGGGAGAAAAACCAGGATGTATCAGACTCAAGAAAAAGTACCTCATGAGAAAGAGACAAACGAAAAATGTTTTATCACCATAAAATGTGTGGTGCAAATCAGGCAGACATAGTGGTGCACTTTAGATTATTTTAAATGATCTTTTTTTTTTATTTACAATTGTCAGTAATATTTAAAACTTTTCATGGGATATCAGGCATATACATTAACATAAAATTATATAATGTGTAATGAATATAGCACATCTGAACGTTCAAAAGAAATTTCTAATATGAGACAATTGGGGGCAGTGGTGGCCTAGAGGTTAAGGAAGCGGCCCCGTAATCAGAAGGTTGGGGGTTCGAATCCTGATCCGCCAAGGTGCCACTGAGGTGCCACCGAGCAAAACACCGTCCCCACACACTGCTCCCTGGGCACCTGTCATGGCTGCCCACTGCTCACCAAGGGTGGTGGTTAAAAAAATATATATTTGAGTTCTCCAATTCTCATAAGATATAAGACAGCTGCTCAATGCATCACTATCTTTCTGGACATTAATAAAAAGTATCATCTGCCCCGCCATGAACAGCTTACCATTGTATTAATAAAGTGAAGTGATTGTCACATGTGATACACAGCAGCACAGCACACGATGCACACAGTGAAATTTGTCCTCTGCATTTAACCCATCACCCTGAGTGAACAGTGGGCGGCCATGACAGGCGCCCGGGGAGCAGTGTGTGGGGACGGTGCTTTGCTCAGTGGCACCTCAGTGGCACCTTGGCAGATCGGGATTCGAACCGGCAACCTTCTGATTACGGGGCCGCTTCCTTAACCGCTAGGCCACCACTGCCCCTACTGTTCTAATCTAATGTTAGTTAGGCTGGGGTGTGATTCTGTGCCTTTCCCTGTTTCAAAAATCTTATACAATGCAGCTTTAATCTAAAACATCAACATGATACCATTTTTTTTTCTGGCTATATAGGCACTTACAGTACACATCCATGGTCATGCTTTCTGATTGAACTTCAGGGATGGGTTGAAGCGGGTCGAGGTCCAACTTGGCCACACATCGGTACTGAACACCATCGTCCTCTTTACTGGTTGTAAAGTTTTGTGTGTCTCTGACAGTCGCATTTTCGTTTTCTTTGCCCTCAACATGGAAATCGGAATAACTTGACGTCTTCAGCAGCTTTGCCCCTCTCAGCCATTCAATGGTGAGGAACTGAACCGGAGCCACCGACTCGACCTTACACTCCAGCTGGAACTCTTCTTTCTCCTTCAGTGGACCAGTGTGTTTTTTTAATTCCAGAGACACACTGTCTGGAGTCTCTGTTCAGAAATAAAACTGAATGTGAATGCAACAAAATTTTAAATGTCTTATATTCATACCAATGACATAAAAAAAATCTAACAATTTGCATTTACTCACTGTAAATGATAATACTGAGAGATATATTACACTGATGCTCCAATCCAGTGTAGTAGCACATTATAACGTCCACGTTCCAGTTTGTGAGACTCTCCACGCTCCATTCAACATGTTGAACATTTTCTTTCCCCACATTTCCCGCTGGGGTCTCCCAGCCCATCAACTCTTCTACTTTATCAGAGCTGCAATTTGCGGAAGCTGGATCTCCGTATTTCACCACCAGGTTGTCGGGGTTCACGACTAGACTGCAGCTAGGAGGTTCTGTCCAAAAACACAAAAAGGCAATTGCATGATCAACATTTTTTTAAAAAATCATTCTTACCACACAGCACTTCAGATTTGACAATAATCAGCAATCGTGAACATTTTGTCCCTGTAACTACTGTTTACATTTACATTTATATTTACGGCATTTATCAGACGCCCTTATCCAGAGCGACTTACAATCAGTATTTACAGGGACAGTCCCCCCTGGAGCAACTTAGGGTTAAGTGTCTTGCTCAGGGACACAATGGTAGTAAGTGGGATTTGAACCTGGGTCTTCTGGTTCATAGGCGAGTGTGTAACCCGCTCGGCTACTACCACCCACTGTTTGTAAGTTGACTTTGATAAGAGCACCTGCGAAATGGTGTAAATCTGAAATATTACATTTCTGGCATTTATCAGATGCCCCTAATCCACACCGACACACAACCAGTAGTGACAGGCACAGTCCCCCTGGAGACACTCGGGGTTAAGTGTCTTGCTCAGGGACACAGTGGTAGTAAGTGGGGTTTGAACCTGTGACTTTGTGGTCTTCTGGTTTAAAGGCAAGTCTCTTAACCACCAGGCTTCTACCAGATGTAAAACTGACATAAAAGGGGTGAGTAAATGAAGATGGTGGGACGATTTGTAGCCAAGAATCCGCAGAGCCACTTCGAGGGAAGACGATGAAAGGACTTGATGCAGGGGTTTTATATGTGTGTGTTTGACTGTATCATGTGTGTCCTGCAACATTTGTGGTGCCTTGCAGTGTAGTCGTTCTTACCTCTGTAGTGCTTTGCTCAAGAGGTTTGAATCTGAAATGTTTTAGTGTTTTCTATATTAATGTTGTTCACCGTGCGTGTGAATCAGATGTCTTTAGGTTGTCCAAGGAAATTGTGAGCTGTGGATTGGCCAAACAATGCCTATTCTTTTATGAATAATAAAGTGTTTGTTATTTCATTCCCGTTTGTGATCCTTGTTCCAGAACAGACTGTTGTTCACTGAAGTGTTAAAGGAATTTCTGAAGATTTAAACCTGATTAACAATAAGGTGGACATGCTTAAAATGACCACAAAACTATACAGTTAGCAGGTGAACACAACAAATGTTGCAAGCCCCGCCCATATGCATCGTTCTGCTGAATTTATGGTTTTACGTTGGGTCTCTCTACTTTGACTCGAGTACACAATTTGTGTACTTTGTCCACCATTGCAAAGACATCAAACATTGATCAAATATGTATTTACCTAAACAATTTATTGCAGGGTTAAGTGTCTTGAAGTGAAAGTGAAGTGAAAGTGATTAGTTGTCACGTGTGACACAGCACAGCGCCCAGTGCGCACAGTGAAATGTGCTCTCTGCATTTAACCCATCCCCTGAGGGAGCAGTGGCTGCCCACTCCCAGAACTGGGAGAGGCCGACACCCAGTTGGGGCAGCGGCCTAGCGGGTAAGGAAGTGGACCCATCATCAAAAGGTTGCTGGTTCGAATCCCGAGCCACCAAATTGCCACTGAGCAAAGGACCATCCAACACACTCCTCCCCCGCACCTGTCATGGCTGCCCACTGTGCACCAAAATGCACAGGACACATTTCATTGTGTCACCGTGTGCTGTGCTTCACAATGACAATCACTTCACTTTCACGTCTCTACATAACAACACGGACATTATTAGCACTTTCACCTTTTTATCGGCATTCTTTGTGTTTTTTTCACTTTTGGATAATCCCTTCCCGAAGAGTTAATGATGGAAAGATGAAAATTCGTTTCACCAGTGACTTGAACACCAATTTCAGATTATTTACTGAAGTCACACTTAACTGCATGGATGCCCTCGCTCTGACACTTGACCATCGCACTGGCACACCACACCATTCTCCTCTTTTTATAGTCCCATTAAACAGCTGACGGCACAGGGGACGTGCCCCCTTGTCACCATAAATCCTTCTTGTATAGACAATTAAACTTCAAATATCCTTGTAAATATTCTCATTGTCACTGGTTTATAACTTCATAAAGTGTTAAGATTAAAGTTTAGACTGGCGTACAGATACAGACGTGCTCTTACCAGCGGCTGAGCGGTGCAGAACAAGGATCGCCGCGAATAGCTGTACAAGTGTGGACTCCATGGTCTCAGAATCTGACTCGCTTGTGCCGCCAGGGTCTCCTGAGATAGCACTGTGGTCCCAACCCACCACACCCCCTCACACACACACTCCAATCACAGACCCCGTCACTCGCTCGCTCGCTTTCCCTTCGGAAACGAAAGAGAAGGTGTCATCTAGGAGTTTCCCTAAAGGTCCCGTCACACTTGAGATGACACGGGAAACATCTGGGACTTACCGTCTACTCATAATTGAGGGGACGTGTGTGGAATTCAAGGAAAGTGGTGGGTGTGAAGGGGAAGCGGCTCCTCTGGGAATGGCCGTGTGGAAATGCAATCGGTTTTTGGTCAAGTCCTGTTTGGCAGGAAAGGTTACCATGGCAACATTTTCTGCAGATCTGGAGAGTTCACTGAAAAGCAGGAAACAGATTCCATCAGAAGTGAAATTTCCTGTTGCCTTTGGACTGGAGCAAGCCACAAGTCCCTCCCCAAACATCCCGATTTCTCCGCCGCCTTCCAGAATGGTGGTAAAGGGGGTAAAACTTTTTTTTTTTTAATAAACAGTTTCCCGAATGTGGGAAGTGAAGCAGGAAACGACAATGGTTTGATTGATTACTTCTTATTGCAGGGCACGCTTCCGAGAAAAGAGTTTCCACCATGCGGCCGTCCCGCCCACTCTGTGATGCAGGGAGCAGGGAGAGGAGAGGAGACACGAGAGGAATGCTTCTGGGGAGGGAGTATGTGAAGGAGGACGGAGATGTGCCTGGGACAGAGCGATTCGGATTATCAAACATTTCAGTTGAGAGATAAGCAAGAAAAATAAACCCGAGGCCATTACATTCCGACTTCAGTGCGCGGTGCGGTCGATTCATCTTCCTGTTTTCCAGCCTTCAAAAGTCTCTGATAAAAACCCTGAGGCTTTAGAAGCTGACACACACCCAGGATATAAAGGTCATAGGGGGCCATATTCGAGGTTACACCATGCCACTCACAAGTAACTGCAGAGTTTCCAGCCGAGGCTGATCATCAGTTGAATCCCAAGACTATCCACATAATCACTTAAACAGACATAATCAGATCTGGAAAAAAAAAGAATGAAACACGAAGACACCAGAAGGAAGTCTCAATCAATCGATCAAATGTTATTTATACAGCGCTTTATACAATGTACATTGTCACAAAGCACCTAACAATAGACCAGTCCTCAAGGCCCCTAGACAACAGTGGCAAGGTAAATCTCCACGAAAAATAAAGAAACCTTGAGAGGAACCAAGGCTCAGCAAAGGGAGCCCATCCTCCTCTAGTCAGCACTTGATTACCCTGAGATGATCAGTGGGATTTATCCAGGAAATATGGCGTATTGCAGTCCAGTTGGGTATTATGATGTAGTGTTGAGGTAGCATTTTAGAGTTCTGGCCAATCTTCAGGAAGATGGGTGGTAATAGCCTAGTGGGTAACACACTCACCTATGAACCAGAAGACCCAGGTTCAAACCCCACTTACTACCATTGTGTCCCTGAGCAAGACACTTAACCCTAGGTTGCTCCAGGGGGGGACTGTCCCTGTAACTACTGATTGTAAGTCACTCTGGATAAGGGCGTCTGATAAATACTGTAAATGTAAATGTAAAAGATGGGTAAAGGTCCCCATATATGATTTTTTTGTTGTTGCTTTTATATCGGTCTTGTTGGTCCCCTAATACTGTATCTGAAGTCTCTTTCTGAAATTCAGCCGTGGTGCAGAATTACAGCCACTTTTATCCAGTCCCACAATGAGATTTTCCCAGGATGCGCCGTTTCCCGTGTCTGTAGCTTTAAATGCTGATGAGGATGAGAGAGGCGGGATGAGGAGAGCGGCCTGTAGAAGTTGATGCGGGCATTCGCGGAAATGACGTCATCAACACCGTTCACCAACCACAATGTTTAACACAGACAGGAAGTCGTGTTTTTCCACAAAACATAAAGCCCCTTATGACAACATAATCATTTATAATATTCCACTCACTTATAAACCGTTGCCATCACCTTTTTTACGAATGTTCAATAGCTTTATTCAACTATCAAATAGACAGTCAAAATAAATTAATTAGATACAACCCCCCCCCCCCCCCCCCCATAGTCTGCTACAGAACTAAACTTTTCCAGCAGTAGTAACTACTGTAGCATTACTAACGGTGAGTAGAGTGTTGACTTTAGTCCAGATTTAAATATTGGAACTGTGTCTGATTCTCGAATTTTCCTTGAAAGGTTGTTCCAAAGATTTGGGCACTGTAAGCAAATGCTCTATTTCCAGAAGTGACTATGCATTATTGGGGTACAGCAAGTAGGACTTCTCCCAGAAATTAGGGTGCTTTGCTCAGTGGCAGATTGTGATTCAAACTGGCAACCTTCTGATTATGGGACCATTTCCTTAACCACTAGGCCACCACTGCACCTGATCTTAAGATCAATATGGTACTTAACTGGAAGCCAATGCAGAGAAGACAATGCAGGAGTAATGTGTTCATACCATCTTGTGCATGTAAGAACCCTGGCTGCAAGTCAGAGCTTAATCAGGGAAACAGCAAGGCAACCAGAAAACAGAGAATTACAGTATTCCAGTCTAGATGTTACAAGTGCATGTACTAATTTCTCTCAGAGATCAGAGATGGAGAGAAACTTCCTAACCCCAGCAATATTTCTAAGGTGGAAGTACGCCGTTCTGGAAACTCTTTGAATATAACAGTCAAATGGCAGATTAGTATCAAAGGTCACAACTAATTTTTTTTACTGATGTAGTAGGATGTATATTCTGTTAATTCGCATCTTGCACCTTTAGGACCAATCACCAAAACTTTATTCAATATTATCCAAGTTCAGCACAAGGAATTTGCGGGTTATCCAGTCTCTGAGGCCTTTTACACAGTTTTCCATCTTAGAAAGGTGGTGAGCTCTTGACCGAGATGTACATCTGGGTGTGGTCTGCATAAAAATGAAACTTTACTCTATGAATCAAATGTCCAAGAGGCCGAATGTACATTGCAGTGTGCTGGTGTGTTCCTACTTCATGGGAATTGCAGGTGCCTTCTCCTTGTAAGTCACTTTGTATAAAAGAGTCTGCCAAGTAAAGTAAAGTAAAGTACAATGAGAATAACAAAGGGCCCAGTTCTGAACCCTGTGGAACTCTATATTTCACTCTGGTTTTTGCAGAGTAGTCATTGCTCAGTCCTAAAAAATGAAAGCGGCCCAATAAAAATGATTTAAACCAGGAGATGGCTGACCCACAAATAACTTTCCAAGCCGATTAAATAAGATGTAATGGTCTATGGTGTCAAAAGCACTAAGGTCTAAGAGAACAAGCACAGAGATAAGAATCCTTCTTCGGGAGCTGTATCAGCACAACTTTGGAAATGAACTCAACTGTGCTTCCTGTGCATTGTTCAGGGTACAAACACACAAAACCTCTAACTATTACACTAAATCACCTCCCCCTTTCATCTGTATTCTGGGGCTCTCCCAATTTCCGTTTCATCCTGCACTCATCTTCACCAGCTGTGCAGTCACATGATTCAGCTCAGGATGTGAAAGGGAAGTGATTGTCATTGTGATACACAGCACAGCACATGGTGACACAACGACAGGGCCGCTACCACACACACACCAACATAAATCAGTAAATCATACCTGTACCTACACGGGAAGCAGTTGAAAACCCACTTGTTTAAAAAGTATTTCAGGCGAGTTTAACACATGCACATGCACACACAATGCACACACAATGCACTTAACAATTCCCCGGCATGTTGTTTTCCTGACAAGATAGGCCTTATCAGGGCTCATAGTTTTCTAACTCAAAATCTATAGAAACCGAACGAGAATTGGTGTCTTCCTCTTGTAAGTCGCTTTGGAAGTAAAGTAAAGTGCCTCGCGTGGCTCCGGCCATCACACTCTGACACTGACATCACTGCCACCTGGTGTAACTATGGAAACGTTAAATCTTCAGAAATCTTCACAATTATGCCAGTTATCCACATCATGTCTGGCAGCATACGTGCAACCTCCCTGCCAACCAGCTCCCCAGGTTTATCAGAGCTGCATTTTGTGGAATCTGGATCTCTGTATTTCACCACGGACTGGGAGGAGTGATGACTGGACCAGTGGAGATATGAGCTCCCCCTCAATCTGATATTAACACCGATATTAACTGAGAGTCTCCTTTGGTCTCCCAAAGCAGGAAAACAGGACTTCAATGGTCATTCAGTCAGCACTTCATGCTGAACCTCTGACTCCCTGGTTTGGGAGTACAATATAAAAGCAGCAAAAAATAAATAGCATAAAGACTAAGTATAATATAAATAGTTCAATATACAATCAAACAATCCAGAAATAATGTGGATGAGTGTATTAAAAAAAAAAATTGTGGCCTTGTACAATTGTGGCCATGTACAAAGTTTGCTGCTTCTGTATTTATTATGCTAAGTTGCATAAACTCCAGAATGTTATGAAGAGTGATCAGATGAATTGCAAAGTTCCTACTTGCCATGAATATGAACTTAATTCCATAAATACATTTCCCCTGCATTTCAGCCCTGTCACAAAAGGACCTTCCGAGATCATTTCAGTGATCCTCTCGTTAACACAAGTGAGAGTGTTGTGTAGCAAAAGGCTGGAGATCATTCTGTCCTGCTGATTGAGTTAGAATAGCAGATTGGATGCGTGTGATGCTTGAAATCACTGTTCTTCCTATGTTAACCATGGTTACCTGCAAGGAAACACGTGCAGTCATCATTGATGAACTGAGGAGAGATGTTCAAATTCAAATTTTATTTGTCACATACACAGTCATACACGGCATGATATGCAGTGAAATGCTTTAGCGGCTGCTATAGACCACAGTATTGCATATATTGCAAGTATACAATGAACCAATATGCAAATATTGCAAATATAACCAAATATTACACTTTTATGTTTTTAACATAAAATATGTGTAACAGGTAGGGTGAAGGTAAAGTAAAAAGTAAAAAATGTGTGCAAGAGTAAAAAATCTCGGCAAGAGAGTAAAAATTTGGTGCAAAAGTGTAGTGAAGAAGGCTTCAGGGCGCCCAAGAAAGTCCGGCAAGCGCCAGGACCGTCTCCTAAAGATGATTCATCTGCGGGATCGAGGTGCCACCAGTTCAGAGCTTGCTCAGGAAGGGCAGCAGGCAGGTGTGAGGGCATCTGTACGCACAGTGAGGAGAAGACTTTTGGAAGATGGCCTGGTGTCAAGAAGGGCAGCAAAGAAGCCACTTCTATCCAAGAAAAAAAATCAAGGACAGACTGATATTCTGCAAAAAGTACAGGGATTGGACATCTGAGGACTGGGGTCAAGTCATTGATGAAGCCCCTTTGTGATAGTTTGGGGCATCTGGAAAAACTGGTTGTTCGTAGAAGAAAGGGTGAACCCTACCATCAGTCCTGTCTCATGCCAACAGTAAAGCATCCTGAGACCATACATGTGTGGAGCTGCTTCTCATCCAAGGGAGTGGGCTCACTCACAATTTTATTTCTTTTATTTACAACCTTTAAAAGTTTCTGGTTGAAGACCAGAGGCTTAAGAAGCTGACACATATCCACGACTCAGGTGACAGGTGGCCATACTCAAGGGTAGACCATGCCACTGATAAGTATCTGTTATCTAAGGTCAAGGCTGCCAATTACGCAAGGACAGAATGCATACTGTAACATTAACTCCTTTGAAGAAGCTTGGCAGGGTAAGATAGTGGCGTAGGCAATATGGGCAAATGCTGAGGGTGCCAGCCATCCATCCATCCATCCATCCAGGGGGCGTCACAAACAGAGAAAAAAGTATAACATTCCTCTATTCTTAAAACTCACCTTCTGCAGAGGGACTATTGAGATCATTCTGACCAGCTGCATCACTCTCTGGTTTGGGAACGGCACCCTATCAGACCGCAAGACTCTGCAGAGGATAGTGAGGACAGAGCTTCATCCGGGCCCACACTGCCAGACTCTGGAAGAGCTTCATCCCACAGGCCATCAGACATCGGAACACTCAGGGACTTTCCTCTTTTGACTGACCAAACACACACTACCTTCTTGTATGTTTAGAAAATAGTATCTATTAATGACTGTTCCCTTTTGCACTATTTTTACTTCGTACATTTTGTTCGTTTCACTAGTTCAGAGCTCTCTGTCTGTCTTCTTGTCTTGGTTGCCTTAAATGTCACTCTTGCACTGCCTGTGTCCCTTTGTGTTGCCCGGTTTGTCGATGTTGTACTTTATGTCAGTATGTAACACCAGGATTCCTTTCACTGTGTTCTGTCTAACATGTATGTAACTGAAATGACAATAAATCTCACTTGAACTCAAACTAGCTGGTATTAATGTGTCTTAATATGAAAAGAACAAGCCCACATTAATTTACTTACTTATTGTGCATATTTGTGCTAGTAATAAAATGGCCTAAAAAGCTTCGAATTGCCCAGTTCACATGAAAGATTTTCATCTTTTTTCTTAATTAAACAAGAGGTCCACTTTGTGGCCATGGTCCACTTCCTTAGCCGCTAGGCCACCACTTGATTGGGTTTGTGGATGCATGTCACAATTGTAGTCTTTTGTTTCATTCAAGGACATTAAGAGTAAAATGCTTCCAGGACTTTCAAAGATACGGTTTTCCCATTTAACGAGTCTTATCTACAACTGCGGGTGGCGTCTGTGTTGGTAATTCCCAGATGAGATGTTCCAAAAGAGAGTCACACAGCAAGTTATATGGAATAAAGTGTTTTAAAGTGTTTCAGAACAAATCTTTCAACATGTTGCCACTTTCAGGCCAGGTTGTGTTTTTTTTTTTTTTTTTTTTAATGCTCAACAGTTGGGTCTTTATTCCATATGCCTACATCTCTGATGTTCTCCTTATGCATGGTTAGTCCCGTAGTCTCGTTTTGGTGGGATTTGTTGGAGGTGTTGTGTAAGACGCATTCATGAATGTCAAATTCGCTACTTCGCCTATTGGAATTCTATTGGATTAGACCACTGACTTCTGCATGTTTCAGTCGAATTTGAGCGGATGCAGACTTGGGATTGCATTTGTGATGTCCACTGATGCCCCATGAACCCCGACTGGATCAGGTTCCATTTGTTCAGAATATAAGGACATAGTGGCCGTGGCCAGGGATCTTTATTATAAAAAAAAAACAAAAAAAAACACTTGAAGTTCATCTTCTGGGTGTCAAAAACAATGGCTGGGTGGGTGTCCAATAATACAGATACTTTCATCCATTTCAGTCTTTAAATCCAGAGCCCAATTGTAATTCTGGACAAAAAAGAAATTCTCTTGTTTTGCTGCCCAGGATCTGGTTATTCATGTTAAATTCATGCTGGGATTTCAAAGGAACACTAGATTGGATCACAGTTATCCAAACACAAATCCGGTTTACTAGCACTCTAAATGTAACCCACAGCGTACCCTACAGGCTATGTAAAGAACAACCAGGCAGAAAACATTTTCTTTGGAAGGAACAGAAAACACCACACGAAACAAACATTTTAATTTTTATACAGCCAGTTTCTCATATTGGAACAGAATCCCAAAAGGCTTCCAGTCCAATTTCCTGATTTATTTTCACCACCACTGTCAAAATCTGAATGAATTATTTATCATCGGGAAACGCCCTTTGCATTATGATCAGGATTCTCCTGTTTTTTTGGGGGATCGAATGTGTCCAGGCCCATCACCCTTGGTGAGCAGTGGGCAGCCATGACAGGCGCCCGGGGAGCAGCGTGTGGGGATGGTGATGTGCTCGGTGGCGCCTCAGTGGCGCATGGGGATGGTTCGGGGATTCAAACCGGCACCCTTGTGATTACGGCCCCCACCGGCCCAGCATTCCACACGCCTCGTTTATTTCAGCGCACTACGAGTCCACTTTCGGATCCTCCACGTGTGCTCTTTTCAGGTGAGAGTGCAGGGAACCCACGTAGCTGAAGCTCTCCATGCAGATGGTGCAGCTGTAGGGCTTCTCGCCGGTGTGGACCCTCTGGTGGGTCCTGAGGACGTCGGGCCTCGCGAAGGACTTCCCGCAGACGGAGCAAAGGTGAGGCCGCTCACCTTTATGTCGCAGCGCGTGGTTCTTCAGGGTCGTCGGCTGGGCGAAGCTCTCGCCGCACTGCTCGCACGCGTAGGGCTTCTCGCCGGTGTGCGTCCTCTGGTGTCTTTTCAGGTGCTGGGACGAAATGAACGTCTTCCCGCAGTGGGGACACAGATACGGCCTCAGTCCAGTGTGCTGTCTCTCGTGCTCGATGGTGTGGGACCTCTGCTTGAACGTCTTGTCGCAGAACGAGCACTTGAAGGGCCTCTCTCCGGTGTGGATCTTCTGGTGCGTCTTGAGGGTCTCCAGCAGGTGGAACGTCTTCTCGCAGTGGACGCACGCGTGCGTCCTCTGGGCGGAGTGCTTGCGCTGGTGCTTCTTGAGGTACACCGCGTGGCTGAAGCACATGCCGCACTCGGAGCACTGGAAGGGCTTCTCCCCGCCGTGGGTCAACTGGTGATGCCTGCAGTTGACCTGCTGCGAGAAGCGCTTGCCGCAGTCGGGGCAGCCGTACGGCTTCTCGCCCGTGTGGGTCCTCCGGTGGGCGGCCAAGTTGCCGGCGTGCGAGAAGGCCTTGCCGCAGTCGCCGCAGCGGTGTTTGGACGCGGAGTGCGCCCGCTCGTGCTTCTCCAGGTGCGCCGCGTGAAAGAAGCCTTTTCCGCAGCGCGGGCACGTGTGCAGCCTCTGCCTGGCGTGCCTCTTCTCGTGTGCCCTCAAATGCCCCGCCGAAGACAAGGCTTTTTTGCACAGAGAGCAAGAGAAAGTCCTCTTCTTCTTCTTCCTCTTCCTCTTCCTCTCTTCTGGCCGCGTTGGAAACGGGCCGTCGGAGGAGCTGTGATCCGGTTCAAAGTCACCTGAAAAAGAGACGCATTGTCAACGTTTTTTTTTTTTTTTTAATTTCCGTGGACCAACAGGAGAGATTACGATTATACCGGCGTGAAACCACTTAGTTTCGGCCGAGAGCAAAAACCAATTAAAACGACTTGTAATCCTTAAATCTACAGTTTATCGGTCTTAAAAATACTGCAAACCCAAGAAATCAAATAAAACAAGCCTTCAATATGTCAATAATCTGCCGGTCGCTGCCAGGTGCGGCGTGCGTGTCGGGCAAGTGGTACCGATTGGGTACAGACAGCACAGGATATGACCAGGGGAGTACTGGCCTGGTGCAAAAAAAAAAAAAAAAAAAAAAAAAGTCATGATTGATGATGATGATGATGATGATGATGATTTTAGCAAATAAAATCTTGGAATTCTGGAAGGACTGCATGGTCTAATACGAACAAACAGTCTACAGCTGAATATATAACATTTTAGGATTTTCTGTTATCACTCGCATCGTACAAATATCCGGTATTTCACACTGGCCTTGTGGGCGTGACAGAAAGTCCACTTTCAGTAGAATTGGCCAGGTATTGTTTTATCTGTTATGCGGTTCTGCTGTATGTTGATGTTGATCCGTATCCAAGTTTATTATTCAACCTCCTGCTGCAGTTCCTTTGCTCTGGACACATTAAATTTACTTATCAAAGTTATACACCATAATATATACAGTCTAGCGTCAAATTTAAATATCGCAATATGAATTTTAAGCCATATTGCACAGCGCTACCAGTATTTTTTTATGTATTTTTTTTTACGCACCATCACTGTTCCGGTCAGTGCCTGCCTCACCCTCCTCCTCAACTCCTCCTGGGGATCGTCGTGTTTTGTGATAGTCCACCAGTTTGACAGAACACATCTTCAGAGGGAGCCGTGACGGTGGCGATCCTGCGCCCTCACGGTCAGACGCGGGAGGTTCCGCACTAGACAGTGGTGGCTGGGCTGGTGGGTCTGTACACACCTACAGAACAGCCAGATGTCAGAAGAGCACAAAGGGGACTACAAATTGTACTGCCATCTGCAGGACTGTGTGGTCAAGGGATGTAGAAATAAATAAATAAATACATTTTCAATCCACCGCATGACACGGATACACAAAAAAAAAAAATCCACAAAATTTAACATTCTTTAAAATGCCGTAGGGTGTAAGAGGGTACCATGGGCTGAACTTCGCTGCTTATGGGCTGTGATGTCTGCAGGCTCTCCCGTAACTCCGTTGCATGCTGGTACTTCCTACAGAGATGGATAAAAGTTCCTCAACACTTGTTACTTGCAAACAAGACAAGACATTGTGTGATCAGACATGAAGCTACCTTTCACCTGCCGTCATTTTACTCTCTTCAAATGAGCACATTTCACGCAGAAACTGAAAAGCCTGCTCAGTGCCCGAATCAGTTCCTACCTACTCTGCAGCTCGAGCTGCTCCTGCAGCGTCCGCAGTTCCTTCTGCAGACCCCGCACCTCCTCCCTCAGACAGCCGATTGTCTGACGGAAGCAGATATTTCCACGGTCAGTCCCACAGACGGTTAATAAACCTTGTTATCAAATCTCTCTTTGAACGTCCAACCTCGTTGGCTTCTTTGAGTCTTTGCTCCTTCTCTTCCAGCCTCTGTTGGAGACCACAAGGCTCGACTTGGACGCTCACGGTCACGTCTGTTTCCATCTGTAGGTCTTTCCAATCCGAAAGCTGCAGAGAGATGCTGGCTCACATAAATATAACATTACGCACATGTAAAACATTCGATGAAGTATATGTAACGTGCGTAATATGACGGTCTTCTTATTGTTATGTATATCTGGTGTCAGACTTAAATTTCTGACTTTTCCACAACTTTAACTGACCAAAAAGCAGAATTTCCACGTCCTCCCGTATAAAGAAACTTTATAAGATTAAAAACTGCATTAACGTCACAGCTTGGCGTGTGGAATGGAACAAACCAAAACGTTGCCTGCGTCCCAGACATCCTCTACATGCAGCTTTTATTTTAGTCCTTAAATTCCTCATTTTCAAGACAAATTTTGTGAAATGTACTCTTGCCCGGCATGTTTGGTGAGGACACCAGTCGACGCAGAACTTGGCAGAGATTTGGCGTTCTAGAATGTTGCAGGTAGAGGTTTTGACCCAAGATGCGTGAATACGAGTCAGGTTTTGGCTACTGCACAGCATGCTGTTCCCAAAATTCTCAAACTTGGCACCCAAATGATGAAATTCCCTGACTTTCTCCGCCTGGAACAGCCTGTACTTAAGTCCCCTGGCCCGTGGGAAGCCGGTGGAGTGTTTAAATGTTTAGTTGGAAGACTGCATTAGAGAGACATAACTGGGTGTGTTCGCGTTCTGCACGTCGCTACGAGACCTGCGCCTCAGAAACTTCACAGAACTTCTGCAAGAAACGAGCCGGACGAGAGGGAGACCGGACCGAGATGACAGCGTCAAATTAACGCGAGGAGAAGCAACGTACTGCCCCTGTGGCGTCCGGACGGGAAGGAAGGCGGCCGTGAACCCGGCGGCTCCGATCCACTCCGCGGCTTCCTCTGCGCTACGCGGCGCCGACGGGGAGGAGGCCGCTGTCGCCACCCGGCGGTTGGAGGAGAAACGACAGGGCGTTCGTAAGTGGGCCAAAATATTTTCAGCAGGTGTAGCCATTCAAAAGCCGAATATCGGATTCATACAAAGTACTGAACACGCTTTATTTAATGCTTTGCAGAAAAGCTTTCTAGACGCCTCTTGTATGGAAAGACCAGTCGTCTGCACTGTTCAGGAGGGATTATGGCCCATTAGTTATTACTGATCTAAAAACGTGTATTACTTTAATAAATAATGTGTCGTTTTTATGTCCATGGTATCATGGTGTAAGTGGAATGGGTGGGAGTAGCCTAGTGGGTAACACACTCGCCTATGAACCAGAAGACCCAAGTTCAAATCCCACTTATTGGGTCCCTGAGCAGGACACTTAACCCTGAGTGTCTCCAGGGGGGGACTGTTCCTGTAACTACTGATTGTAAGTCACTCGGGTTAAGGGTGTCTGAAAAATGCTGTAAATGGATAAAGGATTGTGCATTTTCTAGTTTGAAGTTCTATATGCTAAATGGAATAAAAGACAAATTCATTTTAATCAGTGTAATATCACAATGCCCATTATTAGTTATAAGCCTTATGCCATAAAACGTATGCCAAGGTCCCCTGGCAGGAAAATGTGACTTGGTGAGAATATTTAACATGGTCCTGCAGTGGCTAGAAATTATGTCATCTCCGCAAATGCCCAGTCAGCTTCTATAGGCCGCTCTCCTCCTCATCACACGCGGCTGAATTACGGAAATAGGGGGCCACTAGGGCCGATATAAAAGCAAAAAATCTTCATGTCAGGGGACCTTTAATATCATGATCTTGAAATGATAACATCCTCTGTATGCGAAAATTCACAATATGTTGCATGCACACAAACATGTAAGTGACAGAGACATAATTGGGCATAAGGCATCGGAGACTCTGACGTCGCGGGGGACTACTGAAAACCTTCGTAAATCGAGAACAGGCGCGGACTCAGTCCTGTGGTTAACCTCTCATTCTCTCTGCCCTGGGACGTCTCTTCCGGCCTCTGCTTATACTGTGAAAACTTGTCCGTCTTCTCTGAAGGATGGGTCAGCATGTGCCTCCTGAGATGATCCTGCAGACTGAACGCCTTGCCACAGCGGAGGCACTGGTAGGGTCTCTCTCCCGAATGCGTCTTCACGTGTTTGTTATAGCTCCACGGGTACAGGAAACATTTCGCACACACTTGGCACTCGAACAGGCTTTCTTTGGTGTGCCGCCTGTAATGAACTTTGAAATCCGACGAGTCGGTGAACACCACCTCGCACCGAGGGCAGACGTACGTCTGGTCCCCCTCGTCTAATTTTGTGTGTATGGAGATGCAGTCCGACGTGGCAAAGTCCACCTGACAGTCGGTGCACTGGAGCTGCAACTTCTCGTGGTCCTCCAGAGTCAGGAAACTGAAGAAGCTTTTCCCGCACTGTGTGCACTTGTACGGCCTCTTCCCAGAATGCCTCATCTCGTGCACTTTAAGGGACCACGGCGAGCACAACGTCATCCCACACTGGCAGCAGGAAAATGTCCTTTTTGTGCGGCCGCGCCTCTCATAGTTTTTCTCCTTTTTTATTTCCGTTTCGTCGTCTTGCATCTGCTCTTCAGCTTCGGAAGAGCTGTCTTCGTACTTAATGACGAGGGGGTGGTCTTCTGTATCTGGGGGAGAACAACGGTCAAATTTCAACAGGTACCCACAGAACACAGCTCCATCCAGACGTGCACTCACCACCGGCGTCATCACAGACGCCATCGTCTTCCTCGTCTGCGGGTAAAGCGGCTTTCCTGTCGGCCCCTAATAAACTCCCACAGTCCACCAGTGTCACCGACAAGCTCTTCAGGGGGACAGGTGACTCCTCTCTTTTGAAACGGTCAGGTGGATCTGTGAAGCTCGCTTCTGTGGCGCATGAAGTGGAAGAGCTGGGCAAGTCCGTAAACCCCTAGAAAGCGTTTAGAGGCGTTTACAAGTCACGTGGATCCGTGGATTAAAGTAAAGCAGAAAGAAAGTGGCCGACGGAGGTACCGGTTCAGTTTTGATCTCGACGGGCAAGGACGGCTGCAGTGATGAAGTTAACTCCTGGCACACCCTGTGGAGGTGAACATTACTTTTTCGTTATTTTTCTGCCCTCCCAGAGCAGAACTTGTGTGTTTGTTGAACGCAGCCCGCGGTTTGCGTCCGGCGGTTCCTACCTGCCCTGGAGCCCCAGGATCCGCGACTCCCGGCTCCGCAGCTCCTGCCGGAGATCCTCCACCTCCTCCCTCAGGGCGCTGATCAGCTGGCGCGGGGGACCAGAACACAGGCAGTCAGCGGGGGGCAAGTCGGGTGCGGAATTCAGTGCTTTGACAACATCAACAATCCCACCTCGTTGGCCTCGGAAAGTTTGTTCTCTTTGTCCTCCAAAGACCTATAAAGCTCCAGCACCCGCGTTTTCAGCAATCCGTTCGTGTCCATTTGCTCTGTCGACTCCATGTCCTTAATTAAATAACATTTAATAAGAACGTTCCTAGCCTGTCCTGCTTCGCGGAACGTGGGCATTAAACCTGTTTACGCTTCGGCTCGATGAGCGCAGCGCCCCCTGTCGGCCTGGAAGAAGCTTGTCCGCGAAGATTGATTGGTTTGGGGGAGGGGGCCAAAACAATGACGTCAGGAGCCGGGCTGTCCGGCTTTACCACGTGACTGCCGGTTCAGAGTTTGCCGCAAGGTTCGAAAGCAACATAAACCCCATCAGTCAGTTCAGTTTGGATATTAGAGTTTCGATAGCATTTATATAGTTTGGAGATACTTTGGAGAGTTGAGAAGGAGAGAGAGACAGAGAGATTTTGAAGATTTACGAGCGTGAAGAGAGACAGATAGGTAGCTTCATTTCTGAAATTCAAATGTATTTGTCACATACACAGTCATACACGGTATTTACATTTAATGCATTACGCTAGACGCCCTTATCCAGAGCGACTTACAACGTTTTTTCATGTTACCAATGGAATTCTGGTTCACTAGGGCCCCCAACTATGAATACAATCTTTTTATTCACTCTGTTGTAGATTCTATACATAAGTCAGACAATAAGAAGGTTACAAGTTCATCTAAATATTCTCTAAAGAGGAAGGTCTTGAGCTGCCATTTGAAGGTGCTCAGTGACTGAGCTGTTCTGACCTCGAGGGGAAGTTCATTCCACCACCGAGGGGCCAAGACGGAGAAGAGTCTAGATGAGCGTCTTCCTTTTACCTTCAGAGATGGAGGGACCAGGCGAGCAGTACTGGAGGCTCGGAGTATACGAGGTGCAGTGCGAGGTGTAATAAGGGCTGTGAGGTAGGATGGTGCTACTCCATGTTTGGCTTTGTAGGCCAGCATCAGTATTTTGAACCTAATGCGTGCAGCTACTGGGAGCCAGTGGAGGGAACGTAGGTGGTGTGGGAGAATCTGGGAATTTTGTATGAGTTGTAGAGGTCGGATGGTACATAGTGGTAGACCAGCTAGAAGGGAGTTACAGTAATCCAGTTTTGAGATTACTAAGGACTGAACCAGTATCTGGGTGGCCTGGGTTGACAGATAAGGAGGGATTTGTTTGATATTGTAGAGAAGGAATCTACATGAGCGGGAAAGATTGCTAATGTGAGTCGAGAAGGAGAGTTGGTTGTCTATTGTTACTCCAAGGTTGCGAGCTGTTGTAGAAGGAGAGAGCTGTGAGTTGTCCAGGTAAATAGCAAGATCCTGATGTGGTGAAGAATCTGCTGGAATGAATGTTAGTTCAGTTTTGGTGGGATTGAGTTGGAGGTGATGGGCTGCCATCCAAGACAAGATGTCAGTTAGACATGCAGAGATTTTGGAAGCAGCGTGTAGATCTGAGAGAGGAAAAGAGAAGATGATTTGTGTGTCATCGGCATAGCAGTGGTAGGATAATCCATGTGAGGAAATGACCTCACCAAGTGAGGACCTAGTACTGAGCCTTGAGGGACACCAGTGGAGAGTCTACGTGAGGCAGAGGTGGATCCTTTCCAAGTCACTTGTTAAGATCGGTCATCAAGATAGGAAGCAAATCACTGCCATGCTGAGCCCTGAATTCCAAGCCTCTTCAGGATAGACAAGAGAGTAGTGCGTTATGATATGCAGTGAAATGCTTTTGCGACTGCTATAGACCTCAATATTGCAAGTATTCAAGTGGAACCAATTTGCAAATATTGCAAACATAACCAATATTACAATTATATGTTTTTAAACATAAAATATGTGTAATCGGTAGGGTGAAAGTGTACAAATGTGTAAAGTGAAAGTAAAGTAAAAATTTGTGCAAAAGTCTGGGATGATTGAGTCCAGAAGTGATTGAAAGTGCTGGAGTGTATTGGAGTTCTATGATGTGTTGTGGTTGTTGAGGGCTCGGACAGCCTGCGGGAAGAAGCTCCTCCTCATTCTCTTTTTGTTGGACTTCAGGGAACGGAAGCGCTTCCTGGATCGCAGCAGAGAGAAGAGTCCATTGTTGGGGTGGCTGAGGTCCTTCATTATCTTCCTGGCCCTGGTCCAGCACTGCTTGCTGTAGATCGATTTAAGGTCAGGGAGCTTGGTACAGATGGTGCATTCAGCTGATCAAACAACCCTCTGTAGGGCTTGCCTATCCTGCATGGTGCTGTTCCTGAACCAGGTTGAGATGTTTCCCTTCAGGGAATATAAAAATTGATAACATCTTATATTTATATATTTATATTTGTGGCATTTGGCAGACGCCCTTATCCAGAGTGACTTACAACGTGCTTTCAAGTTACCATCGATGAAGAGATCAATTCCGGTTCACTAGGACCCCAATTATGAATACATCTATTTAATTCACTCTGTTGTAGATTCTGTACACAAAGTTCAACAACAAGAAAATTACAATTTAATCTAAATATTCTTTAAAGAGGAAGGTCTTGAGCTGTCGTTTGAAGGTGCTCAGTGACTGAGCTGTTCTGACCTCGAGGGGAAGTTCATTCCACCACCGAGGGGCCAAGACGGAGAAGAGTCTAGATGAATTTTTTCCTTTTACCTTCAGAGATGGAGGGACCAGGCGAGCAGTACTGGAGGCTCGGAGTATACGAGGTGCAGTGCGAGGTGTAATAAGGGCTGTGAGGTAGGATGGTGCTGCTCCATGTTTGGCTTTGTAGGCCAGCATCAGTATTTTGAACCTGATGCGTGCAGCTACTGGGAGCCAGTGGAGGGAACGTAGTAGAGGGGTGGTGTGGGAGAATTTGGGACGGTTGAAGATCAGTCGTGCTGCTGCATTTTGTATGAGTTGTAGAGGTTGGATGGTACATAGTGGTAGACCAGCTAGAAGGGAGTTGCAGTAGTCCAGTCGTGAGATTACTAGGGACTGAACCAGTAGTTGGGTGGCCTGTGTTGACAGATAAGGGCGGATTCGTCTGATATTGTAGAGAAGGAATCTACATGAGCGGGAAAGATTGCTGATGTGAGTTGAGAAGGAGAGTTGGTTGTCTATTGTTACTCCAAGGTTGCGGGCTGTTGCAGAAGGAGAGAGCTGCGAGTTGTCTAGGTAAATAGCAAGATCCTGATGTGGTGAAGAATCTGCTGGAATGAATATTAGTTCAGTTTTGGTGGGATTGAGTTGAAGGTGATGGGCTGCCATCCAAGACGAGATGTCTGTTAGACATGCAGAGATTTTGGAAGCAGCATGAAGATCAGAGGGAGGAAAGGAGAAGAGGAGTTGTGTGTCGTCAGCATAGCAGTTCTGTACATAATCAACTTGCTGTAAGGTACTACCATCTTGTGAAAATTATCACACAGAACACACCCAAACAGTATTATATTACACACATATGTAATAATTTATGTAGAGTAATTATATACCTGGCCAGTAGGTGGTGTCATGTGCACATGAAGAGTCGGGAAATTTACATTTACAGCATTTATCAGACGCCCTTATCCAGAGCGACTTACAATCAGTAGTTACAGGGACAGTCCCCCTGGAGCAACTTAGGGTTAAGTGTCTTGCTCAGGGACACAATGGTAGTAAGCGGGATTTGAACCCGGGTTCTTCTGGTTCATAGGCGAGTGTGTTACCCACTAGGCTACTACCACCCTGAAACCTTTCTTGAACAAATTGACTAAAATGGTTTGATACGTCATGAGGCGTCGTCTCACCATCACAACCTGTAGGGTACAAGCATGTTACTATAGTTCAATGGCAGTAACGAGACTGATTCATCTTCAAATCAGGCGAGCTACACAGAACATTATGAGGGTGGTAGTAGCCTAGTGGGTAACACACCAGAACCAGAAGACCCAGGTTCAAATCCCACTTACCATTGTGTCCCTGAGCAAGACACTTAACATACTTCCTTATTTTCCCATGGCTTTTAAGTCTTTAAGGGGGTGGTAGTAGCCTAGTGGGTAACACACTCACCTATGAACCAGAAGACCCAAGTTCAAATCCCACTTATTGGGTCCCTGAGCAGGACACTTAACCCTGAGTGTCTCCAGGGGGGGGGACTGTCCCTGTAACTACTGATTGTAAGTCGCTCTGGATAAGGGCGTCTGATAAATGCTGGAAATGGCAGCTAACTTAGATATGGATATGATTGATATGGATCTGAGTTATTTATCATTTCTATCACTTCTCCCGGTAGGGTGCCCTTTCTTTTTCTCCACGATTCTCCAACTTCTTGCTTTTTTTTTTTTTTTAAACAATGAATGATGTAGGGAAATTGTGACCAGTAAATACATAAAATGCATAAAAACACATAGAAGAGAACTGGAAAAAAAGGGCACCTGATAAATGCTGTAAATCACAAATGACTGTTTTTAATCATAAAGTTAAAGGTGAAACAGGTTCTGTGCTCTAAAATATAACTATTTCTGATGCTGAAAAAGTCCCCCACCAATATAATCAGCCATAAAATTAAAAAGTAAATTTATCTTGCATTATGGGATTTGGGGTAAAATTATTGTACAAATATGATAATTATCATATATCTGGCAACACTGATCATTAATTGAACATTTTACCTTGATTTTGATTAACAGTGAAAGGGTCTTTGCAATTTTAAAAGAACTGAAGGAAACAACTATTTATTGTTATTTATTGAATATTTCAAACGAATGAAATCAAAGCACAAATCACTTGAAATGAGAACATTGTATGGTGGAAAAAAATGCCGAAGCTGCTGAGCTTGCCCAGATTTGGCCAGAAAGTGATTCACCCAGTCGCTGTAAATCTGTCCAACGGAGATGCGTTACTCACAGACATCCCAAACTCGTCTGAATTCTAATCTGTGTTACAGCCATGCAGCGCAATGCATGGTGTGGAGTCATGTGACTCCATACGCAGCAGCGTTTTTCTTTTTTTTTTTTTATAAAGGCCCCCTGACATGAACATATATCGGTCTTATTGGTCCGCTTATACTCTATATCAAGTCTCTTGGTGCAGAATTACAGCCACTTTGATCCAGTCCCGCTGTGAGATTTCCCCAGGACGCTCCGTTTTGGTGTCTGTAGCTTTAAATGCTAATGAGGAGGAGAGAGGCGGGACGAGGAGGAGGGCGACCCGTAGAAGCTGAGGGAGGATTCGCGAAAATGACATAATCAACACCATTCACCAACCATAATGTTTGGAGAAGACAGGAAGTCATGTCATCTTTCCCCTTATGACGTCATAATGGGCTAAATTCCAGATCCGACCGTCTGAGCTGCCGTTCTCTGAACGATGAAGCAGAATGACCAAAGCACGCTTTACACCCATCGCCATTTCTAGCCACTGCAGGACCATAGACAGCCTCGGGGAACTATTATTAACATCAAATCATTTCACAAAGTGACATTTCCATGTCATGGGACCTTTAAGGTGACTGTATACGACATTTATATCATACCCAGCCACTGGGGACACAAGTGAGCGTGTAATTCTCGGTGCCAGTCCCAAGCCCAGGTAAACGGGGAGGGATGTGTCACAAAGGGCGTCCGGCGTAAATCTTTTGCCAAATCAATTGGAAGAAGCACATGAACACACATACGCACATGAGGGGAGATATTAATGGAGGAGGAAAAAACGGAAAGGCCCTTAACTCTTATGAATAGCACGTACAAGCGATGAAACTTGCCAAAGGACGTCCAAACTTTTGCACGCTATGGATCTTCTTCTCAAGAGTGTGACTGACGGCGAACTACTGAAAACCTTCGTAAAGCGAGAACAGGCGCGGACTGAGCCCAGCTCTCAACCCCTCGTGCTCTTTGCCCTGGGACGTCTCTTCCAGTCTCTGCTTGTACTGTAAAAACTTGTCCGTCTTCTGCAGAGGATGGGTCAGCATGTGCGTCTTGAGATTGTCCAGCAGGCCGAACGCCTTGCCGCAGCGGAGGCACTGGTAGGGTCTCTCTCCCGTATGTATTCTCATGTGTTTGTTGAAGTTCCACGGGTACAGGAAGTGTTTGCCGCATATCTTGCACTGGTTGGGGCTTTCTTTGGTGTGCCGCCTGTAATGAGCTTTGAAATCTGCCAGGTCGGTAAAGACCTTTTTGCACCGAGGGCAGACGTACGTCTGGTCCCCCTCGTCTAATTTTGTGTGTATGGAGATGCAGTCCGACGTGGCAAAGTCCACCTGACAGTCGGTGCACTGGAGCTGCAACTTCTCGTGCTCCTCCAGAGTCAGGAAACTGAAGAAGCTTTTCCCGCACTGTGTGCACTTGTACGGCCTCTTCCCAGAATGCCTCATCTCGTGCACTTTAAGGGACCACGGCGAGCACAACGTCATCCCACACTGGCAGCAGGAAAATGTCCTTTTTGTGCGGCCGCGCCGCTCATAGTTTTTCTCCTTTTTTATTTCCGTTTCGTCGTCTTGCATCTGCTCTTCAGCTTCGGAAGAGCTGTCTTCGTACTTAATGACGAGGGGGTGGTCTTCTGTATCTGGGGGAGAACAACGGTCAAATTTCAACAGGTACCCACACAACACAGCTCCATCCAGACGTGCACTCACCACCGGCGTCATCACAGACGCCATCGTCTTCCTCGTCTGCGGGTAAAGCGGCTTTCCCGTCGGCCCCTAATAAACTCCCACAGTCCACCAGTGTCACCGACAAGCTCTTCAGGGGGACAGGTGACTCCTCTCTTTTGAAACGGTCAGGTGGATCTGTGAAGCTCGCTTCTGTGGCGCGTGAAGTGGAAGAGCTGGGCAAGTCCGTAAACCCCTAGAAAGCGTTTAGAAGGAGTTCAAACACACACAATACAAGTCAGGTGGATACGTGGAAAGAAAGTGGCTGACTGAGGTACCGGTTCAGTTTTGATCTCGACGGGCAAGGACGGCTGCAGAGTTTGCTGTGATGAAGTTAACTCCTGGCACATCCTGTGGAGGTTAAAAGGAGAGTGTTTATTTATTTAATGCAACTGATCGAAGAAATGTAAGTTGCTTGGGGGAAAAAAAAAAAAAAAAAATTATAACACTAAGATTTTTTTTCCCCCCACTGCTTGTTCATTTGAACTTTACCACATTTCATGCAGTCATAAAACAGTTCTGAGTATAGGTCAGTATCAAAAATTTGTCCAAAATGAATTTTAGTTTTTGTCATTATTCCAAAGGATGCAACCCTTTATTTTGCATGTATTGATGGCTCTGTACCCCATAACTCCTACGGGACACATTGCATCATTATCTAATCCATCAAGAGTCCTGCACTAACACACACATCCGGAAATTCCATATCCTGGTCTCAGAATCTCAAACGGGTTTCCTCAAACACACAGCAATCTCGGCCTTTCACTGCCAAGCCACCGGGCGTGCATTCATCTCCATCTCCTCACCGACAAGCGGTGTTCTATCTTTTAATCCTACTTCTCGAAACGTTCTACCAAAATTCCATATCCTGGTCTCAGAATCTCAAACACACAGCAATCTCAGTCTCCCACTGCCAATCCACCGGGCGTGCGTTCATATCTTTCTCCTCCTCACCGACAACCGGTCTTCTATCATTACATCCTACTTATCGAAAGGTCCTATGTTAAGTGCAGCACCAAATACTTGTGTTTCTGAGCTATCAGAACATACCTGTGGTGTTTTGGACAATAAATGTGTCGTAATTAACATTCAAACAGGTAAACCACTGGCGGTAGGACAATCTGATGGGTGTTTCTGAGCAATCACAACATACTACTCGTGGTTTATGGATAGTATAATAGCACAATTATTATATAAACAAGTTGCACGTCGCGTTTGTACAGCTAGCAGGAACAGTCGCCATAAAAATATGCTGCGGTAGGCAATTCTGCCGCGGTAGGACAACACGACAGAACACCCTCCTACCTGCCCTGGAGCCCCAGCTGCTCCTGCAGCGTCTGGATCCGCGACTCCCGGCTCCGCAGCTCCTGCCGGAGATCCTCCACCTCCTCCCTCAGGGCGCTGATCAGCTGGCGCGGGGGACCAGAACACAGGCAGTCAGCGGGGACCGAACGGACACTGGTGGGCGCGTGTGGTTGCGGGACGTCGGCCGTCCTACCTTGTTGGCCTCGGCGAGTTTGTCCTCTTTGTCCTCCAAAGTCCTGTAAAGCTCCAGCACCCGCATCCTCAGGAATTCGTTCGAGTCAATTTGGCGCGCCGACTCCATGTCCTTGCGGTTTATTATTATTATTATTACTACTAATAAACCTGCACTGCGACTCGACGCTTCCGCCCAGCCAGTCGCGACGACAGCCGAACCTCCCGGCGTGACACCCGGCGATATTGTACCGCAGAGTTCCGCGACGACCCACACTGTGTTAATTAAACACGACAAAGCAGCGCTGCTAACGTTCCTAGTAGCCCTGATACCCGAATACCGGCGGAGCGCACTGCCCCCTGGCGGACTGGAGGCCACAGCGCCACGGTATATTCCTCCGAGTGGACGACGCTTTACGTTTCACGGCGAAGGGACGTTCCATTAAACATTTCGTTTCGCTTGTTTGAATTTTCGTCTGTCGCGGAGGCCCAATGGAAGTCCCGCGGTCCCCGATGCTGCGTGCGCGGACTCTCCAGCGGACGAGGCGGCGCTGTGCGCCTCGTCGCACCGGAAAAGGCTGCGTTCACCCCACGCTGCCGGGACCAGAAGAAACGGGACGGGTTGTGATGAAGTCCACGCCGGAGTCGGTTTTAATGCGTGCCGACTAGCCCGCCGTCGTGGCCGCGTTGATGGCGCGCTTTCACACGCGGGACGCCCGAGGTGCGGAGCTGTGAACGGTACGAGGTGGAGTTGAAATGGAGCCGGAGCCGGAGCTGGAGCTGCAGGCGCAGGTCCGGAGGCTGGAGGAGTGGAAGCTGCGGTCGGACCGCGCTCTGGCCGAGCAGCGAGAGACCAACAAGCTGCTGGAGCTGGAGCTGGAGCACCTGCAGCGCCGGGTGGAGGAGAAGGAGCTGAAGCTCGCCGAGGCCGCCAAGGTGGGCCTAGCTGATGGTCTGAGTGAAATGGGTGCAGTAATAACTACGTGGGGGTATTGTGTCAAATATCGATGTTTTTGGTATACGAATTTAGTCCACCGGGTGGTGCTGTCGAGCGTTTTCTTTAGTGACATTTACGACCTCCCCTCCCGTAGATGGCGCTGTACTGCTGGCTACTTTACTCAACTAGCAAAACATGACAGACCAAACACGGCATCTTGTATTTCAGCTGTTTTTACATTATTCACCGACCTGTAGAATATCACAATATATCGTGATTTAATCGTATCGCGATACGTATCGTATACACGCCGATAGTAACAACAATGCAGCGCTGTGTTTGATTCTAATATTCTCTCTAAATTCTACAAACTTAACGATAGCTGCTATGTTTATCGTATGATTTGAATGTGTTTATTTATCTGCCGGTTCCTTCTGCAAAGATGAATTGCAACACTTTTTTTTTAAAATAATTTGTAGTGTTAATAATGAGTTTTGTTGCTTTGGTAAGCAGGTATTGTATTTTATCCGTATTTCTTTCAGGGGCTCAAAGCTGATGCAGCTTTTATGCGTTGTTGTTAACACAGTTCAATGGAAACCTAACAGTGTTAGCAAAGGAAGAGGAAGCCGGGTTATGAGCAGCCCTTTTTCGTGTGTGTGTGTGTGTGTGTGTGTGTGTGTGTGTAGACCATCAGCAGTCTACAGGATGAAGTGCTGGCTCTACAGAAGCAGGTCTACATTCAAGAGCCGGGCCTGCAGACCCAAATGCCGGGGACAGAGCTTCGTAGCAAGTACTGATTCGTTCTTACGCGGCTTAAGACTACAGAGTGAAATCGAAACGTTTCAAGCCCCGTCCCTTTTCGCCTCATCCAGGAAAGTCATCGAAAGATCTTACGTGGACCAAGAGGTGCAGATATCTGAGGCAGAAGGATCTAACAGCACAAGCGATGCCATGGTATTTACTTGCTTTGCGACTATGAAATTCAGGTTTTATGACACTATGTTGAAGGAAGTGTCAGCATTTTGATCTGTGCGTCCTAATACTATTTTTTTGTTGGTTTTATTAAACCTGTTGTGTAGGCGATTGAAGCAGGTGAAGATCAGGCGGAGGAACCGCAGATACTGAAGAAGTTGTCGGTGAGACTGGTGGACTGCCATAAAACCCAAAGCCAGTGTGACGCCGAGGAGGAAGTGGACGACTGTAAGTGAGGAACTTAAGCATTTATTAATCTAAAGGTCAAACATTTAACTTCCCACACAGCGCCCTAAATCTCAGACACTCACATCAGCATTATCCATAAATTCGTGACAGATCAAATGTTGATTTGTTAATAAAAATCTTTGCATTTCCAGGTGAAGCGCTTCAGGCTGTTCGTGAAGAAAACGAGACTGCAGAGCATGAAATCTCTCCGACGCCCTCACCGAAGCCAAAGAGCAAGCAGAAGAAGCCCACCAATAAGAAGAAGCTCCCCTGCTCTGACTGCGGCAAGACTTTCGCCCGACCAAGCTGCTTATTAAAACACCGAAAGCGACACGCCGAGTTCAAGTCTCACCAGTGCGGCCAGTGCAAGAAGAGCTTCTCCACGGCGCGCTACTTAAAGCAGCACGCCAAGACGCACAGCGGGGAGAGGCTCCACGCCTGCTCCGTCTGCGGGAAGAGCTTCACCACGATGGGCAACTTGGGCCTGCACCAGCGGAGCGTTCACCAAGGCGTGCGGCCGTACTCCTGCGGCGACTGCGGCAAGCTGTTCTCGCAGACGGGCAGCCTCAAGGAGCACCAGAAGACGCACAGCGGCGAGCGGCCGTACCAGTGCGCCCACTGCGGCAAGGCCTACAAGTACCCCAGGAGCATGGCGGTGCACATGAGGACTCACAGCAACGAAAGGCCCTACCGCTGCTCCCACTGCGAGAAGAGCTTCACCTCCACCAGCTACCTGAAGGTCCACGAGCGGGTGCACACGGGCGAGAGGCCCCACAAGTGCCCGCTGTGCGAGAAGCGCTTCTACACCAGGGTGCACCTGAAGGACCACCTGCGGGTGCACACCGGCGAGCGGCCGTGGCTCTGCCAGCAGTGCGGCAACAGCTTCCTGTCGGAGCAGAACTTCCGGCTGCACATGCGGACGCACACCGGCGAGAAGCCGTACAGGTGCACGCAGTGCGACAAGGCCTTCGCACAGACGGCCACGCTCAAGAAGCACATGCGGCTCCACAGCGGCGAGCGGCCCTTCCAGTGCTCCCACTGCGGGAAGAGCTTCTCCCGCTCGGACGTGCTCAAGACCCACTGCAGGATACACACCGGCGAGAAGCCCTACCAGTGTCCCCTCTGTCACAAGTCTTTTGGCCACTTAAGCGCCCTGCTGTCGCATAAGAAGACTCATAGCGAGAAAGGTTTCGCCCCCCAGTCCGGCGTGTGAACGCCATTTATTCTTTTTTTTACTATATATAATCGCATCTAATGCCGCGTTTTCTTCATTCGGTAAAAGTAGTATCAGTGGACCAGATTTTATGATCATATAACCATTTATATGAGCGTGTATGTGGCCACGATGGCCGCCAGCGTGGTGTTCACTATGTTGTGGCTGATTGGTTTCTGCATTAGACTGATCTCACAAACGTACATCACTGTTGTGTGTGTTTTTTTTTTTTTTTAACCATTATTATTATTGTTATTATTATTAACCATTTATCTGCAGCTACTTGGAACTCACGAAACATTGAAACCTGTGTGATAAGAGTCGTGCATAACGGGTTTGACTATCCTGCTGTATTCCTGCTGAATCATGAGATTTGTACAGCAATTATGAATATTTCAAATTATTTAGAGAATTACAGCATTTATGGGTTTATTCCCCATAATATGTGTGCTTTCAAGGTGGCCATATCACCCTTTTTGACTCTTTCTTACATTTTTGTGCAGCACTTGGCTTCTTGGCCCACAGGTTTTAACATTTGTTCGCATTCTCAAAAACCTTAAAGCTCTGGAAGAAGGAACAGTAAATGTATGGAACGGCTTTCGCGGTGTATGTTCCATGAGGGACGTTTAAAATGTACCACCTGCAATCCAGTCAACACTTGTTGTACCAGGTCGCCAGTCATGTTCCCATTTTCTGATTAGTGGATATTCTCCTGAAGATGATTCCGGTAGATATACATAAAGCATAAAAAAAAAAAAATAAAAAAATCTGAAATCCGGGTAGTGACTGGTTGTGCCTCAGGAAGCTCCTTGCCATAAATGTAGCATTAACGTAGATATTATATAAAAAGGGATTTCCTTTCTTACTCTGCAGGGTAAATACAAATATATATTTATTAAAATAAAGTTCTGGCGAACATAAGCACTCCTCCAGCTGACTAGTGAATTAGTGATAATGGGCCGGCATGTTGTCACGTCTCCGTGGTCCTGGGCGTGAATCTCGGCTCCAGCTGTGTATGGAAGTTCTATCCTCGCCCCATGTGGCCACGGGTCTCCTCCGGGTTCTCTGGATTCCTTCTGCCGCCCAGAGGCATGCACGGTTGGTGGACTGGTAAGTGGGCGTGGAATGGAATTCACAGGCCTTTGTTGGGGAGCGCCAGTGATCGCGTTTTAGGATTAATGTTTTATAACTGGGACGCAGTGGGAGTGCTGAAAACACTGTTTACCGAACATTAAACAGCACTGTTGGTTTTGGAGCTTTGATTTCATCACCTTGTTTTAACACACCTGTGAACCGGATGAAGACAAAGTCCCAAGTTCAAACCCCACTTAATACCATTGTGTCCCTGAGCAAGACACTTAACCCTGAGTGTCTCTGGGGGTGGGGGGCTGTCCCTGTAACTACTGATTATAAGGGGGTCTGACACAGGCCTCCATCATGCCCCAACATTCCATTGTTGTTCATGTTACTTTTGTATTTTTTTCCTTTAACAGCATGACTGTTGAAAGTTTTTTATTTTAAAGAGGTTTATGCACCAAAAACTAAACTAAAAAAGATAACCTAAGTGAAAGTAATTGGTAGAAGCTCGTAGCTGATCAACCAATTCAACCAATAGTAAGAAAACAAGTTAAGCATCTCGTCCAGATCAACCAGAAAAACGGCTTAAATAAAGTAATCGTGTGAAAGAAAACGCTCCGCCTGCTCTGACCAATCAGATCGCAGGACACGCCTTCTTCCGCGACGACGTGGGCGTGGCCTCGCCGCCCCAAAACAAATACTGCGCAAGCCGGCCTGCAGAATCAGGAGGGAGCGTCCCGCACCGCACCGTACCCCACATCACCCGTCTACAGGTAACCATTTTAGTTTACTACCTTCTCGTTTACTTTCACTTTCACTTTACGGCGTCTAAATGAGCCATCAAGCATCATGTCGTAAAGTAAAACGGTCGTCCGATCAGAATGTGTGCAGGTTTTTACTTTGTGTTGCGTGTGTTGGGAAGGGAACGCCCATCTCCCCCCCTCCGATTCTGGTAAAACGAATCAGGGGTTTACAGTAACTGTTGACCAGCTGGTGAGTCAGGAGCGTCAGCTCTTCTTTTTTGAACTATTCAAAGCTGGCTTGTTTCCACCTTCGCAGGCAGAAGTCACAATGGTCAACTGCTGTGGTTTGGTTACAGCCAAGAATGAACCAGGTATGACGGCGGCTTTCTTTCCTCTGTTTGCTTTTCATCTGCCGTGATATCTGAGCCAATCATCACCCTTCACAGGACATGTGACCTTTATTCTGTGAACTTAGATCTTCCTGCATGTTCCCCATTCAGATCAATTGATCTGATCGATCTCGGGCCGCTTATCATGTCACTCAGTAAATGACGACATGAGCCGTTCACATTCAACAGGGCAGGACAGAGCTAGCAGGGGGGCTGACAATCTGATGTTTGCACGTCTGAACCCCACCCATGTTGCAACAGGAGCAGAATTGTTACTGACTGATGTCTTCAGTCATGGTCTGTTTCTTACTGCAATGGGAACGGCATTAAACACGCCTACGTTACTCTGTTTTAGTTCCTCTGAAAGGCGTGGAGGTGGAGGTCCACGTGAAGGGACATGTGGCTACTGTCACCTCCACCCTGAAATACGTGAATGAAGAGCAGAGCCCCATAGAGGCCGTGTTCGTGTTCCCCCTGCCCGGAGACGCCGCCGTCTGCCACTTCGGTGCCAAGATCGGGGACGCCGAGGTGGTGGCGGAGCTGCAGGACAAAGAGAAGGTGAGGAAAGCAGAGTGATATGGGTTGTGATGTTACATAACAAGGTGATACATGTCATGTCAGGTCAATGCCTGCAGGTGGCGTTGCAGGGAACAGGAGCGGCAACAACATGAACAATGAACCCAATTGATTGTTATGGAAAACTGTCCTTTGTCCGTGTCTCAGGCGCGGGAGCAGTATGATGATGCGCTGAGCTCAGGCCATCAGGCCTTTCTGCTGGAGGAGAGTGATAAAAGCCCAGATGTGTTCCGGATGAATGTGGGGAGTCTCCGCCCAGGAGAGAGCGCCGCTGTGTCCCTGGTCTACATCATAGAGCTGACTGTGGAGGCCGACCACGCCCTGCGCTTCTGCCTTCCTGCAGTACTCAACCCCCGCTACGCACCTCCCGGTGAGGGACAGAACAGATTCTTCACGAGAGGTCTGAAGAAGAGAAAAATGTGCCAAACGTGTCTCTGTTGCTTCTCTCAGAGACACGCCTGGCTGACGTTCCTCAGGTGACGTCTGTACCAGCAGCTACGGTGCCCTACACCTTGTCTTTGAAAGTCCACCTGTCCTCACCACAGCCCATCACCAAAGTAGAGTCTAAGTGTCCACTGGAGCCCCTGACTTTCCTCAATGCGGAGAAGACCCTGGCCGAGGTAGAGTCTGGGCTTTGTTTAAGCTCCGATTGTGAGAGAAAAGCTGCTTGATCTCCTCCGTTTTCCACAGGCGAGTCTCTCCTCAGGCCACAAGTTTAATCAGGACGTGGAGCTGCTGTTTTATTACCAGGATGCTCACCAGCCCACTGCTATAGTGGAGGCGGGGTCAGCCAAAGCAGAGCCAGGTGGGGTTTCCACTCTGGAATGTGTAATGGTGACTCTCCTGCTGCATTCTGAATAAAGGAGACAAATCCCCAGTAGCTTTTTAATCAGTAGTTCATCTGGTACAATGTCGTGTCTTCACTCCTCCACCCATGCAGGTTCTCTGATGGGAGATCCTGTCGTCTTGCTCAGCTTGTACCCAGAATTCCCTGCTTCGGTCACGTCGTCGCTTGCCACTTGCGGAGAGTTTATTTTGGTGGTGGACCGATCAGGGAGCATGGACTGCACGATGCATGGTGGGAGTGGAGCACAGATGCGGATTGACAGCGCCAGGGTGAGAAATAAAGGGTGTAAATGAGACCGTTTATGTTTGGGTGTCTACAGAATGACACCCACGTTGACTGACCACTGAACAGCCAAAATATTAAAACCACTTACTAGTGAAGGATGTATTTTATGAGTGTACCTATCTCATTGGGCCAGCATTCAGAGCACTTACTTTAAGGCTGGTTGGTGTATGTGCTGCTCTCATTATTTGTCCTCTGCAGGACACCCTACTGCTTCTGCTCAAGAGTCTCCCCATGGGCTGCTACTTTAACATCTATGGATTTGGCTCCCATTACGAATCCTTTTTCCCGTGAGTCTCCCAGTCACTTTTTTTCAGTACACCCACTTTCTGCTAAAAATGATCACAACACATCACATTTGTTCCCATGCGCCAGGCATTATTGAGTTATTTCCTGTTTGCTGTTGTAGCGTAACAATTGAACGTTCACTACAACTAAGTTGAAAATCTTGGTGGCCATCCCAATAAGTCTTGGATTGGGGGCAAATCATTCATTTGGGAATATTTAGTCAATGTCCATTATAGGATGTACCCAAGCTTATTAAAATTGTCCTTGGATTTGCTGAATTCCTGATTAAAGAAGCTTGCTGCACTTCTTTGGCTTTGATTATTTTCAGATTTAGTCTTTTTTATTCTCGTAATGATTTTGACTTAGACTCACAGTCTTTCTTTTCACTCATCAGGCAGTTATCATTCTTCAGGTATCCCCAATCCCAAATGTCTGTCAGGTCATAAATGAAAATTAGTACAGTGGTGGTGTACTTCTTTGCCGTGAAAGCTTCTATCATGATCTACTCATTGTCTACACTCGGCCATACGTTGTATTTTGACCTCACTCTTGCACCGCAGCAAGAGTGTCCAATATGACCAGAAGACAATGGATGCAGCGCTTAAGAAAGTGCAAGAAATGAAGGCCGACATGGGTGGCACGGAAATTCTGCAGCCTCTGAAGGACATCTACAGCCAGCCCTGCCTGCCCGGTCACCCCAGACAGGTAACACTGTACTGCAGAGCACTTTACTGCAACTTCACTCCGCTCTTTGGCGTATTTGCCTGTGAAACTAATATCTCTTCATTCCATTTTCCAGGTATTTATTTTTACAGATGGAGAAGTGTGGAACACCAAACTAGTGTTGGATTTGGTGAAGAGCAATGCCCATTCTCACAGGTATGTGAGACCAGCCCTTTGCCCTCATCTGGAGTATTTTGATAAATGCTGTGTTATGAGAGTTGTGATGTTGTGTGTCTGCAGGTGCTTCAGCTTTGGAATTGGAGAGGGCGCCAGCACTGCTCTAATCACAGGAATGGCCAGGGAGGGCTCTGGACACGCCCAGTTCATCACAGGAACTGAGCGCATGCAGCCTAAAGTAAGAAGCGGGTAGATACATTGAGCCAGACTGGTGTGACAATGAGACGGAAAGGCAATTAAACAATGACAAAGACCCACTGAGGTCCCCCCTGAGGTCCCTCAGAGGACCATTGCCATACACTGCTCTCTGGGCACCTTGCATGTTTCAAAAACAAAATGGGGTCCCACAAGGTTCCATGCTTGGGTCCTACATTATTGACCTTTCATATTCTTTGGCAGGGTCAAATTCTCCAAGACAACAGAATAGTGTTTCACATCTCCACAGATTATCCATTGATATATTTAGCTCTCTTCCCAAATGATTTGATGTTTCTATGTCTTTGCTGTAATTGCTTTTGCACAACAATTTCTAACATAGACCATCAATAAGGAGAATTTTCTGCATTATCATTGCTGACAATATTATAACTAAGACCATCATCTTCCTCTCTTTGTCTCCTCTCAGGTGATGCAGTCCCTCCGCTATGCTCTGCAGCCAGCAGTAAAGGACATCTCCATTATGTGGAATCTTCCAGAGGGATTGTCTGTGACCACTTTGTCTCCACCCCTCAATGTCATTTTTCAGGGTCAAAGGGCACTGCTGTATGGCCAGCTTAAGGGACAGGTGAAGAAACAGTTTATGTTTTGTAAGAGTTTTTAACCAATCATAGTGTCTGGTTTAGGGAATTTTTCTCTCTCTCTCTCTCTCTCTTAGAACTCTTCCGATTCTGAGGGATCTGTAACAGTGAAATATAACCTGGCAGAGCAGTCAGTCTCAAACAAGCTCAGCTTCAGTCTTAAACCTGCTGGAGATACTGGGTTAGATAACCACACAAAATTACACACACACACACACACACACACACACACACACACACGCACACACACACACTCACACATTCCAATTATTCCAAAATCTTTCATGAGGACATTTGGTCTTCATTAAGACAGAGATATAGAATAGACACACACAGCTACTCTCTCTTAACCTTTTCTCTGCAGACTGAGCCTCCACAGGCTGGGGGCCCGGGCCCTGCTGCGCTCTATGGAGCAGGAGTGCGGGATTGGAGGTCCAGAACAGGAGGGTCTGAAGGAGAAGGTGTTGCAACTCAGCCTCCAGTCTGGAGTCATCAGCTCCTTCACCTCCTTCATTGGCGTCCTGAAAGGCAGTGGAAAGGCAGTGCAGGGGCCGCTGCTCCACAGAGACGTACCCACTGGGCACATGAGTATGCTGTTTTTCAGTGATCTGAGTGGATTTTTCTACGCACTGGTCATGCACTGATGTTCACTTTTGTATATTATGATTCACAGTGAGGATGAGTTGTCCAATGCCTCAAGCATCCCGCTCTGCTCCAAGGGGTATGGCCTATCGCAAAATGTGTGCACGAAGTCAAGCAATGCCTATGATGGATGCATGTAAGAAAGATTTGAAATCTGTTCAAATGAGCTGTTTGCAGATATTGACCTTTTTTATCAATAATTTCTCGATGTTAGAAGGAATTTTATTTACTTGTTTTATTTTTATTGTAGGTCTGGTTCAGTCCTATCGTAAGCATTCATTTTCATTTTTTTATGTTTTCCTTTTAAATATTTAAATCCCCTCCTTTAACTGAATGGTGATAATAATGGTACACACAGCACATAATGTTTCCCTTGCATTTAACCCATCGTGAGTGTTTTATTGTTTATTCTGTTTTAGCCACTACTGGATTTTTGGTAGATGTTGACATGGCCTCTGGTAAGAGCCTTGTTACATTAAATTTTTTTAATGTGTTTTTTAATGTATGTGTTTTGCTCTTATTATTTCAAATTTTGTTATTTTGCACTTCACATGTATAATGACACCCATACAGAAAACAGGCAAGAAGCAAAAGTCTGATTATTTACTATGCAAACTAAGGGAAATTATTAGTAGTGGGCTGTTATCGGCGTTAACGTGCTGCGTTAACGTGAGACTCTTATCGGGCGATAAAAAAAATATCAAATCTATTCACAAAGTTGGGTTGGGAGCTGGGTCTATACTACACAAGCTATTGTGCCGGAGTTAAATGGTTACACTAGATTTATAAGTATATTTCTTCTTTCTTGTGTCTTTTATTTTCTTATTTTCTAAAGACTTATTTTGTTTTTGAGACCCGGTTTAGTTCTCTTGGTGTGAGTTGTGAGAGGTGCGTGGGGTTTGTGTGCAAAAAGTTATTTCTTTCATTTTAATTTATGTACATATTAGGAATATTTTGCATGTGTGTTATTTTGTGAATATTTTTTTTATGTTCTTTTAATACTGTATATTGTAGAGAGAGGTGCAAAAAGACGCAATGTTCTGACGCGATGTTCTGACGCGACCTTGCTTTTTGTACAGAACACACTTTGCACAAAATATCTCTTGGGTGTCAGCTCATCATTTGTGGTTCAAGAAACCAAATCAAAAAGTTACACAACGCAGAAGAAGAACCGCTACACTATGATGACTTTCACCTTGATATTTTAGCACGGATGTATACCTAGCCGAATTGCACTGTAGGGGGCGAGAACGAGTCTTCGAACTGTGAAATTACCACATCAAACGTGACGTGGTAACATGGATGCCAATTGGATCACCAATTATCATAGTAGAACCGCTTTCTCAAGCAGTTTGTGATGCATTTTGGAAAGAGGAGATGAGCCCCTGGTCTAATGCGCCACCTGGCTTGAGAAACCCGTTCTCAAAGACTTACTTTTAGTCATTATTTGGGTAGCACACTTATTCTGAATGCCTTCGGCAGAATTCAAATGAGCCATTTTAATCTAGATTAAGAAAATTAATCTACGCCCACCTCTAGAAATTATACATTTCAACCTCTCATAATTTCCACAGCCAGCCAAAATTTGGATGCCCCTACTCTGTATGGATGCCACTACCCCTACTCTGAATCTGCTTTTTCAGAGTGGCCTCTTTTAACCTTCATGGCTGCTTGATGAGATGCTCATTAACACGAGTGAATGATAAGAACGTGTTCAGAATAAACCTTCAGGACTCTTAGAAACCATCCCTGTTGTCCAACTTAAGGTGGGGGAGAGAAACCAAGAGTGTCAAATGCTGCCATCACAGCAAAAGCTCCAGTGTCTTTAGTTTTGTTCTATAATGTAAATTAATTAAGACCCAAAAATGAGTTGATGCATTTAAACTTTTGACTGGTAGTGTATATTACATTTTCATGTAATTTTTTTGTGTATTGTGGTTGATTCATTTTTGCAGTAGAGAGAGAAGCCCAGATAGACGCCGAACCCCAGAAAGACCTCCTCCTGCAGCTGATCGGCCTGCAGAAGGCATCTGGGTCATGGGAATTGGATTCTTCTCTCATCACTGTGTTTGAGAAGACAGAAGAGGAAGTGGCCAAGGAGACACCATCACAGGTAAATATATGACATGTCACATGATGGAAACCAGGTAGATCAATCTCTGTATCTGTAGTACATGGTGGAGCTGTGATCAGGCATTAAAAGCTGGGCCCAACCCGGCCTGAGCCAGGCCAAGGTGTACAGCTGTAGTCCACGGTGTGGACAACATTCTCACTTTTCACTCACTGCTAACACTTTTTTTGCATTAACCCACTAATTCCATGACGATAGAATCCAACCACCTGATTCCAATCCATTTTCACTTTTGTTGTTACTGAAGTCTGAAAGACTGTGAAATGTGTCCATTTTGTTTAAACTGCCTGCATGCTGGACACCAGCAGGTAAAATTGCACTCATGGTCTGTGGTACTGTGTGTCCAGGCGGACAGGGCCGTGTTTGCTACGATTCTGGCTCTGATTTGGCTCCACGGCTTCAAGACGGAGGCTCAAGAGGAGTGGGAGTTTCTAGCCATGAAGGCATCAGCATGGATCCGCGCCCAGAAAGGTACTCTTGTCCCGGACATTCACCCTGGACCAAGGAGGATGGCTGATACAAAACCAGCAACCGTGTTGTGTTGTGTATTTCAGTGGACTACGTACCCCAGTGTGTTCAGGCTGGAAATGCTCTGCTGGGATGTGAGGTGCAGCAGGAGGCTCTGGGGCTCTGAGCGAATCCCACCACCCGAGCGACTTCATCTGTCTTTCCTATGCTCCTCATCCTCTTCCGGCGGCAGTGTAATAAAAGTTGAGGCTGTGCCGGGATATGGCAGATTTATCAAGAAAATTCTTACAAATCATTACCAATATCTGGTTGCACCAACTTTATTCTATTTACTCCACTTCTGATAGATTTCTCATTCATAAGAAGAGTTGAAAATAAAAATACTGTGTGGTGGACTTGAAATGGAAAAATAAAGTCACATTTCCTGCTTACATCTCATACATTGTTTTTTCCTGCTTGCACATGCTCCTGTTCTAGACTTCTAGCAGCATAGAACAGCATAGAACACTGTGTTGTATACAAAAGAAGCAATGCACCATTCATTTTACTGTAAAAAGACAGGAACTAGTTAATGATGTACCTTATTATAACCATGTTACAATGTCAGTTATTAATAAGACTTACATTTACGGCATTTTCCAGACGCACTTATCCAGAGCGACTTACAATCAGTAGTTACAGGGACAGACCCCCCCTGGAGACACTTAGGGTTAAGTATCTTTCTCAGGGACACAAGTGGGATTTGAACCTGGGTCTCCTGCAAATGTGTCACCCACTAGGCTACTACCACTCACAAAGAAAATATATATATATATATATGTATATGTGTGTGTGTGTGTGTGTGTATATATATATATACACACACACACACACATATATATATACATATATATATGTATAGACACACACATACAGATACTACAGTACTACACACAAAAAAGTGAAGTGATTGGGAAGTGATTGATTGGGGCAGTGGTGGCCTAGCGGTTAAGGAAGCGGCCCCGTAATCAGAAGGTTGCCGGTTCGAATCCGGATCCGCCAAGGTGCCACTGAGGTGCCAGTGAGCAAAGCACCGTCCCCACACACTGCTCCACGGGTGCTTATCATGGCTGCCCACTGCTCACTCAGGGTGATGGTTAAAAATGGGGACACATTTTATGGTGTCACCGTGTGCTGTGCTGCATTGTTTCACGATGACAATAAAGTCAAAGTGAAGTGATTGTCATTGTGAAACAAGTGCAAAACCGGCGTAAACGCACAATTTGAACCATTAAGTGCACAGGCAAAAAAAAAAAAACGGGGGGGGGGGGGGGCATGTTCCTGTAACCACTGATTGTAAGGCGCTCTGGATAAGAGGTGGCTGATACATGCCATATTACCTTGTAATCGCATCATGTCCCAACATTCCATTGTTGTTCATGTTACTTCTGTATTTTTTTCCTTTAACAGCATGACTGTCGAAAACTAAACTAAACTAAACTAAACTAAAAACTAAACTAAAAAAGATAAACTAAGTGAAATTATTTGGAAAAAGCTGGTAGCTGGTTAACCAATTTAGCCAATAGTAAGAAAACAACTTAAGCATCTCGTCCAGATCAACCAGATAAACGATATAAAAAAATGTAATCGTGTGAAAGAAAACGCTCCGCCTGCTCTGACCAATCAGATCGCAGGACACGCCTTCTTCCGCGACGACGTGGGCGTGGCCTCGCCGCCCCAAAACAAATACTGCGCAAGCCGACCTGGAGAATCAGGAGGGAGCGTCCCGCACCGCACCGTACCCCACATCACCCGTCTACAGGTATTTATCTTATTTTACTACCTTCTCGTTTACTTTCACTTTCACTTTACGGCGTCTAAATGAGCCCTCAAGCATCATGTCGTAAAGTAAAACGGTCGTCCGATCAGAATGTGTGCAGGTTTTTACTTTGTGTTGCGTGTGTTGGGAAGGGAACGCCCATCTCCCCCCCTCCGATTCTGGTAAAACGAATCAGGGGTTTACAGTAACTGTTGACCAGCTGGTGAGTCAGGAGCGTCAGCTCTTCTTTTTTGAACTATTCAAAGCTGGCTTGTTTCCACGTGTCCTTCGCAGGCAGAAGTCACAATGGTCAACTGCTGTGGTTTGGTTACAGCCAAGAATGAACCAGGTATGACGGCGGCTTTCTTTCCTCTGTTTGCTTTTCATCTGCCGTGATATCTGAGCCAATCATCACCCTTCACAGGACATGTGACCTTTATTCTGTGAACTTAGATCTTCTTGCATGTCCCCCATTCAGATCAATTGATCTGATCGATCTCAGGCCTCTTATCATGTCACTCAGTAAATGATCACATTCAACAGGGCAGGACAGAGCTAGCAGGGGGACTGACAATCTGACGTTTGCACGTCTGAACCCCACCCATGTTGCAACAGGAGCAGAATTGTTACTGACTGATGTCTTCAGTCATGGTCTGTTTCTTACTGCAATAGGAACGGCATTAAACACGCCTACGTTACTCTGTTTTAGTTCCTCTGAAAGGCGTGGAGGTGGAGGTCCACGTGAAGGGACATGTGGCTACTGTCACCTCCACCCTGAAATACGTGAATGAAGAGCAGAGCCCCATAGAGGCCGTGTTCGTGTTCCCCCTGCCCGGAGATGCCGCCGTCTGCCACTTCGGTGCCAAGATCGGGGACGCCGAGGTGGTGGCGGAGCTGCAGGACAAAGAGAAGGTGAGGAAAGCAGAGTGATATGGGTTGTGATGTTACATAACAAGGTGATACATGTCATGTCAGGTCAATGCCTGCAGGTGGCGTTGCAGGGAACAGGAGCGGCAACAACATGAACAATGAACCCGATTGATTGTTATGGAAAACTGTCCTTTGTCCGTGTCTCAGGCGCGGGAGCAGTATGATGATGCACTGAGCTCAGGCCATCAGGCCTTTCTGCTGGAGGAGAGTGATAAAAGCCCAGATGTGTTCCGGATGAATGTGGGGAGTCTCCGCCCAGGAGAGAGCGCCGCTGTGTCCCTGGTCTACATCATAGAGCTGACTGTGGAGGCCGACCACGCCCTGCGCTTCTGCCTTCCTGCAGTACTCAACCCCCGCTACGCACCTCCCGGTGAGGGACAGAGCAGATTCTTCACGAGAGGTCTGAAGAAGAGAAAAATGTGCCAAACGTGTCTCTGTTTCTTCTCTCAGAGACACGCCGGGCTGACGTTCCTCAGGTGACGTCTGTACCAGCAGCTACGGTGCCCTACACCTTGTCTTTGAAAGTCCACCTGTCCTCACCACAGCCCATCACTAAAGTAGAGTCCAAGTGTCCACTGGAGCCCCTGACTTTCCTCAATGCGGAGAAGACCCTGGCCGAGGTAGAGCCTGGGCTTTGTTTAAGCTCCGATTGTGAGAGAAAAGCTGCTTGATCTCCTCCGTTTTCCACAGGCGAGTCTCTCCTCAGGCCACAAGTTTAATCAGGACGTGGAGCTGCTGTTTTATTACCAGGATGCTCACCAGCCCACTGCTATAGTGGAGGCAGGGTCAGCCAAAGCAGAGCCAGGTGGGGTTTCCACTCTGGAATGTGTAATGGTGACTCTCCTGCTGCATTCTGAATAAAGGAGACAAATCCCCAGTAGCTTTTTAATCAGTAGTTCATCTGGTACAATGTCGTGTCTTCACTCCTCCACCCATGCAGGTTCTCTGATGGGAGATCCTGTCGTCTTGCTCAGCTTGTACCCAGAATTCCCTGCTTCGGTCACGTCGTCGCTTGCCACTTGCGGAGAGTTTATTTTGGTGGTGGACCGATCAGGGAGCATGGACTGCACGATGCATGGTGGGAGTGGAGCACAGATGCGGATTGACAGCGCCAGGGTGAGAAATAAAGGGTGTAAATGAGACCGTTTATGTTTGGGTGTCTACAGAATGACACCCACGTTGACTGACCACTGAACAGCCAAAATATTAAAACCACTTACTAGTGAAGGATGTATTTTATGAGTGTACCTATCTCATTGGGACAGCAGTCAGAGCACTTACTTTAAGGCTGGTTGGTGTATGTGCTGCTCTCATTATTTGTCCTCTGCAGGACACCCTACTGCTTCTGCTCAAGAGTCTCCCCATGGGCTGCTACTTTAACATCTATGGATTTGGCTCCCATTACGAATCCTTTTTCCCGTGAGTCTCCCAGTCACTTTTTTCAGTACACCCACTTTCTGCTAAAAATGATCACAACACATCACATTTGTTCCCATGCGCCAGGCATTATTGAGTTATTTCCTGTTTGCTGTTGTAGCGTAACAATTGAACGTTCACTACAACTAAGTTGAAAATCTTGGTGGCCATCCCAATAAGTCTTGGTTTGGGGGCAAATCATTCATTTGGGAATATTTAGTCAATGTTCATTATAGGATGTACCCAAGCTTATTAAAATTGTCCTTGGATTTGCTGGATTCCTGATTAAAGAAGCTTGCTGCACTTCTTTGGCTTTGATTATTTTCAGATTTAGTCTTTTTTTTTATTCTCGTAATGATTTTGGCTTAGACTCACAGTCTTTCTTTTCACTCATCAGGCAGTTATCATTCCCAAATGTGTCTGTCAGGTCATAAATGAAAATTAGTACAGTGGTGTTGTACTTTGAAGCTTCTTTGCCATGAAAGCTTCTATCATGATGCCCCACTGCTGATCTACTCATTGTCTACACTCGGCCATACGTTGTATTTTGACCTCACTCTTGCACCGCAGCAAGAGTGTCCAATATGACCAGAAGACAATGGATGCAGCGCTTAAGAAAGTGCAAGAAATGAAGGCCGACATGGGTGGCACGGAAATTCTGCAGCCTCTGAAGGACATCTACAGCCAGCCCTGCCTGCCCGGTCACCCCAGACAGGTAACACTGTACTGCAGAGCACTTTACTGCAACTCCACTCCGTTCTTTGGTGTATTTGCCTGTGAAACTAATATCTCTTTATTCCATTTTCCAGGTATTTATTTTTACAGATGGAGAAGTGTGGAACACCAAACTAGTGTTGGATTTGGTGAAGAGCAATGCCCATTCTCACAGGCATGTGAGACCAGCCCTTCGCCCTCATCTGGAGTATTTTGATAAATGCTGTGTTATGAGAGTTGTGATGTTGTGTGTCTGCAGGTGCTTCAGCTTTGGAATTGGAGAGGGCGCCAGCACTGCTCTAATCACAGGAATGGCCAGGGAGGGCTCTGGACACGCCCAGTTCATCACAGGAACTGAGCGCATGCAGCCTAAAGTAAGAAGCGGGTAGATACATTGAGCCAGACTGGTGTGACAATGAGACGGAAAGGCAATTAAACAATGACAAAGACCCACTGAGGTCCCCCCTGAGTTCCCTCAGAGGACCATTGCCATACACTGCTCTCTGGGCACCTTGCATGTTTCAAAAACAAAATGGGGTCCCACAAGGTTCCATGCTTGGGTCCTACATTATTGACCTTTCATATTCTTTGGCAGGGTCAAATTCTCCAAGACAACAGAATAGTGTTTCACATCTCCACAGATTATCCATTGAAATATTTAGCTCTCTTCCCAAATGATTTGATGTTTCTATGTCTTTGCTGTAATTGCTTTTGCACAACAATTTCTAACATAGACCATCAATAATGAGAATTTTCTGCATTATCATTGCTGACAATATTATAACTAAGACCATCATCTTCCTCTCTTTGTCTCCTCTCAGGTGATGCAGTCCCTCCGCTATGCTCTGCAGCCAGCAGTAAAGGACATCTCCATTATGTGGAATCTTCCAGAGGGATTGTCTGTGACCACTTTGTCTCCACCCCTCAATGTCATTTTTCAGGGTCAAAGGGCACTGCTGTATGGCCATCTTAAGGGACAGGTGAAGAAACAGTTTCTGTTTTGTAAGAGTTTTTAACCAATCATAGTGTCTGGTTTAGGGAATTTCTCTCTCTCTCTCTCTCTCTCTCTCTCTTAGAACTCTTCCGATTCTGAGGGATCTGTAACAGTGAAATATAACCTGGCAGAGCAGTCAGTCTCAAACAAGCTCAGCTTCAGTCTTAAACCTGCTGGAGATACTGGGTTAGATAACCACACAAAATTACACACACACACACACACACACACACACACACACACACACACACACATTCCAATTATTCCAAAATCTTTCATGAGTACATTTGGTCTTCATTAAGACAGAGATATAGAATAGACACACACAGCTACTCTGTCTTAACCTTTTCTCTGCAGACTGAGCCTCCACAGGCTGGGGGCCCGGGCCCTGCTGCGCTCTATGGAGCAGGAGGGCGGGATTGGAGGTCCAGAACAGGAGGGTCTGAAGGAGAAGGTGTTGCATCTCAGCCTCCAGTCTGGAGTCATCAGCTCCTTCACCTCCTTCATTGGCGTCCTGAAAGGCAGTGGAAAGGCAGTGCAGGGGCCGCTGCTCCACAGAGACGTACCCACTGGGCACATGAGTATGCTGATCTGAGTGGATTTTTTTTTTTTTTTTTCAGTGATCTGAGTGGATTTTTCTACGTACTGGTCATGCACTGATGTTCACTTTTGTATATTATGATTCACAGTGAGGATGAGTTGTCCAATGCCTCAAGTTGCATACGGTTGTGCTCCAAGGAGTATGAAAGGTGGCGCAATGCTTAGAGGCTGTCGACTTCAAGCAATGCCTATGATGGATGCATGTAAGAAAGATTTGAAATCTGTTCAAATGAGCTGTTTACAGATATTGAAATTTTTTACCAATAATTTCTCAATGTTAGAAAGAATTTTATTTACTTGTTTTATTTTTATTGTAGGTCTGGTTCAGTCCAATCGTAAGCATTCATTTTCAAGCCTTTAATTTTTTATGTTTTCCTTTTAAATATACTGAATACTGAATGGTGATAATAATGGTACACACAGCACATAATGTTTCCCTTGCACTTAACCCATCGTGAGTGTTTTATTGTTCATTCTGTTTCAGACAAATCTGGATTTTTGGTAGACGTTGACATGGCCTCTGGTAAGTGCCTTGTTACATTTAATTTTTTAATGTGTTTTTTAATGTATGTGTTTTGCTCTTATTATTTCAAATTTTGTTATTTTGCACTGCACATGTATAATGACACACATACAGAAAACAGGCAAGAAGCAAAAGTCTGATTATTTACTATGCAAATTAAGGGAAATTATACATTTCAACCTCTCATAATTTGGATGCCCCTACTCTGTATGGATGCCCCTTTGTTCACTATTGTCATCATCAAAAGTCGCTTGATGAGATGCTCATTAACACGAGTGAATGATAAGAACGTGTTCAGTATAAACCTTCAGGACTCTTAGAAACCATCCCTGTTGTCCAACTTAAGGTGGGGGAGAGAAACCAAGAGTCAAATGCTGCCATCACAGCAAAAGCTCCAGTGTCTTTAGTTTTGTTCTATAATGTAAATTAATTAAGACCCAAAAATGAGTTGATGCATTTAAACTTTTGACTGGTAGTGTATATTACATTTCAAATTTACATTAGAAATGAATGGCAATAGAAAATAATTACATAAGAATTTAAAGATTTTTTTGTGTATTGTGGTTGATTCATTTTTGCAGTAGAGAGAGAAGCCCAGATAGACGCCGAACCCCAGAAAGACCTCCTCCTGCAGCTGATCGGCCTGCAGAAGGCATCTGGGTCGTGGGAATTGGATTCTTCTCTCATCACTGTGTTTGAGAAGACAGAAGAGGAAGTGGCCAAGCAGACACCATCACAGGTAAATATATGACATGTCACATGATGGAAACCAGGTAGATCCATCTCTGTATCTGTAGTACATGGTGGAGCTGTGATCAGGCATTAAAAGCTGGGCCCAACCCGGCCTGAGCCAGGCCGAGGTACACAGCTCTAATCCATGGTGTGGACATCATTCATGAGAATGATACCTTTTTAGTAGGATTCTGACAACATTTCACTCACTGCTAACACTTCCTAGCTCTCACTGCGTTTCAGACAGTGGTGTGTCAGCCTACTTTGTCAAAATATTTAACATATAACATTTGAACCCTTTTATTAAGAAAAAACCTGTTTAAAGAAAATTCTGCCGACTAAAGAACAAACCAAACAGACAAAATGGAACCATATTGAAGAATAGATTTTTTTTACCCTTTAGGCTTTCCCATTAAAGATAAAAAAAGATGCTGCATTAAAAACTAGTTTCCAGAACATTTGTGACACATGGGTTCTAATGTGTTAAAAAGAACTGAGGGGGCAAAACTGGACCTGATTCCAATCCATTTTCACTTTTGCTGTTACTGAAGTCTGAAAGACTGTGAAATGTGTCCATTTTGTTTAAACTGCCTGCATGCTGGACACCAGCAGGTAAAATTGCACTCATGGTCTGTGGTACTGTGTGTCCAGGCGGACAGGGCCGTGTTTGCTACGATTCTGGCTCTGATTTGGCTCCACGGCTTCAAGACGGAGGCTCAAGAGGAGTGGGAGTTTCTAGCCATGAAGGCATCAGCATGGATCCGAGCCCAGAAAGGTACTCTTGTCCCGGACATTCGCCCTGGACCAAGGAGGATGGCTGATACAACCGTGTTGTGTTGTGTGTTTCAGTGGACTACGTACCCCAGTGTGTTCAGGCTGGAAATGCTCTGCTGGGATGTGAGGTGCAGCAGGAGGCTCTGGGGCTCTGAGCGAATCCCACCACCCGAGCGACTTCATCTGTCTTTCCCATGCTCCTCATCCTCTTCCGGCGGCAGTGTAATAAAAGTTGAGGCTGTGCCGGGATATGGCAGATTTATCAAGAAAATTCTTACAAATCATTACCAATATCTGGTTGCACCAACTTTATTCTATTTACTCCACTTCTGATAGATTTTTCTCATTCATAAGAAGAGTTGAAAGTAAAATACTGTGTGGTGGACTTGAAATGGAAGAATAAAGTCACATTTCCTGCTTACATCTCATACATTATGTTGTTTCCTGCTTGCACATGCTCCAGCGTAGAACACTGTGTTGTATACAAAAGAAGCAATGCACCATTCATTTTACTGCAAAAAGACAGGAACTAGTCAATGATGTACCTTATTATAACCATGTTACAATGTCAGTTATTAATAAGACTTACATTTACGGCATTTACTAGATGCCCTTATCCAGAGCGACTTACAATCAGTAGTTACAGGGACAGCCCCCCCGGAGACACTTAGGGATTAAGTATCTTGCTCAGGGACACAAGTGGGATCCTGCTTCATAGGGGAGTGTGTTACCCACTAGGCTACTACCACCCCCTTAAAGACTTAAAAGCCATGGGAAAATAAGGAAGTATGTTTGCTTCTGTTTTGTGTACACAGTGGGGCAAAAAAAGTAGTCAGCCACCAGTTGTGCAGGTTCTATCACTTAAAAAGATGAGAGAGGCCTGTCATTTTTATCATAGGTATACCTATGAGAGGCAAAATGAGAAAATCCAGAAAATCACATCCTCTGATTTTCAAAGAATTTATTTGCAAATTATGGTGGAAAATTAGTATTTGGTCACTAACAAAAGTTCATCTTAATACTTTGTTATATACCCTTTGTTGGCAATGATGGAGATCAAGCGTTTTCTGTAAGTCTTCACAAGGTTTTCACACACTGTTGCTGGTATTTTGGCCCATTCTTCCATGCAGATCTCCTCTAGAGCAGTGATGTTTTGGGGCTGTCGCTGGGTAACACGGACTTTCAACTCCCTCCAAAGATTTTCTATGGGGTTGAGATCTGGAGCCTGGCTAGGCCACTCCAGAATCTTGAAATGCTTCTTACGAAGCCACTCCTTAATTGCCCGGACGGTGTGTTTGGGATCACTGTCATGCTGAAAGACCCATCCACGTTTCGTCTTCAATGCCCTTGCAGATGGAAGGAGGTTTTCACTCAAAATCTCACGATACATGGCCCCATTCATTCTTTCCTTTACACGGATCAGTCGTCCGGGTCCCTTTGCAGAAAAACACCCCCAAAGCATGATGTTTCCACCCCATACTTCACAGTAGTTATGGCGTCCTTTGGATGCAACTCCACATTCTTTCTCCTCCAAACACAACAAGTAGAGTTTTTACCAAAAAGTTCTATTTTGGTTTCATCTGACCATATGACATTCTCCCAATCGTCTTCTGGATCATCCAGATGCTCTCTAGCAAACTTCAGACGGGCCCGGACATGTACTGGCTTAAGCAGGGGAACACATCTGGCACTGCAGGATTTGAGTCCCTGGTGGCGTAGTGTGTTACTGATGGTAGCCTTTGTTACTTTGGTCCCAGCTCTCTGCAGGTCATTCACTAGGTCCCCCCATGTGGTTCTAGGTCTACAATTTTGTTTCTGGTGTCCTTACACAGCTCTGTGGTCTTGGCCATAGTGGAGTTTGGAGTGTTACTGAAGTTGTGGACACGTGTCTTTTATACTGAGAATGAGTTCAAACAGGTGCCATTCATACAGGTAATGAGTGCAGGACAGAGGAGCCTTTTACAGAAGAAGTTATAGGTCTGTGAGAGTCAGAAATCTTGCTCGTTTTTTAGTGACCAAATGCTAATTTTCCACCATAATTTGCAAATAAATTCTTTAAAAATCAGAGGATGTGATTTTCTGGATTTCTTTTTCTCATTTTTGTCTCTCATAGTTGAGGTATACCTATGATGAAAATTACAGGCCTCTCTCATCTTTTTAAGTGGTAGAACTTGCACAATTGGTTGCTGACTAAAGACTTTTTTGCCCCACTGTGTGTGTGTGTGTGTGTGTGTGACACACACACACAGACACAAAAACAGAAGCAAACATACTTTCTTATATTCCCATGACTTTTAAGTCTTTAAAGGGGTGGTAGTAGCCTATTGGGTAACACGCCGTGTGTGTGTGTGTGTGTGTGTGTGTGTATACACACATACACACACACATACAGTTCAGGCCAAAAGTTTGGACACATACCTTCTCATTCAATGTGTTTTCTTTATTTTCATGACCATTTATGTTGGTTCTCACTGAAGGCATCAAAACTATGAATGAACACATGTGGAGTTATGTACTTCACAGTCACCGGACCTGAACCCAATCCACATGGTTAAGGGTGAGCTGGACCACAGATTGAAGGCAAAGGGGCAAACAAGTGCTAAACACTCCTTCAAGACTGCATTTCAGGTGACGACCTCTTGAAGCTCATCGAGAGAATGGCAAGAGTGTGTAAATCAGAGCAAAGAAACTAGAATATAAAACATGTTTTCACTTATTGCACTTTTTTTTTATGAGTGAAAATCTATATGGTCTTCTATATAGAAATTGTCCATGCAACAACTGGATTGCAAGATATTGAGCTCAGCGCCCATGTAATAAAGTTTATAACTGTGTATATGAGCCGAATGCCTGTGTTTTTTATACGTTGACTTTGACCCGGTGGTGTCTCTGTGGGAACTCGTCACGCTGCATACTGACCTGGAAAACCAAGCCAACCGAAATGACGTTCACTCTGCGAGGTGTAACCGTTTTTCCTTTTCTCGGTTAGAACATGTCGAGCAGCAGTAGACTAAGCACGGGCATTTTTTCAGTTGGCAGATCCTCACTCCTTCACTTCGCACCTTGGCATGACATCATGGGAAATCGACCTATAGAACAACTGAACTATCCGAACAGAATACAACTACAGTTCAGCGGCAAACATTCCTGCTCTGTACAGGGTGGGCCATTTATATGGATCCACCTTAATAAAATGGGAATAGTTGGTGATATTAACGTCCTGTTTGTGGCACATTAGTATATGTGATGGGGCAAACTTTTCAAGTTGGGTGGTGACCATAGTGGCCATTTTGAAGTCGGTCATCTTGGATCCAACTTTTGTTTTTTCAATAGGAAGAGGGTCATGTGACATCAAATGTATTGGTAATTTCACAAGAAAAACAATGGTGTTGGTTTTAACATAACTTTATTCTTTCATGAGTTATTTACAAGTTTCTGACCACTTATAAAATGTGTTCAATGTCACCAACCATTCCCATTTTATTAAGGTGTATCCATATAAATGGCCCACCCTGTAGAGCACCCAACACTAATCCTGGGTTTCTTCTAAACATGGCTTAAAGAAGAAGGGGACTGTCACGTATATTTACCACCTCAATAAAACACAATAAAAAACTATTCTACTTTTATACTATTACAGTCACATATTACACAGTTATCCGGCACTTCCCAAACCGTTCAAGGCGCCCACTGCTCACTAAGGGTGATGGGGACAACACAGAGGACACGTTTCGTGGTGCAACACAGTGACACATCTTTTGGTCATAAGATACAGCACCACAACGTTTCCGAACATTGCTCAGAGCATCATGCTGCTTCCGCCGGTTTTCGGTCACTGTTAGTAAGTAAGTAAGATCGGTCACTGTTCAGGAAATGTGATGCACCCAGAATACTTTAATCTAAAACACAGCTGTATCTGTCACATCGGGTGACACTGGTCAAGCGGTATTATGGATAAAAAATTCCTGGAGGTCGGCACATTACATTTACAGCATTTATCAGACGCCCTTAACCAGAGCGACTTACAGTCAGTAGTTACAGGGACAGTCCCCCCCAGAGCAATTTAGGGTTAAGTGTTTTGCTCAGGGACACAATGGTAGTAAGTGGGATTTGAATATATGCTTTCACGTATAATCAAAGTCAATACCCTTTAAATGACAATACCCTCTTCACAGTTGTGACGGTGTCCATCTGGAATGTTTCTGCCCTCTGAAATTATCCTGCTTATATGGTCCTTGTAAAAGACCCTAAATAAATTTTTTGTGCCCATTCATGCTGCGGTCATGCTTGAGTCTTACTAATTAACTTACTAATGAATTCTTTTTAGATCTTTAGTAATGTAGAACACTGAAGGTCCTCTTTTCATGAGAAATGAAAAGGAATGCTCATCATTTTACGATGCATGTGTGTACGATTGTATCGTTATTCACCACATGAGATTTTGACACACAGTCCTACAGCCAACAACTAAAGAAGTATTTAAACACAACACAGTGACCCAACATTGTGATGAAAACCTGGAACATTTACACTTACGGCATTTATCAGACGCCCTTATCCAGAGCGACTTACAATTAGTAGTTACAAGGGACAGTCCCCCTGGAGCAACTTAGGGTTAAGTGTCTTGCTCAGGGACACAATGGTAGTAAGTGGGATTTGAACCTGGGTCTTCTGGTTCATAGGAGAGTGTGTTACCCACTAGACCCTACCACCCTGGAACAGGTTTATATATACACATACACACAAACGCACACACACACACATACAAAGACAATAAGTGGATGTGGCAACAGTGGTTTCTGCCTCTTGCCATAAAAAGCTGTGGAGATGATAAGAAAATCTATGCCGCTCACCCTTACTGCCACCTAGCAGGAGAGGGGCAGCGGTGATCTAGTGGGGATCTAGTGGGGAAGTGGAAGGTTGCCGGTTCGAGTCCCGAATCCTGAGCAAAGCACCGTCCCCACACACTGCTCACCAAGGGTGGTGGGTTAAACACTGCAGCACAGCACTGTGTGTTTTCGCTTTTGAGTGATCTGCAACCATCATTCCACGAAACATCTCATGGGAGAATTTTCTACCTCCGCTACACTGTGCACAAAACACTTTAAGCTTGAATATGACAATACAACAATCTAAAATTACGTTGGCCCACTATGTGCTGATTGGAAATGCCGCCCAGTAAACAATAAAATCTTTTTATTGTTTCATTACATGTCAACGTCTCGTCTTTCGCTGCAATCATAAACTTACAGGGGTTGTAAAACCATTCAGTTCAGATAGTGGGCACTGACGCAAATGAAATATGAACATTGTCTTTTTTTACACTGGAACAGGTGCTTATCACAAGAAGGTCTACTTCTTCAGTACTGCAGTCGAAATAATTCACAGGTAGCTACAATCAACCGTAACTTACTTTTTAAAAATATTTTCTTTCCCTCCTCTTCTAACCCTGCTCCAGATAAACCTGTCAAAATAATATGTGATTTATGTTTATATATTAAGCATGGTTCAATTGTGTTAATATAAGGCCAAACGATTCTCTACTGATTCTCTAGCGAATTACAAGGCACTATAAGATCTGTTTCATTTAAATGGCGTACAACATGCAGTTCACATTTCCTCTATTTCATGCTTAGTATTGGACGAGCGACTTTGGACTTTTATTGGACTAGAGAGTGACTGTCTAAATTCATTTGTTCAGACACATTTTTTTAGTTGCTGTCACTGATTGCAAGAAATGTATTTTTTGTGTGTAGTCTGAAGAACAATGCCAGACTGTGGTGGCCTGCTTACTGTCCAGAATGAACCAGGTATGGAGCTTCTCTTTTTTCTTTTTTCATATTTATAAGAACCTGCAACCCACTCAGAGGACTCGAAGTTCAGAGCACCTTGTATTTGTGCACTTCTGATGTCATGGTCCTGCATTAATTAATAGCCAATAGCCAAGTCTTTTTACATTTTACAACATTTTAGAGCGACTTACAATCAGTAGTTACAGGGACAGTCCCCCCCCCTGGAGACACTCAGGGTTAAGTGTCTTGCTCAGGGACACAATGGTAGTTAGTGGGGTTTGAACCTGGGTCTTCTGGTTCATAGGCAAGTGTGTTACCCACTAGGCTACTACCACTACCACTTTTCCATTGTGTTTCCTCTTCCATCTGTTCTCTCTCATTCTCATTTTTATCCTCCAGTTCCTCTGAAAGGCGTGGAGGTGGAGGTACACGTGAAGGGACATGTGGCTACTGTCACCTCCACCCTGAAATACGTGAATGAAGAGCAGAGCCCCATAGAGGCTGTGTTCGTGTTCCCCCTGCCCGGAGACGCCGCCGTCTGCCACTTCGGTGCCAAGATCGGGGACGCCGAGGTGGTGGCGGAGCTGCAGGACAAAGAGAAGGTGAGGAAAGCAGAGTGATATGGGTTGTGATGTTACTAAACAAGGTGATACATGTCATGTCAGGTCAATGCCTGCAGGCGGCGTTGCAGGGAACAGGAGCGGCAACAACATGGACAATGAACCCAATTGATTGTTATGGAAAACTGTCCTTTGTCCGTGTCTCAGGCGCGGGAGCAGTATGATGATGCGCTGAGCTCAGGCCATCAGGCCTTTCTGCTGGAGGAGAGTGATAAAAGCCCAGATGTGTTCCGGATGAATGTGGGGAGTCTCCGCCCAGGAGAGAGCGCCGCTGTGTCCCTGGTCTACATCATAGAGCTGACTGTGGAGGCCGACCACGCCCTGCGCTTCTGCCTTCCTGCAGTACTCAACCCCCGCTACGCACCTCCCGGTGAGGGACAGAGCAGATTCTTCACGAGAGGTCTGAAGAAGAGAAAAATGTGCCAAACGTGTCTCTGTTGCTTCTCTCAGAGACACGCCGGGCTGACGTTCCTCAGGTGACGTCTGTACCAGCAGCTACGGTGCCCTACACCTTGTCTTTGAAAGTCCACCTGTCCTCACCACAGCCCATCACTAAAGTAGAGTCCAAGTGTCAACTGGAGCCCCTGACTTTCCTCAATGCGGAGAAGACCCTGGCCGAGGTAGAGTCTGGGCTTTGTTTAAGCTCCGATTGTGAGAGAAAAGCTGCTTGATCTCCTCCGTTTTCCACAGGCGAGTCTCTCCTCAGGCCACAAGTTTAATCAGGACGTGGAGCTGCTGTTTTATTACCAGGATGCTCATCAGCCCACTGCTATAGTGGAGGCGGGGTCAGCCAAAGCAGAGCCAGGTGGGGTTTGAAATGAAGTGAACTGAACTGAAGTGTGATAATTATTATAATCTGATACAACAAACATACTCATTACCTTGAACTGTCAACTCTGATCTCAAAGAATGTTATTCCAAGGGCAACTGGACTTGTTTTGGTTCCTTTACAACATTCCACCGTTCCATTCCAGAGGGCTTTCTCACGCCTGAGTACTAGGCGTAGCTGGTTTATAAACCCTGTGGAGCCCTGAAGGTGGTAATTCGTGTCAAGGAACCAAAACAAGTCATTGGAATAACGCTTATTGAGATAACCATGACCTGGGTGACTGAGAACCTCCAGCTTCTATTTTGATCTTTTCCACCTCTACCTGTGCAGGTTCTCTGATGGGAGATCCTGTCGTCTTGATCAGCTTGTACCCAGAATTCACTTCATCACATACCCCACGCGGAGAGTTTATCTTCTTGGTGGACCGTTCACTAAGCATGGATAATATAATGTGCGCCAAGCTTGACGCGAAGACACGGATTGCCAGCACCAGGGTACGAAACCTGATTTACTGACACAATTAACCTGGTTTCTCCAGTATGGTGCAGTGGTGGTCTAGGGGTTAAGGTGGCGAACTCATGATCAGAAGGGTGATGGAGGGCACATTTAGTCATGTGCATCATGCTATCTGCTTGCTTTGTCACAATGGCAAAAACAATCCCTTTCCCTTCTTTTTCACTTTTTAGCTTCACTTTGGCATCCTCAATAGGTGAAAAAAGAAAGAAACACAAGATTTAATGATGTGCATGTGACACATTGATGGGGGCGGGTTTAAATCATCCAGACGAAGGAAGTTGAGTCGGAGGAGCCATTTGCCCCGTGCCATTTTTAGAGCGTACAGTATCTGGGTGATATAAGATGACACCTGACACTTCAGTCATTTGGTTGGGAACAGAATCGCTTTTTTATTTGCACATTAGCCAGCAGGTGGAGCCAAAAGTTCTGTCACACCCTCCCATTCAATGTGTTTTCTTTATTTTCATGACCATTTACGTTAGTAGATTCTCACTGAAGGCATCAAAACTATGAATGAACACATGTGAAGTTATGTACTTAACAAAAAAAGGTGAAATAACTGAAAACATGTTTATATTCTAGTTTCTTTGCTCTGATTCCTGCTTTGTACACTCTTGGCATTCTCTCGATGAGCTTCAAGAGGTCGTCACCTGATATGGTTTTCCAACAGTCTTGAAGGAGTTCCCAGAGGTGTTTAGCACTTGTTTTTTGTTGTGAGGATCACCACCTTCTGCCGGTTCTGAGTTTCCGTGTGGACACAAGATCAGATTGAAAAATGGCCTGAGAGAGAAACAAAATGTGGGGGGAAATATTGATCTAAATTTAATCTGAACAGTAGACGACCCAAGATCTACCATGGAGCCTTGATCTGATTGCTACCTGGATAAGTTGGAGGACATGTTAACACCTCAAAGTCTTCCTCAAGCCAATACTAAACTTTATTTGTAGTACTGCTAATATAACTAGTTAGTCTTGTTGAAGTCACTCTCTGCATTTTCTTTCTTCTGGACTAGTTTCCTGCAGTCAGGTCAGCTGTCAGATATATGCCCGAAAAGGATGAACAGCACTTCATCTTAATTCATTGTCTGAACCTTTCTTTCTGCAGGACACCCTTCTGCTGCTGCTTAAGAGTCTCCCCATGGGCTGCTACTTCAACATCTATAGCTTTGGCTCCGATTACGAATCCTTTTTCCAGTGAGTTCGCACCTTTCAAAACCTTTTTTTATTTAAGTACTTTTTTTTTAAGTACATTTTTTTCCTCATTAATATACAGACAGAACCTCATATTGACAGAAAAATTGAGTTGTTGACAAAGAAAAACTGAAATATCACTTGGTCCTAAACATTTTTTTTGTCCCACTAAATATTCAAACCCTTTGCTCAGTATTTAGTAGAAGCTCCCTTTTGATCTTTCTACAACCTTCTCCCATCTCCTGACTGCATGTCTGGAGCTCAGTCACAGTGATATTTGTGAGTTGGACTCAAATGAAGGTATAGAACCATCTCAAGGAAGATCAGAAGACATGGACAGTGCCAGAGTTAAATATATGAGCGTTTCAGCAAAGGCTCTGAATATACATAGGACCGTGTAATATTTCTGTTTTTCTTCCTCATTAAATCTACAAAAATGTCAAGAATTCTGTGTTTTTCTGTCAATATGGGTTGCTGTGTGTACAATAACAAGGGAAAAAATACTTAAATGATTTTAGCAAATGGCTGCAAAATTTAAGGGGGTCTGAATACTTTCCGTACCAGTGTATATTCACCTCACTCTCACGCCACAGCAAGAGTATTGTGTACGACCAGATGAACATGGAGGAAGCGCTTAAGAAAGTGGATGCAATGAGGGCCAACATGGGAGGGACAGAAATACTCAAGCCTCTGAAACACATCTACAGCCAGCCCTGCCTGCCCGATCACCCCAGACAAGTAAGTAGCTTTACAGTCAGTCTGCACACACACACACACCTTCAGTTGGAATAATGAACAAATCTGTGTTTGCAGCTGTTTCTTTTTACAGATGGCGAAGTGTGTGACACCAGCAATGTATTGGATCTGGTGAAGAAAAACGCCTGTTTTCACAGGTAAAACAAGAATAGCCCTCCTCTCTAGACTGATTTGGCAACATTATCTGTTGTGTGTCTGCAGGTGCTTCAGCTTTGGTATCGGAGAGGGCGCCAGCACTGCTCTCATCACCGGAATGGCCAAGGAGGGCCGTGGACATGCCCAGTTCATCAGAAACGGAGCGCATCCAGCCCAAGGTAAGAAGGTCCGAGGCCAAACCAACTCAAGCAAATCCACATACGCATGTGAACACATCATCATGTTTAAGTTCAAGTGAGCTTTATTGTCATCTCAGCTAAAACTTCACAATCAATATAAATGTTGCATGTGGTGAGATGATAACGTTGAGTTGGACAGTACACAGTGAAACAGAACAACATTTAACATTAAGAGTGCAATAATTGATTGTCCCAGCCCCAGGGGGGGCCTGGATGTTCCAGAGGAAGAACCACCCAGAACCGGAAGAGGAGGAGAACAGAACAGAATCCCAGCATAAAAGGACCATCAGTCAGCTTATACACTGCCTGCTCATCGTTTGGTTTTCCACGTTGCTGCTAGCCTCCACTGTATTCTTGTGTTTGGATCTTCGCTAAGGACCACCTGCTTGCCCTGACTCTTCTCCACGGATTCCACGGAACTGCTGACAGATGCTCAAAAAACCCCACTAGGCTGGCTGGGATGATTGATGGAGTGCGCCACGCACAGAATCAGACCGTGCCCACTGTGCTGCCATTATGAAGGGCCTTAGACAGGTTCTCCTCCATTGGTGAGGCTGCAGCCGCTGGGGCAGGTGCACGATGGGTCCTCGACCTTCTTAGTAGAGGCCTTCTGCCGAAGCATTGCTGGTGAGTGAGGCTCGACGAAGGTGAAAAAGACCGTAATCTGATATTTAAAGATAAATTTAAGTATAAATTCAGAGCACGAGAAAGGAGGCGGTACAGTGGTAGCTTGTTCTGTCGACTGTTAAGTCGAAGCTCCAAAATTCATGCACATGGGTACTCATGTGGGCTCAGAAGAAAACCGCAAGTGAAGAGGTGAAGGATGAGGCAACGGGTGGGCGCAGGGGGCTTTATTAAGAGGAGGCGGAGCCATCTGGCCAAGCCTAAAAGGCGGGATTGAATTGGGCTTCAACGAATAATCGACCGACAGAGGACCGAACGGTGCTGAGTACAACAAAACATTAGTAACGATACTAGGAACACAACACACACAAGCCGGAGATTATATACAGATGGAAAAATGTCTTAAAAAGAACAGCCCTGTCTTAAGAGGACGTGTCGCACTAGGGTGGACGTGGTGGTAGTAGCCTAGTGGGTAACACACTTGCTTGTGGACCAGAAGACCCAGGTTCAAATCCCACTTACTACCATCGTGTCCCTGAGCAGGGAAACTGTCCCTGTCACTACTGATTGTAAGGCGTTCTGGAGAAGGGCGTCTGATAAATGCTGTAAATGCCGCAGACATACACAAACACAACAGAAGAAAGCATACAAATAACACATATCACTACAGCCCTATGGCTACGGACGTAATATGGCCTGTGGAAGGAGCAACGTGGCAATCCACTCATCATTCTGGATGCATTGCAAAACAGGGCAGAAATCCTTCAGTTTGTCCCAAACCTCCCTTCCTGTCCAATACCTATGAATTGTCACTTTTCAGACAGTGAACCTCATCTTCCTCTCATTCTTTCCTCTCAGGTGATGCAGTCTCTCAGCTATGCCCTGCAGCAAGCAGTGGATGACATCTCCGTTGTGTGGAATCTTCCAGGGGGGATGTCTGCGATCACTTTGTCCCCACCCATCAGTGTGATTTTCCAGGGTCAAAGGGCACTGATGTATGCCCAACTTACTGGGCAGGTGAAGGAACCGTTGATGTCGTCTTCATACAACCGTGGGCTAATTTTGGTCAGTCTGGAGACGTTCTGGCCAGTTTTAATCCAAGAGCAGTATTGAGAAACGCTGATTCTGACTAATGGTCTATACATAGTTTAAATAAAAAAAAAAGGACCCAGTGGCCCTGTGTATATCCCCCATATTTTATTTCCCCTATCGTTCCACAGCAGTATGGGGGAGTAAAGAGTTAACCTTTTTAATATGTTACAGCCTTGCAGTGGCTGTTATCAGCTTTATAAAATTATAATGATGGTAATTCATGCATTGAAAAGAGTTTGGCAGAAGCCAATGTTTAGTACTGCTGTAACATTTCAGAATGGCTAGCAGCTAAAAATATTCATTCATAATTTCACATCACATGCACATACATTTCATACTTTCACAGTAATTTCATATAGTTGCACTTCTATTACATTTTAAGTAAATTTGCATTTCCAAGTAACCTGTTTCTGACTTTCAGGACCCACGGGACAGTGAGGGATCTTTAACTGTGAAGTATTATGTGGCAGAGCGGGCTTTCTCAACGAAGCTCAGCTTCAGCCTTAAGCCTACTCAGGATACTGGGTAAGCTGAGCACACACAATCATACACACACATTTATCTTTTTTTTCCTGTTGGGGGCCTGCGTGTGTTTTTTTGCTGTTTCAATGAGGAAGTTCCTCTCTGCAGGCTGAGTCTCCACAGGCTGGGTGCCCGGGCCCTGCTGCGCTCTCTGGAGCAGGAGGGTCTGAAAGAGAAGGTGCTGCGGCTCAGCCTCCAGGCTGGGGTGAGCAGCTACTTCACCTCCTTCATCGCCGTCCACAAGGGGAGCGGGCAGGCCGTGCAGGGGCCGCTGCTCCGCAGGACTGTACCTACTGCAGGTCAGTGTGTGTGTTTAAGACCCGTCTTAAGAAGAATAGTATTCATTTGTGTGTGATTGTGTGTGTCTAATTTTCAGATAGGCCACCTGTTAATGCACTTGCAAAAAGTCAAAATACTGTTTCATACTATAAAAATGTTAAACGTCAAGACATTTGGATCCAACAATGCAACAGAAATATCACATTTTATAACCAATGTCACATTTTGTGCCAATAGTGCTACAGTAGTACCACATCAGTCGAAGACCTTTTTGATTGAAGGATGGCTAATTTTGCCAGTTTTCTTTTGCAGTGAGGCAGATGAAGTGTGTGTGTGATGACAGTATGTTAAGGCCAGAAAAAGGCATTCACCGTCTGCAAGATGTATTGCAAATGAAACCAGTAATGACAATGCCTTTCTAACATGCGTTTTACATGCATCTAAACATATTCTGAAGACACCACTTTTACAAATGCATGTGCAATAATTTGCTGGGGTCCTGGGTACATCGTCACCTACAATATTGTATGTGAAACCAGGGATTAGTAAAAATCTACCGAACCTAACCTATGAAATAGCATTCTGTTTATCTGTAGTCTGTATATGGAGGAATAACAATATGGTTAACCTGAACTTGACTTACTATTGTGAGAATCCATGTATGTCCTCTCTTTCTCAGAGATGCCAATGGGTGCACCACATGCAGAACGTTCTTACTATGAAAGTTAAAAAGTGGAAACAGATGAATCCCTCGGGCCTTCATCAGGCACAGTGACAAGAATGCAACACGACAGAAAGCGGCATATTCAATAAATTAATATCACATTTTGTGTCAATAGTGGCACAGCAGTAGCACGTCAAGAGACTTGTTTTTAACCTTTTGCAGTAAGGCAGGTTAACGCTTCAGAGCCTGGTGACTGGGTTTTGTGTGTGTGTATTCGATGATAAGATGATCTGTGCTGGTATTCCTACAGGTGCCAGGTCGAGAAGTGGGGGTTCAATGTTTGCAAGATCCATTCCACATCATGCAGGTATGTTTTCATCTGAATTTTAATGAAATGTATTTCTGAAGTATTGCAAATTAAACCAATAATGATAATGCCTTTCAAACATGTGTTTTATATGCATCTGAACGTGTTCTGAAGACATCACATTTTCAATGCATGTGCAATAATTTGTTGGGGTCCTGGGTACATCGCCACCTTCTCTATGGCACCTTACAGGCAAAAACAAGATTTATTTAGTATTGAGTGGTTTTTAGAATTTTTTTAATATTGTGTATGAAACCAGGGATTAATAAAAATCCACCTAACCTATAAAACAACATTCTGTTTATCTCTACTCTGTATATGGCGGTAGGGGTAACCCCGAACTTGACTTTAAACCTATTTATTTATTATTGTGTGAATCCATGTCATTTGCATTGAGGCGGCTTAACCCTTCAGAGCCTGGTGACTGGGTTTTGTGTGTATTTCATGACAATACAATGCGTGCTGGTATTTCTACAGGTGGGGGTGCCAGGTCGAGAATTGGGGGTTCAGTGTTTGCAAGATGCCATATTCCACATCATGCAGGTATGTTTCCCACTGCAATTTAATGAAATGTATTTCATGAAGAGTCCTTCATAGCAACCACTCCATGTGCATATCCCTGTAATGTAACAGAATACACTACGATATTCTGACATCTTGTATACTTTCTTTTAACAAATATATATAATGCAAAAAGTAACTGGCCACCCAGAAGTATTGCAAAAAAAAACATCAATGATACTGTCTTTCAAACATGCATTTTATATACATTCTAAACATCAAGACACCAATATTTGTCAAATGCACGTGCAAATGACTCCTGAAGTTACTTTCACTGTCACGTACTCTATGGCACTTTACAGTGAGAATAAAGTTGACCTGAACTTGACTTTAAACCTATTTACTTATTACTGTGTGGATCCCTTTAGATCCAGAACCCCAGAAAGACGCCTTTCTGCAGCTCGTCTCCCTCCAGAAAGCCTCGGGCTGCTGGGAAATGGACTCCTCTCTGGTTGCTGTGTTTGGGATGAGGGAACGGAGAGTGGCCAGAGAGATTCCACTGCAGGTAAAGCCGGTACTTTTGGTCGAGCCAAACTCCACGCTGGAGGTAAAATGAAGTAGAAACTTGTTGTTCTGTGTCCAGGCGGACAGGGCCGTGTTTGCTACGATTCTGGCTCTGGTTTGGCTCCACGGCATAAAAATGGAGGCTCAGTCGGAGTGGCAGATTCTAGCCAAGAAGGCAGCTGCCTGGGTCCGAGCTCAGAAAGGTGCAGCTATGGAAATGAGACTAATTAGGTTGAATTGAAATTAATTATTCACGATATAATCAATTAGACGTTTCATGTTGTGTGTTTTGCAGCGGACTACGTACCCCAGTGTGTCCAGGCTGGAAATGCTCTGCTGGGCTGTCATGTGCAGCAGGAGGCTCTGAGGGACCCCTCGTTGACCTCTCCACAACGGCCTTCTGACGTGAAAAATTATTTAGCGTTTACGTTGGTCTTAGCGGTCCCCGGATACCGTATCTGAAGTCTCATTCCGAAATGCAGTCCCCCGATGACATTTATCCCGAGATGCCCTGTTTCTGTGTCTGCAGCTTTAAATGCCAATGAGGAGGGGGAGTGGCCCACGGAAGTTGAGGGGGCATTGGTGAAAATTACCTCAGCTGCTATTACTTCTGTTTCTATCCACTTTCTGCCTTAACAAATGCAATTTCCCCACTTGTGGGACTAATAAAGGTTGATCTTATCTCATCAACACCGCTCACAATGTTTGGTGCAAACGAGAAGTTGTGTAACCATTCCAGATCTGACCAAAGCTCATTTCTAGCCACTGCAGGACCACAGACGGGCTCGGGGGACTCGAATTAATGTTAAATCACCTCACAACGTGACATTTTCACGAAATAATGCATTATGTAACGTACAGACATGATAACATATGAAAACGATAAATAAATCACAAAATTTAAATAAATTCAGAACCGCAAGCCCTTAGCCAAAATCACACTTCTTCTCACAGTTCATCCTGGTGCTGTGCTCATGCTCCTGAGATTTCTTTTTTCCACAGAAAGCCTGCAATGTTTGATGATGCATTCTTATACCGGGCGAAATACATTTACATTTTACAGCATTTATCAGACGCCCTTATCCAGAGCGACTTACAATCAGTAGTTACAGGGACAGTCCCCCCCTAGAGACAATCAGGGTTAAGTGTCTTGCTCAGGGACACGATGGTAGTAAGTGGGATTTGAACCTGGGTCTTCTGGTTCATAGGCGAGTGTGTTACCCACTAGGCTACTACCCCCCCTATAAAATGTCATGGTAACATGGTAACATCGTCATGGTAACATCAACACTTTCATGGTGTTAAAGCCATCTGAAGCGTTTAGCAAAATGGACGACCTCTATTAGATTTGCTGATCAGGCTCTAGACTGGCGGGCTGACCTTCGCCGTCGTGGGCCTCACTAACGTGTTTCCTCTTGTGGCCCAAGAGGGTCCCGCGGTGACGGAAGCTGATCCGGCATATGTTGCACTCGTACGGCTTCTCGCCCGTGTGCACCCTCATGTGGGTGTGGAAGGAGTCCGACCTGGCGAAGGACCTCCCGCACTGGCTGCACCGGTACGGCTTCTCGCCGGTGTGCCGCTTCACGTGGTGCTTGAGGTTGGTCATCTGGGCGAAGGCGCGGCCGCAGTCGGGGCACTTGTACGGCCGCTCGCCGAGGTGAATCCGCAGGTGGTTGTTGAAGTAGTTGGACAGGGCGAAGCGCTTCCCGCAGTGGGGACAGAGGTACGGCTTCTCCCCCGTGTGGGTCCTCTGGTGCATCCTCAGGTTGCCCGGGTGACCGAAGCGCTTGCCACACTCGCCGCACCCGTGGGGCTTCTCGCCCGTGTGGGTCAGCATGTGCGACTTCAAGTTGTTGCTCCGGGAGAAGCGCGCGTCGCAGCGGGGGCACGCGAAGGGCTTCTCCCCCGTGTGGACCCTCTGGTGTCTCCGGAGGTGCGCCGGGTGGACGTAGCGGCCGCCGCACACGCCGCACACGTGGGGCTTGTGTCCGGCGTGGCCCCTCTGATGGGTCTTCAGGTTGCCCAGCAGCGAGAAGCTGGCGCCGCACTGGGGGCAGGCGAAGGGCTTCTCCCCCGAGTGCAGCTTCCTGTGCGCGCGGAGGCTGCCCTCACTGGCGTAGTCCCTGCTGCACTCCGGGCACCGGTGCCGCTTCTCTCCCGCATGCACCTTCGACACGTGGGACTTCAGCTGCCGCTGGCCGGAAAAGCCCTCCGTGCACTGGGAGCAGTGGAACCGCGGCCCGCCCGTGTGTTTCATCTGGTGCTTCTTGAGCACCGATGGCCGGAAGAAACCCTTCCCACACTCAGGGCAGAAATGACTCTTCTGGCTGGAGCGTTTCTTCTTTCCCTCCTCCTTCCTCTTCTGCTTGCAGGGTCGCTCTTTGTGGTCATTGTCCGGGACGTGCAAAGGCGCCTCGTCTGAAACGGAAAGAAGACGTTTTCCGCATTCGTTCATTTGCTGTTACCCAGAGCGCCTTGCAATCAGTACTTAAAGGCTGGTCTTGCTCAGGGACACAACGGCCTCAAGTGGGGTTTGAACCCGTGACTTCTGAGCCTCTGGGGTACTGCCGCACACCGAGGTATCAACTGTACATAGTCGTGGGCCGAAACGAACGCTTTTGCGTAACAAATTTAAAATGTAAATATTTCACCTCTGTTCCACCAGGGGGCGAACAGTCACACTGCTAACGTCACTTATCGATTTATGCTTGTTCTTATGAATACTTTATTAATGGCCCATTGTTTACATTAGTAAAGATTGCCATTATTGAAAGGTAATTCCATAAACATCGGCATCAAACCTGATTTCAGATTGGGCGCATCCGTAGTTCTTAAATAATGGTTAGTATGGCACTGTGTGCATAAATCTGAATCTCTAGCTCACAGAATCGTTCATAATAACATCACCAACCTTTGTTCTCCAACCCTCCATAAACTGAGAGCATGCGATTAAGGTTAAAGAAATGAAACGCAACACTAACAATCCTGGTAAATAAAAGTATACAACACAAATTAACAAGGCAATTGCAAATGTGATGATGTGATTACCAAACACGGACCAAATATTCTTTTAATTAAAAAAAAAAAAACGTCTCTGTGTGTCCCGAACACCCCATCTCACAGTGTACTTGCCTCCTTCTGCTTCTTTCTGCTGCTCTTCGGCTGCATCTCCTGCATTCTGTCCTGATTTATTACGAAAGTCCACCACTCTAACAGACACCTTCCTTAACGTGCCCAGGTCTGTGGGTGGGACGGCCTCATCACCTACTCCGTCCTTGCTGTCGGAGTCGGTGTCCTCCGGCTCTGTGGCGGACGGTTCGAGGACGTCCACCACCTAGAAAACAGTCCGGTGGACGCAAGCATTACGATTCCCTCCGGTCTGCAAGGAGCACGACTGTATTCATAGACAAGCCCAACACTGTTCCAACTAAAAAGAAGGGAAAGAGAGGAAACCTGCACCAGTGCTTCACTGTCAGCTGCGGGCACACTCTGGTTCAAATTCATTAAATCCTGGTACTTCCTGTGGAGGTGAAAGGTCATTAAATATCAATGCAACTTTTTTTTTTTTAACATGCTAAAGCTGACAGCTGGCAGAGGGGATCCTACCTCCTCTGGATCTCCAGCTCTTGTTGCAGGAGCTCGATCTCAGCCTCCTGGCTGTGCAGCAGACGCTGCAGGCTCTGCACTTCGCTCTGAAGTCCACTGATGGTCTGCAAAACACAACGCTCACACGGTTCATCATGCGACCGCAGTAAACGTATTAGTGACTAGTTAAGTTCATGACAAACCACAAAGAGTAACTTGAGTCGCAAACAAACATTGCAACACGAAAGGTTCATGCTTCGCGGCGAACGTAAAAGCAACTTCGTCGGCTGCAGACAGTGAAAGCAGAAGATACCTGGTTCGCGGCGGCGAGTCGGTTCTCCTTCTCCTCCACGCTCTCGTGAAGTTCCTCCAACTCCAACTTCGGGCCGTTCATGTTTTACGAAGAAGTTTTACTGGATTACAACCAAACCGCTGCAGGTAGCAACTAGCGGCTAAAGGCATGGGCGTACACAGAAGCCACGTGACCCGCAGCGTCGTGCGTCGACGTCGCCGCCATATTGCGAGTGTCTTTTCTGCGGAAACGAGAAGAAAACGATAAAGACGCTATGGTCCTGCAGTGGCTACAAATGGCGATAGGCGTAAAGCGTGCTTTGGTAATTCTGCTTCGCCGTTCAGAGAGCGGCAGCTCAGGCGGTCGGATCTTGAATTTGTCCCCTTATGACATCATAATGGGAAAGGTTACCTCCTGTTTCTCATGCTGTGTCCAGAGAATTTCCCGCCCCTCATCTAAAACAGTATCTCCACCTGCCGTCACTGCTTCTGAACGAGTGAGGAAATGCAGATGCTCTGTGATTGGATGTGAAACTGAGCACAAATTAATTTTTTTAGTTCAGTCACGCGAGACTCTGAAGAACCAGTGGGTTCATTTTATTTTTTCTGAAAAAAAAAAAACTCAACTTCCCTGTTTGTGCCAGACATTGTGGTTGGTGAGTGGTGTTCATCATTTCTGCAAATGTCCCCTCAACTTCTATAGGCCGCGCTCCTCCTCATCCCGCCTCTGTCCTCCTCATTAGCATTTAAAGCTACAAACACCAAAATGGCGCGTCCTGGGAAATCTCATTGTGTGACAGGATCAAAGTAAGAGCAGCCATGAAACATGCTCCAAAGAGGCCGTGAATCCAGAGAGTTAAATGATTAATGAGAAGGTGAAAAAGAAGACGGCCAAAACCAATCTCGTCTTTTTGAATTTGAGAAGGATTTTAGGCACAAGAGGAAAGAAAGGGATGCCATTTTGTTGTTTACACCAATGTAGTTAAGGAAAAATACATACACATTCCTTATTAATATAATATTGAATGTTAACTACCAAAAAAGGACTGTGAATTGAAGCGTCTTACTGTTTTGATTTGTAGACATGTTGCTGTTTTTTTAATTCATCTTAATCTGTTGAATGTTGCAGCATGATTTGTGCATGAATGTTGTGCATGAAACAAATGAAGCATATCTGTGAACTTTGCTCTGTGCATTTGTAACCACAATCTGCATTTGTGCATTTTGGTTTGTGCACTTTTGATTAATGTCAATGTTCTGATTCCATGTTGGCTTGCACGGTGGACGAGCCACTCGCAATATGGCGGACGCGCTGACGTACGGTCTCAGCGGGGCATCACAGTGTATACGGCGTCCAGGATACTATGCGACAATCACCACGGTTTACGTGATGGCAGTGTGTTGCCAGATCTCGCCACAGAAGATCGTAATTCTGAAACCTTTCTCAGAATGCTTTACATTTACATTTACGGCATTTATCAGACGCCCTTATCCAGAGCGAATTACAACCAGTAGTTACAGGGGACAGTCCCCCTGGAGCAACTTAGGGTTAAGTGTCTTGCTCAGGGACACAATGGTAGTAAGCGGGATTTGAACCCGGGTCTTCTGGTTCATAAGCGAGTGTGTTACCCACTAGGCTACTACCACCCCCGCTTTCATTTAGTTCCAAGGTAAATTATGGCCAACAGATGAATAGGATACACATTTCTGTCCACCAAACCCAGAAACCTTAGTTTGTGAAATGCACACGATAATTTGGATTATTTTAGCAAGAAGCTGGATGCTCCCCGGGGTACCCGAAGGTCCGTGGAATTTATTATCCTCGGGGAGTCCAATCTTTCTTGTTATATTTGTTAAACATATAACTTACCATGTTTTGAAGAATTTAAGAACTAGCACACAAAAAGCTAGTCATGTCATAAAATAACGGTCTATGGCGGATCTGGCAACACGATGTGTCGAGGTGCATTATGGGTATTAATGTCATGGCGGCGCCCTTACATGTCAGCTGAATGTGTTTTCCTATCAACTCGTGAGAATGACTGGCGCGGATTTTATCCCTTCTGACTGAATCCTAAGGTGACTTACTTTTAAAAAGAGACGCGCCAAAACGCCAAATGGTGTATTTTTTATTAGGTTTGCTATGGTGGGCATCAGTTTCTGACAGTCCCTTTGTGGGTCAGGTTATTGGTGGCTTTTACAATCCCTTCACCTTAATCTGGTCTTAATTCCCCAGTTAAAGCGGAGTTAAATGCAGTTCAGACATCCGTGGGCTTTCTAATTTTTATTTTTATTCATTTACTGAGTTAAAAATAAAAAAACTGTGTGTGTATGAATATTTTCTCCCGCCAGACTATGCCTGTGTACGAGGATCGATTGGGTCTAAGACTAGGTTGCTGAATTCTGTTGTTGCAGTGAGCTGATGAAGAGGATGGCGGCCGTGGTGAGAAGGGCTCTCTCTGTCCGACGACTCTCCTCCTGCCTTTCCCCGGCTGTCCCTCCCTCTCCGGCCTGGTCCCCCGTCCCCCCGTTCGGCTGCTACCAGACTCGACCCCTGTCTGCAAAGCAGGTACCCGAGAGGACTCGAGGAGAGCCTGATGGCGCTGGGGCTTCCGCTGGGCTGCCCTGACATTTTTCTGTCATTTGTTTAAAATGCATGGGTAAAACTATATGTTTTAATGATAAATAGTCCAGGTATTATAGAACAGGCATAATCATGTTTCACAATATACAATAAAAAAATATCTTTCTGTTCTTGCATTGCATTTTTGTTTGGCATGAGTTTTGTTTTCAAAAGGGTAAAGGAGCATCTGGGAAAAGCCAGAAATACACCCCTAAACCCAAGAATCTGGACAAGCAGGAGAAGCAAGGAGTCGAAATCAGGCAGAACATGACTGTGTCCGAACTGGCCCAGGCTATGAACCGGGAAATAGGTACCAGCTGAGCGTTGACCTCACCACTGACCTCTGACCTCTGGGGGTAACCAGTGTTTTTGCTCGCGCAGACCACGTGTACGACGCCCTGCTGAACACGTCGCTGGACTTGGACCAGCTGGAGCCCGACTCCGTGCTGGAGGACCGGTGGATCAAGGAGGCGGTGAAGCGCTCGGGCATGAAGTACAAGTGGGCCACGCTGGTGGAGGCCAAAGTCAGAGAGAACAAAGACGTTCTGAGGCAGTGAGACCCCGTTCCTTTACCGCTCTGTACAGGCCAGAGCCTGATTCCCCGTGTTTGGTGTGCCTTGTGTATGTAGTAGTATTTAGTGTACAGCAGTCTACTAAAATCCTCTCGGGACCATGTCCGCTACCAAGCAAACATGCAGATGCACATGTGAAAGTGACGTGATTGTCATTGTGATACACTGCAGCGCGGCACACGGTGACACGACAAAATGTGTGCTCGTACACATAGTACACGTGATCTCCTTAACCGCTAGGCACTGCACCACATCATCAGTGATTTTAGTGATTTTAGAACTGTCCTATTTGATTGATTAGTGAACTATTGCATCTGTCGCGTGCAGAAACGTCCCACATTATTTGCAGCATCTGATTGATTGACATGTTTAATAATGTTTGCCGATCAAAGCAATGATCACGATCATTGGCTGATAAGAGTCAGAGCATCCTTTTTCATCCGTAATCAGAAGGTTGGCAGATCGGGATTCGAACCGGCAACCTTCTGATGATTGAGCCGCTTCCTTAACAGCCAGGCCACCACTGCCTTCTTGCCAGTCCTCTCCTTATTTTGTTGTCTGAATGAGAGGAATGGAGTCTTGACTCCGAAACACTTGCATTACAGACCTCCACCCGACCCCGCCCTTCTGGTGAGCCGTCCCGCGGTGGTCACGATCATGGGCCATGTGGACCATGGGAAGACCACACTGCTGGACAGTCTGAGAAAGACCCAGGTGGCAGCTATGGAGGCCGGGGGCATCACTCAGCACATCGGGGCCTTTCTGGGTAAGTGGTTGTGGACGCTCTGTGTGCTGCTCCGCACTGCAATGAGGTCTCATCAGTAAACTTTATTTAGGACTCCAATTTTTTGCACTCCACTCTCTCTTTGTCTCTCTGCCTCTCTGTCTAGTCCAGCTTCCTTCAGGGGAGAAGATCACATTCCTCGACACCCCAGGACATGCAGCCTTTTCGGCCATGAGGGCGAGGGGTGCCCTGGTCACTGACATCGTCATCCTGGTGGTGGCCGCAGATGATGGTGTGATGAAGCAGACTGTCGAGTCCATACAGCACGCCAAAACCGCAAAAGGTACCTTTTCCGAAGTAAAGTTTAATACACAGGGTTCCTATCGTCAGTGAAAACCTGAAAAAGTCGTGGTATTTGAAAAGAGAATCTTCCAGGCCTTGAAAAGTTTTGGAGTTACAAATTGAACATATTCTGGAAAAATCATTGAAATGTGACTGACACATGGATGTATAACGTGAAGTACGTGGTTCCTGTAAGACTGTGCAAGCACCTTTAACAACTACAACGTTTAAAACTAGCGCAGTATCTAGCGTAGTATCTTTACGTGGTGAACCGCGTCACGTGGTGCTGCGTGCGTTGCTTCCGTGTTCCAGCACCTCCGCAGCCGTGTCTCCTTTTAAAAGTCGTGTAATTTACAGCTGATTATCTACCATTTTACTTGGGCTGCGCAAACTTTTTGTGTTTTTTTTTTTTTTTTTCCACATTTGCACAGAAATCTCAGAGAACATGTGGTCATGAAACATGTGGTCAACAAAACCCTCAGAATAATTGAAAAGTCATGGAAATTATTTAGTATAAATGTGAATACAGTGTTCTAGATTAAAAAAATGTCTGCAGTGCCCATCATTTTGGCGGTGAATAAGTGTGACAAGCCTCAGGCGGACCCACAGCGCGTGAAGGAGGAGCTGCTGGCGCATGACGTGGTCTGTGAGGAGTTTGGGGGGGACGTCCAGGCCATCCACGTCTCGGCTCTGAAGGTACGGCCACCGTCGTCCCTCGTGCGGCTCCTGCCAACCGGCTCGGCGCCTGACGCGGTCTGGGCTTGTTTAGGGGGACAACCTGATGGAGCTGGCCGAGGCCACGGTGACCCTGGCTGAGGTGTTGGAGCTGAGGGCGGACCCCGTTGGGCAGGTGGAGGGCACGGTTATCGAGAGCAGAACAGACAAGGGAAAAGGGTAGGGTGTGGTCTAAATGCACTCACCGTCCCCAACAGGAAAAAGAAAAAAAAAAAAATGTCACCTGCTCACTTCATCCCAACAGCCCTGTCACCACGGCCATAATCCAGCGGGGCACCCTGAGGAAGGGCTGCACGCTGGTCGCGGGGAAGGCCTGGGCCAAGGTCCGCTTCCTGTTCGACGAGAACGGCCAGTCGGTGAACGAGGCCGGGCCCAGCGTTGCCGTGGAGATCGTGGGGTGGAAGGAGCTGCCCTCTGCCGGCGAAGAGATTGTGGAGGTGGAGTCGGAGGTCGGTGTAAACACAGTCCATCTACTGGTATTCACACAGATAAACCTTTTATCGTCTAGTCAGGCCTGGAAATGTTCCTCATGTCTCACGAAACCGAGCTAAATAACGTAAATATGACTTGTTTTCAGCTGTGTTGCCGTCCTGCTTGTTCGACCAGCTACTTCCTCCTAAGTTTTTTGATTGTTCAGAGATCTCAGCAATATTGCAGCACTGCAGTGTTCAGTAAAGCCCACTTTTTAAAATGAATGAAATGATTGCCTACGCAGTCCTTTTTTCTGTATTTCATCCGTGCTCACCGGACGCTGCAGTTAGCTGCATGTTGTGATTGAGAAATGAGGTGCTGCCAGAATCATGCCTGATGAAGGAAGATAAAACTGCCCCCCCCCCCCCCCACAGCAAAGGGCGCGGGAAGTGGTGGAGTGGCGCATCTACGCGGAGGAGCAGGAGAAGCTGAAGGGCGAGCAGCAGGCCATCGAGGCCAAGCAGCGGCAGCACCAGGAGAGCTACAAGCGGGAGCGCGAGGGCCTGGCCCACCTCAGCTGGAGGCAGAGGAAGTCGGCTCTTTACCGCGCCAACAAGCACCGCATTGCCCACAGGCCCAGCGAGAGGCACGAGTCCGCCGAGCTCTCGCTGCCCGTCGTCATCAAAGGTGCGCACGGGTCACGTACATTTTACATTTACCAGACGCCCTAATGCAGAGCATAGTTACAGGGACAGTCCCCACTTAGGGGTAAGTGTATAGTTTTATATGTTTTTATAGTCTATATAGGTATTTCAGTTTAAGTGCAATTTTAAAAATTGTGCAGCCAAACATTTTTTTTTATTATTTACATTTACAGCATTTACCAGACGCCCTTATCCAGCACGACAATCAGTAGTTACAGGGACAGTCCCCCCCTGAAGCAACTTAGGGTTAAGTGTCTTGCTCAGGGACACAATGGTAGTAAGTGGGGTTTGAACCTGTGAATTTGTGGTCTTCTGTTTCATAGACGAGTGTCTTACTATCACATGTCATCAGCTGGTGTTGTATAATCATATATTCATATACATGATAGGTGACGTGGATGGGTCCGTCGAAGCCATTTTGAACATTTTGGAGAGCTACGATGCAGATCAGCAATGTCAGATGGACATTGTTCATTTTGGTGTCGGTGACGTGTCGGAGAATGACATCAATTTGGCAGAAACCTTCTCAGGTGAATAAAGATCATTGTCTTGAATGTTTTCCAGTTTTTCCTTGAGGGTGCTGTATGCAGTAGGTATAATATCTGTTGTTTTTTGTGTAACTATTTAATGTGGGGCAGTGGTGTCACTGAGAACCGTCCCCACACACTGCTCCCCGGGCGCCTTTCATGGCTGCCCACTGCTCACCGAGGGTGACGGGTTAAATGCAGAGGACACGTTTCGTTGATTCACCATGTATTGCTCTTGTTGTAGTCTACAATGACAAAAAAATTTAATCAGTTTCAATTAATGTACCTAGGAACCATATATGGCTTCAACGTGGGAGCCAACAAGTCCATCCAGCAGATGGCTGCTAAGAAAGGCATTCCTCTCAAGCTGCACAAGGTCATTTACAAGCTCATTGATGACCTCAAGGAGGAGGTGAACAGTAAACTGCCCCCTGCAGTAGAAGAGAATGTGGTTGGTGAGTGTGGTCTTCATTCCAAGCACAGACATTTTCTTGCCAGCGGTTTAATGGTTGTGTGTTGAGTTATTCTGAGGGGACGGTATATTTACACCGTTATACGCTACACTACTGTACTGTATTGTATCAAAGTGTCAAATCCTCAGTGGAAATATATAATCAAATATTTAGAAAAATTTGAGTGATGTACTCACTTTTCTGAGATATTAGGGTTGTGTAATGGCAAGGATCTCACGATACGTATCACAACACTATTAAATTGCGATATATTGTAATTTTCTCTGTTGTATTTTGCTAGTTCACTCTGCCAAGCAGTAATTCAAAGTATCCAGGTGTATAGCGCCATCTACAGGAGTGGAGGTTGTGGTCGCACACTGATTCTCATTTCTGCAGACCTCACTAAAGAAAACGCTCCACAGCACCACCCGGTGGACTAAATATCTATATACAAATATATCAATATTTGATGTCCCCTGTATCGATTCAATATCCCCACATAAAATATTGCAATATATTGTTGTATCGATATTTTCTAACACCCCTACCTGACAGATCCCAGCTTTTTACCCTTAACCCCAAGGATAAAACCTACTGGACGTACAGTACAGGCCAAAAGTTTGGACACCTTCTCCTTCAATGATTTTTTTAAATTTATTTTCATGACCATTTACGTTAGTAGATTCTCACTGAAGGCATCAAAACTATGAATGAACACATGTGGACTTATGAACTTAACAGAAAAGGTGAAATAACTGAAAACATGTTTTATATTCTAGTTTCTTTGCTCTGATTACTGCTTTTCACACTCTTGGCATTCTCTCGATGAGCTTCAAGAGGTCCTCACCTGAAATGGTCTTGAAGGAGTTCCCAGAGGTGTTTAGCACTTGTTGGCCTCTTTGCCTTCACTCTGCGGTCCAGCTCACCCCAAACCATCTGGATTGGGTTCAGGTCCGGTGACTGTGGAGGTCAGGTCTCCACTTTTTGTTAAGTACATAACTCCACATGTGTTCATTCATAGTTTTGATGCCTTCAGTGAGAATCTACCAACGTAAATGGTCATTAAAATAAAGAAAACACTTTGGATGAGAAGGTGTGTCCAAACTTTTGGCCTGAACTGTACTTGCCAACTTTGTCAGACAGTCGTCCATGTACAGGGTTGGGGATCCACACATTAACCCATTAACCAAAGGTCATGACCTTTGACCCACCTGCACTTTGAACAGGAGAGGCATCAGTTCTCGCCATGTTTGAGGTGACTGTGGGAAAGAAGAAGGTTCTGGTGGCTGGGTGCCGAGTCCAGAAGGGGCAGCTGGATAAAAGGATGAAGTTCCGGCTCACGCGTGGCCGAGACGTGCTGTGGGAAGGTGAAGTATTTCTTTGCTGCCTGTTTAATTATATATATTTTTGGCATGTTGAAAACAAGTTGAGTTCCCATTCCATTCCACATGCATGTAACCCTCACTAAAGAGTGAAAGTGTAGTGACTGTCATTGTGAAACACTGCAGCACAGCACATGGTGACACAACGAAATGTGTTGTCTGCTTTTAACATCACCCTTGATGAGCAGTGGGCAGCCATGACAGGTACCTTCTGATTACGGGGCCACCTCTGCCCCCAAAGACATCAGCCAGTGCCTGTGCATATTTACACATGTCTGCCATTTAAGAACTCATACGGAGTGTCTTGTGGAGCATATCTGGAATGTACGCAGTGTGTGGATCCCGGCGAACTTATTTGAACGTTTTTTTCAGGTTCGCTGACCACCCTGAAGCACCACAAGGACGACGTCCAGATGGTGAAAACGGGGATGGAGTGTGGTCTGTCCCTGGATAAAGACATAGACATCATGGCGGGGGATGAGATAGTGTGCTTTGAGGAGATCGAGGTCCAACAGAAAATTACCTGGGATCCAGGATTTTAAGAGTCGGCTTTATTTTCGGTACCGACTACACGCCACTGTTTGCCGGTCAACGTGATAAACCTTACTGAATATCTGAAGATCAAAATGTACTGAAGTGTAAATAATAATTAAAAGTGGTTTTGTAAAAAGGATTGCGTTATTCTTTACCACAGCGAAGGAGTGCTCAGACACAGAGTAGGAACCCCGAAGCTTCTTTATTTATAAAATCCCGAGGGCGGCCCCTCTCATGTGGGACTACACAAGATGGAGGCTGATCCGGCACCGTGGTTCTGGATCAGTTTTCTTCGGGCTTGTTGAAGCAGTAGGTGAGGCAGCACTTGCCACAGTAATGGCGGTCGAAGTGGCTCGCCATGAAGACGCCGGCGCCGCACTCGTCCGCTGGGCACTCGCGCCTCAGCCGGTGGATCTTGCCGTTCTCGTCCACCTGAGATGTAAAACGGCAGGAAGAACGTTGTTAAAAAAAAATCCCTCTGGAAGGTTCCGCTGGGAAATTTCTAGCAGCAGTAGACTGAATTTGAGAATTACAAAATATGTGCAATTTTCTTTTTACGTGTAAGTGATTACTTTCTAGGTCCCATATATAAATAGTAGGGGATTGAGAATGGGATGGTGATATTGGTCATTTATATTGGTTATTTATACTGATGGTGATATTGGTCATTTATAAATGCTGACTAAGACGTTTTAATTCCAAATTTTAGTGAAATAATGAGATACTTGACATTAGAAATCTCGTCCGCAAGCCCCTGAAGAAGATACTACATTGAGGCAGATACCAATATGAAGTTCGCTGAGATTCACACCCCTCTAATAACTAGAACGGTATGTGGTTAAACAACATCGGAAGAAGAAGTGAACCTACCTTGTAGTACTTGAGCACGGAAAGCTTGACCTTCTTCCTCTTGTGCTTGTTCTTCTTGGGTGTGGTGTAGGACTTCTTCTTCCGCTTCTTAGCGCCACCCCTCAGCCTCAACACCAAGTGCAGGGTAGACTCCTGGACAACCACTTCATCGTTAATGTTTGCGGTCAACAGGGTTCTTACAATTTTGCACAAAAGCATTTCCACGACTTGTAAGGCAAATTTTCATGACCACGTTCTCTACAATTTTTGTGCATATGTGAAATAAATAAACAACTCATGACAACCCTGAAAAGCCGAACTTCCAAGTTCGTGCAGGCCGAGTAATGTTCCGGCGTAGATCAGCAGCTGTAATTTACATGACTTATAAAAAAGGAGAGGCGGCTGCGGAGGTGCTGGCTTTCACTACGCAAAGCCAGGGAAGATACAACAGACGCTACTTTTAAACGTAGTTGTTACGGGGTTGTCGGTCTTACGGGATCTACGTACTTCACCTTATACATTCGTGTGTCAGTCACATTTCATTGACTTTTCCTGAACTTTACGTTTGTTTCTTTATTTCAATATTCAAATTTTTTTCAAGGCCTGGAAAATTCTCTTTTCCAGGTTTTGAATGACCGCAGGAACCCTGCAACAGGCTGCCAAGAGGGCCGCAGTTTTACGCTGTGCTTAACATCTGCTCCATTCTTCTGGACATCGGTCGGCCCACCTTCTGGATGTTGTAGTCCGACAGGGTGCGTCCGTCCTCCAGCTGCTTGCCGGCGAAGATCAGCCTCTGCTGGTCAGGTGGGATGCCTGCGGGTCGAAGTCAGATTTCGGGAGTTACAGTCTGGCTCTGAATCCGCCGTCTGCGCCGCAGGCTGCACAAACGCTCACCTTCCTTGTCCTGGATCTTCGCCTTGACATTTTCGATCGTGTCCGAGGGCTCGACCTGTAAACACCAAGTAAGGATGTAAAAATACACAACTGCACACGTCTCAGCTCAACCACCATAAACTGCGGCTGCCTGGTGGCTTTGTGTCGTAAAGAACAGTAAACATCGTTATCGAATCGGAGTCATTGCGATTATCATTTTAATCCGCATGCATTTGAAAATATATCATATATATTTGGTTCGCTGGTGACACGTGCACTGCGCACCTCGAGGGTTATGGTCTTCCCCGTCAGGGTCTTCACGAAGATCTGCATTTTGCGGTCCTTTACGCCTTTAGCAAAGAACAAACACTCGCGTCGACCGGGAACGGCGCGCAAACGGTCCTTTAATCCAGAATCTCCGGCATTCGCCCACCACCGGTGCTACACTGGCGGCGGCGAGGAAGGAAAGGACCCCAACATGGCGCCCTGGGCCGCAAGAGCCGGACGAACGGCTGTCCGAACGTATGCCTGTCGAGAAATGCTCGCGGCGTCGCTGTCAAATTCTCGACTGCCACGACTACGCGACTAGGTACGGTGTAATGTTTAGACGATAATCGTCTTGTGAGCCAAAATCCAGCCATTCATATATTTTTCTTTATGTGACTCTCAGTGCAAACGGAACCCATGCCTGGTAAACACAGAGACTCCTGTGCCTCCAACCACCACTCCTCTGTCAAGGGCATATCTAAGTCTTCCTCCCAAGCTTTAGGATGTAGGTAGTGAAAGTGACGTGATTGTCATCGTGAAACACTGCAGCACAGCACACGGTGACACAACGAAATGTGTCCTCTGCATTTAACCATCACCCTTGGTGAGCAGTGGGCAGGCATGACAGGCGACCGGGGAGCAGCGTGTGGGGACGGTATCAAGGGGACCTCAGAGACACCTTGCCGTATCGGGATTTGAACCTATCTCTTTTCAGGACCAGCGGCCAACGATGTACTTGTTAAAATGTTCTGTTTATGTTCGTGTTGAATATTTGTATCATTCAATTGTTAACGTGTTATACTGTTTATTTGAATACAGTTCTCACGGCACAATGTGCATGCCGCAAGTAGCAAGAACGTCACGCAATAAAGCCCGTTTCGAGAGCCGACCTGTGTCTGCGTTGTTTTGAAGAGAGTAACAGTTATATTTCCTGTTACATAAATTAATGTCATTAAGGAGGAGGAAAGGAGTCAGCCTGAAGTACCGAGATCCAGGACAGGAGTTCTCACCTCCCCACTCAGTTAAACTGGCTCCACCCCCAGCTCTGACGCAGGCCCCGCCCACTGCCACTACCGAAAACTTAATATAAATTATGACTGTTTAAGAACTGTTAAAGCCTTTTAATGCAGACGGCTGGAAGTACGCTCAGTTCTTTCCTACCTGAATCTGAATACCCACATTATTTAAACGTCATTCGGAGAAAGACTTCCGACAATATGGAGAAAAAACATAAATAACAGTCAAGAGTTATTCAGAATTATAAAACAGAAAAGGGTTACGATCTTATCAAAGTACTAGCTTAGGGGTCTTACAACGACGTTCTGCTATTTTAGTCAGAAATACACAAAGCGAATATGGCTTTGAAGATAGTCGACATAAAATAGGTGGAGCAATAATGTGCACAAAAACATCTACACAGAGAATAGATGATATTGTATTTGACAAACCACAACAATATAATTCTCTTGTACGGGACCTTCGACTCACCTGACTGCTTTCAGTGCATAGTCATGGAAGCTGCGGAGAGATCCTTGCTTGACGAAATCAAGACGTCAGTCTATATTCCTGTGGACCAGTGCCAGGTTATGTTCCGTCAGATGGTAAAAGCTCTCAGCTATCTGCACCTCAACAATATCGTCCACAGGGACATGAAATGTGACAATATACTTATCACTGCTAGTGGCCAGATCAAAATAGCTGACTTTAATTTTGGAAAATTTTGCTCATAGGAGCACCAACTGAGCTCCACGTACTTGGGAACTCTGAGTTATTTAGACCCGGAGGTGCTGAGGATTACGCCTTATGACACAAAGAAGGCTGATGTATCGAGGTTGTGTGTAAACCTATATTATATGATCACTGGGAAAAGGCCTTATAACGAGTCCAGTGTCAGTGTGCTACAACAGGTGCAGGAAAAACCCTTGCATTTTCCCAAATCTCTAAAAAATGATCTAAAGACATTTTTGTCCTTCATCCTACAGTTTGAGCCCTACTTGCAACCGAGCATCAAAATGATCGCCGCTCATCCTTGGGTTAAATAAACGGATACATGCGACGACCACCAGCGATTCGCATCAGAACCTTCCACGTCAAACGTGGGATGCGTTGCGAAGCTCCTAAAGATTAGTGTTACGTCCCTGTGTCTTTTGCGGCAGGGATTATAAACGTCGCTGTGTGCTTTGCACCAGGGAGTAAATATGTCCCTGTGTGCTTTGCGCCAGGGAGTGTACATGTCCCTGTGTGCTTTGCGCCAGGGAGTGTACACGTCCCTGGGTGCTTTGCGCCAAGGAGTAGTAATGGGGGATTTCTGCTTGACATTCTGTGTGTTTATGTTGTCTGTTTATAGGAGTATGATTGCTGGCCCCGCCCAATGTCTAGTGGCTAATCTGCCACTGCCACATAAAAAAAGGACTGAAACAGGAATTTGACTGCTTAGTATTAATGAAGGAGTTGAGAGTGGAGAGAGAGATTGAGGGAGTTGGAGTTGATCGTGTTGGCTCTCCCTTCTTTGTACCCTTCCTCCTAGGCGGGAACCGTGACAATAATTAGAAAAAAGCAGCCAGTACACATGAATTACCTAAAAATGAAAAGAAAAGCAGAATGATATACACATGTAGGTCAGGTCCGTGAATTTTGGGTGGTAGTAGCCTAGTGGGTAACACACTCGCCTATGAACCAGAAGACCCCGGTTTCTGAACTACTCGTACACGATAAAAGCCCCCCGATACCGGGGATCGATACCACGGTCTGAGAAATGTCTATGTTTGAGCGGCATGTAAGGGCGCCATAGTGCCTGGCCCCGCTCCTGGCACCCCACAGGGCCCCGCATGCAGATCAGAGCGGAAAGAAGGCGAGGCGAGACATGTCAGCCGTATGGAACTATTTCAAAGTGAATGAAGACGACGAAACAAATTCGAATTAGCCTAACCGCCCACTGGATAGACGAGTTCAACTCTGCAACGAGCCATATTACATGCGCAACAGGCTAGGCTATAGTGCATGTGTTTGAGGAAATCCTCCAGACATCAGTACATGTTGTGCTTCGTGACAATGCCATTGGATGTTGTTAGTTTACTCATATCTTGTGGGCTAAATAGCAAAGATGTTCATTAATGCCCCTTGTGTTTTCCAAAGCGGCAGAGTTTACAACAAACTGAAAAAAATACTTGAGTTGCACTGTCACTGTCACTTTTTATAATTATTTATTCTGTAATATTTTGCATACAACATGCTTTTCATTTTAAATAAATGCTCCTAATTCCAAACTAGTCCCTTGTTGTTGTTTTTTTGTTAAATTATATGACTAAAGCTGTTACCTGTAAATTGAAATCATGTTTTTATTAAGTACTCTGTATCGGCGAGTACTGAAATGCAAGTACTCGTACTTCTACAAAAAAGTGGCATCGGTGCACCCCTAGTTTGAATTATGATATTTAATTTACCCAATTACTTTGGTCCCTTAAAAAGTGTCAGGCACATAAAAAAAATGTTGTAATTCCTACACTGTTCACCTCATTGAATTTAAGTTCTCTGCATTTAAAGCACCTTGTTCATTTTATTCAAAATGCATTGTGGTGGTGTATGGCCAAAACAATTAGCATTTGGGGCAGTGGTGGGCTAGCAGGTAAAGAAACAGACGATTGCCGGTTCGAATCCCGATCTGCCACGGGGCCACTGAGGTGCCACTGAACAAACATCCACTTCATGGCTGCCCACTGCTCACCAAGGGTGATGTTTAAAAGTAGAGGACACATTTCGTTTACAGCATGTATCAGATGCCCTTATCCAGAGTGACTTACAATCAGTAGTTATAGGGACAGTCCCCCCCTGGAGAAACATAGAGTTAAGTGTCTTGCTCAGGGACACAATGGTACTAAGTGGGATATGAACCTGTGTCTTCTGGTTCATAGGCGAGTGTGTTACCCACTAGGCTACTATCACCAATGCTGCGTATTGGGACTCAAAAGACAAAGTATGTGATATTCAATCACATTTATCTTTAGCATGCTCAAGAAGTCTTGACCTACCCACTCAGTTAAACTGGCTCCACCCCCAGCTCTGACGCAGGCCCCACCCACTGCCACTACCACAATTTTATATAAATTATGCCTGTTAAAGAACTGTTAAAGCCTGTTAAAGGAGACGGCTGGAACTACACTCAGTTATTTACTACCTGAGTCTGATTACACAAATTATTTAAATGTCATTTGCAGAAAGACTTTTAACATGGGGCAGTCAAGAGTTCTTCAACATTATTCATTAATTATTCAGTCAATGGTTCTTTGAAATGTTATAACAGAAAAGGGTTACGATCTGAACAAAAAACTAGGTAAGGGGTCTTTTAACAACCGTTAAGCTGCACAAAGTCACACGATTTCCTTTCAGTTCAGGCGCACTTTGGGCCTCATAATGAAACATATGTGATATTCAATCCATTTACCTTTAGAGTGCTCAAGAACTCTTTACCTGCCCACTCAGGTAACTAGCTCCACCCCCAGCTCTGACGTAGGCCCCGCCCACTGCCACTACCCAAAACTTTAGCTAAATTATGCCTGTTAAGAACTGTAGAGCAGGCGTCTGGAAGTACGCATGTTTCTTTATAAACTGAGTCTGAATACCCATATTATTTAAATGTAATATGTATATAATATGTATATAAAGACTTCTGACAATATGGAGAAAAAAAATAAATAATTGTCAAGAGTTATTCAAAATGATAAAACAGAAACAGGTTACGATCTTATCAAAATACTAGGTTAGGGGTCTTTCAACGATGTTTTGCTCGTTTAGTCAAAAAGAGACAAAGCGAATATGGCTTTGAAGTTAGTCAACTTAAAGTAGTGCCAGGAATAACGTGCACAAAAATATCTGCACAGAGAATAGATATTGCAATTGACAAACCACAACAATATAATTCACTTGTACAGGAACTTCGAATCACCTTACTGCATTCAGTGCATAGCCATGGAAGCTGCAAAGAGATCCTCGAGTGACGAAATCAAGACATCAGTCTATATTCCTGTGGAACAGTGCCAGGTTATCTTCCGTCAGATGGTAAAAGCTCTCAGCTATCTGCACCTAAACAATATCCGCAGGGGCCTAAAATGTGACAATATACTCATCACTGCTAGTGGCCAGATCAAAATAGCTGACTTTAATTTTGGAAAATTTTGCTCATAAAAGCACCAACTGAACTCCACGTACTTGGGAACTTGGAGTTATTTAGCCCCGGAGGTTCTGAGGATGGAGCCATATGACCCAAAGAAGGCTGATGTATGGAGCTTGGGTGTAATCCTCTATTATATGATCACTGGAAAGATGCCTTATAACGAGTCAAGAATCCATGTGCTACAACAGTTGCAGGAAAAACCCTTGCGTTTTCCCAAATTTCTTACAAATGATCTAAAGACATTTTTGTCCTTCATCCTACAGTTTGAGCCCTAGATGCGACCGAGCATAAAAATGATCGCTGCTCATCCGTGGGTTAAAAAAAACGATACATTCAACAACCAGCAGCGATTCGCATCAGAGTCTTCCATGTCAAATGTGGGATGCGTTGCAAAGCTCCTAAAGATTAGTGCTACGTCCCTGGGTGCTTTGCGCCATGGAGCAGTAATGAGGAATTTCTGCTTGCTGTTCTGTGTGTATATGTTGTCTGTTTATAGGAGTATGATTGCTGGCCTCGCCCAACATGTAGTGGCTAATCTTCCACTGGCAGCATGAAAAGAGGACTGAAACAGAAAGTTTATTGTCTCCCTTCTTTGTGCACTTTGGATTGGCCATGTTCACATTGGCCCCCTCCTCCTAGACGGGAACTGTGACAGTAGTTGGAAAAACAACCAGTACACATGAATTACTTGAAAATGAAAAGAAAAGTAGAATGATATATAAAAAGTCAGGTGGAATGTTATGCCAAGTCAATTACCTGCCCTGAATCCGATTGAGCATGCATTTCATGTGTATGCATTCAGGTTTTCAGGCTGTGAATTATTTGTCCAATTACTTTGGTCCCTTAAAAAGTTTTAGGCACATAAAAAAACTAATTCCTAACACCTCATTTGAATGTAAATACTCTGCATTTAAAGCACCTTGTTCATTTAATTCAAAATGCATTGTGCTGGTGTATAACCAAAACAAATAGCATTTGGGAGTGGTGGGCTAGCAGATGAAGAAACTTACGGTTGCTGATTCGCATCCTAATACACCACGGAGCCACTGAGGTTTCATTGAACAAAGCAGCTACTTCATGGCTGCCCACTGCTCACCAAGGGTGATGGTTAAAAGCAGAGGACACATTTCGAAGTCTTTACTTTGTTACGTCCCGTGGTCATGTGATGTGCTGTCTGTGTTCTCTGTCTTGTTTGTGTTTTCCTTTTTGTAGGAGAAGCCTGTAATTTATCTCGCTGAAACGTTTGTGGCGTTTCCCTCTCTCTTTCTGATTGTTCACGTTCCTGACCTAGACCAGGTAAAATGGGGGCTCGTCCGGGATCGCTGTTCACCGTTTCACATGTTTCAGTGATTAATGCGGGGTACGCTGCGCACTGCGTCCTAACATACACTCGGCGGAACTCGGGTGTTAGGTAGACGTGTCCTGGCTGGGTCACTGATCCTTCCTTCGGGCGCTGTTTCTTGTTTTTGTTTGTTATTTTGCCTTTCTTGTTTTTGGGGAAAACACCGGGGAGAGATACACGTTGGGCGTTTCTCTTCGGAGAAGCCACGAGTTCTGCGTTTAAAGCTTACTAAAACCGGCACTTCGTTTCTGGGTTTTTGTATTATCGTAGCACATAGTTGGTTTCGTTTTATCAGGGCCATTTCGGCGCCATTTTAAATTGATCAACCATGGCTTCAGAATTTGTGGGGTTTTCCGAGAGTCCGTCAGACAAATTATTGGACAGCTTTAGATCATTTAGTTGGGGTGGCGGAATTTTACCAAGTTCCATTAACTGGTGGGGATAAATGGTGGAGGGATCATTACATTCTGCAGGAAGTGTAGAGACTGAGATGCGGCTTAAGGAAATGTCACTACAGGAGAAACAAATGCAGCTTGACGCTGCCACATTATGTGCAGAACGGGAAGCTTGGGCGCTTTGTGAACGGGAGCTGGAACATCAGCTCCAGATGAAGAAGTTGGAACATGATCTCCAGCTTAAAATGTGGGAAGGGGAAGAATGGGAACGCGAGCGTTGACATGAACAAGAAAGCCAGAAATTTCAGTTAGAATTAAAGCAGGTGGAGCTCGAGCTGGATTCTAAATATGCCCATTATTTACCCTCGTCTGTTCCCACACCACCTGCTTTCAATGTCATCGGCACATTAGAATGTGTTATGTCCTTTAGGCCGTAGAATGGCTTGGAGTGCTGTGTTGTGCGTGTTTCTCTTTTAGGCCGTCTGCTGGGTGGAGACCAATTACCTCGTCAACTGGCAGCCAATCAACGCACAGGACAGAGAACTACTTAAGGACCATTCCAGCCACCATTCAGGGCTCATTGTTGTGGAGCCGGAGGAGAAGGAGGAAGTGAAAGGAGAGTTTTGGAGTTGGAGTGTTGTAGAGTTACAGATAAGCCTTTGTTGTGTGTTAGAGTGATTAGTGTTGTTAGTTGTGGCTTTGTTGTGTATTTGTATTGTCTCTCCTTTCATGGTGTGTTGTATGTTTTCCGGTTCTTCCGAATATGGCAAAACTCTCCGCGACGGTTCCCCGCGTTCTGGCGAACCTCCTGGAGAACTGAATGTGGAACCACCGAGTCGTACTGCAGGTCGTGGGTCGACACCAGTACGGACAGCCAGTTCCAGCTCAAGCTTTCTTAAGGTGAAGTCGTGTTCCTCTCGGTCACGCTCACGCTGAAACTCGTGAACATGCTCATTTTCCTGCAAGTCATGCTCTAACTTTTTCAAATCGAGCTCCCGCTGTGTTTCCAATTTCCTCAGCTGAATTTCCTTCTCCTTTTCCTTAAACGCACAAATGTCCCGCTGCGAACGTAATTTAGCCGCTTCTAATTGGAGTACACATGGCGACGATCCCGGACGAGCACCCCACTTGTCACACATTCCACGCGTTTGTTGTCATGTTTCCTGACCCCTAGACAGGGACGTGACAAATGGTACCTCCATTTTCTGAAAAGGAAGTGGAGGAATATTTTAACCATTTTGAGCGCGTTGCGACCATGTTGAAGTGGTCTGAGGAGGTCTGGACCTGGAAAAGGAAACTTTGTTCGACTGATGGTGTGCGTCTAGTAAAGTAATCACATGGGATCAGCTGCGGGAGTTACTGTTGCTTGAGGAATTTAAGGATTGCATTCCTGAAGCAGTTGCAACCCATTTAAACGACCAGAAGGTTTCCACGTTAGCACAGTCTCCTGTGTGTGTGGACGAGTTCTCACTAACACATAAAATCCTGTTTTCACAATCACGGAAAAAGGACTGTGGAGAAGGTGTGCGGGGCGGCAGAATATTCTCCAGATCTCCACCAACTTCGCCGCCGGGATCTCGGGCGTGTTTTTACTGCCATGAGACTGGCCATCTCATCGCAAATTGTCCAACATTAAACAAGAAAAACACACAAAAAGGACCGGCACCAAAAGGGGTTGGTTTTATTCGTGCTTGGAACGCGTCTTTTGAAGACTCTTTGTGTTACGAGGTACCGTCTCTCTCTCGCCCAGTCTTTCATTTTAGAGGGTCTTTTACCGTTCTCTGGGGATTCATTCTGTGGGTCTAATATTAAAAAACTAAAGTGCAGGGGATCAAGTTTGGCATCGTGCCAAAGTGCGCTTAAGGCTGTGAAGTCTCTTCTTTGCAGTTCTCCAGTCCTCGCTGCCCCAGATTTCCATCGCCCCTTTAAGTTAGACGTGGATGCCAGTGCTGTTGTAGCGGGGTCTGTGCTTCTACAGGACGATGAGTATGGGGTCGATCATCCAGTTTCATTTTTCCCTAAAAAGTTCTTAAAGCACCAGTTGAACTATAGTACTATAGAGAAAGAAGCTCTAGGCCTGATCTGGGTCCACGACACTTCCTGTCCTTGTTTTTACTGATCACAATCCTCTAGTGTTTTTAGCCTGTATGAAGAACGCAAACCAGCGTATTATGCGCTGGTCTTTAGTGCTACAGAGTTTTAGCCTAGAGATTAGGTACAAGCGGGGTGGGGACAATGTTTTAGCGGACACCATGTCACGGGCCTTTTGAATGTGGAAGTGGTGTTAATCAACATGGGATGTTGATTCTTGGTGGTGGGGGTGTTACGTCCCGTGGTCATGTGATATGCTGTCTATGTTATCTGTCTTGTTTGTGTTTTCCTTTTTGAAGGAGGAGCCTGTAATTTACGGAACTCCTCCCATACCTGACACTGATTTAGAGTGAGGCCGTTAGAGTGAGGCCGTTAAAGATGGCGTGGGTCTGCTGCGACGAGAGAAAAGGGAGAGGCAGACTTCTTTCAAGGCTTGAATTGAACTGTTTCGATTTGTTTAAAGGACCTCGCTAAAACGTTTGTGGCGTTTCCCTCCGTCTTTCTTATTGTTCACGTTCCTGACATAGACCAGGACGTAACGACCTAACCACTCAGTTAACTAGCTACACCCCAAGCTCTGGCGCAGGCCCCGCCCATTGCCATAAATTATGCTCATTAAGGAGGAGGAAAGGAGTCAACCTGAAGTACCGAGATCTAGGACAGGAGTTCTCACCTCCCCTCTCAGTTAAACCAGCTCCACCTCCAGCTCTGACACAGGCCCCGCCCACTGCCACTACCGAAAACATTATATTTCCTGTTACATAAATTAATGTCATTAAGGAGGAGGAAAGGAGTCAGCCTGAAGTACCGAGATCCAGGACAGGAGTTCTCACCTCCCCACTCAGTTAAACTAGCTCCACCCCCAGCTCTGACGCAGGCCCCGCCCACTGCCAGTACCCAAAACTTTATATAAATTATGACTGTTAAAGAACTGTTAAAGTCCTTTAAAGGAGACGGCTGGAAGTTCTTTACTACGTGAGTCTGAAGACCCACATTATTTATATGTCATTCGGAGAAAGACTTTTACATGGGGAAAAGAAACAAAGGAATTTCAAGAGTTCTTCAACCTGATTCATTAATTATTCAGTCAACAGTTCTTCGAAATGTTATAACGGAAAAGGGTTACGATCTTATCAAAATACTAGGTAAGGGGTCTTTTAGCGACGTTCTGCTGGTTTACTCAAAAAGACACAAAGCGAATATGGCTTTGAAGATAGTCGACATAAAGTAGGTGGAGCAAAAACATGCAGATAAATATCTGCACAGAGAATAGATGATATTGCATTTGACAAACCACAACAATATAATTCACTTGTACGAGACCTTCGACTCACCTGACTGCTTTCAGTGCATAGTCATGGAAGCTGCGGAGAGATCCTTGCTTGACGAAATCAAGACGTCAGTCTATATTCCTGTGGACCAGTCCCAGGTTATGTTCCGTCAGATGGTAAAAGCTCTCAGCTATCTGCACCTCAACAATATCGTCCACAGAGACCTGAAATGTGACAATATACTTATCACTGCTAGTGGCCAGATCAAAATAGCTGACTTTAACTTTGGAAAAATTTGCGCATAGGAGCACCAACTGAGCTCCACGTACTTGGGAACTCTGAGTTATTTAGCCCCGGAGATTCTGAGGAGGTAGCCATATGACCCAAAGAAGGCTGATGTATGGAGCTTGGGTGTAATCCTGTATTATATGATCACAGGAAATAAGCCTTATAACGAGTAGAGTATCCGTTTGCTACAACAGATGCAGGAAAAACCCTTGCATCTTCCCAAATATTTATTTCTTTCAGATGACAGAAATAAATTACAGACATTTTTGTCCTTCATCCTACAATATGAGCACTAGTTGCGACCGAGCATCAAAATGATCGCTGCTCACCCTTGGGTTAAAAAAACGGATACATGCGACGAGCAGCAGCGATTCGCATCAGAACCTTCCACGTCAAATGTGCAATGCATTGCAAAGCTACTAAAGAATAGTTGGAAAAAAGCCACCAGTACAGATGAATTACCTAAAAATGAAAAGACAAGTAGAATGATATACAAATGTAGGTCATGTCCATGAATTTTGGGACTTAAACACACAATTGTACTTTTTTGCCCTTTAGACCATTCTTTTCAGACAAAGAAGTGGAATGTTATACGATGGCCAAGTCAATCACCTGCCCTGAATCCGACTGAGCAGGTATTTCATGTGTATGCATTCAAGATTTCAGGCTGTGAACTATTAAAAAGTGAAAGTTTGAATTATGATTTTTAATTTGTCCAATTACTTTGGTCCCTTAAAAAGTGTGAGGCACATAAAAAAAAACTTGTAATTCCTACACCATACTATGCACTTAAAGCACCTTGTAATAATTTCATTCGAAATGCATTGGTTATGCGGTGGTTATACAATAACCAAAATGATTAGGATTTTGGGCAGTGGTGGCCTAGCAGGTAAGGAAACAACCCGGTTTGAATTCCGATCCGCCAAGGTGCCACTGAGGTGCCACTGAGCAAAGCACCGTACCCACACACTGCTCCCCGGGCGCATGTCATGGCTGCCCATTGCTCACCAAGGGTGATGGTTAAAAGCAGAGAACACATTTTGTTTTGTCACCGTGTGCTGTGCTGTGTTTCAGAATGATGATCACTTCACTTTCATTTCACCAATATGGACATTGTGCTTCTTTAGGATGTACTTCATCCTTTTTCCACTGACAACTTCATCATTAAGCTGCACAAAGTCAAGTATGACGCGCTCAAAAGTTTGGTCAGAATTAGGTGTTTAGTTTCTTGTATTTTATCCCATATCCAGGAACACACTCAGGGAAGAATTCGGTCTTACCACCAGGGGGCGCTATCGCTGGAAGGGGGAATTGGCGTTAACTCTAGCGGTATTTTCTTTAGATAAAGAAATGCCTGCACGAGCGAACGACACTAATGATTCCTGCCTGTGTTTTCTCTGTTAAATACAGGTTAGTATAGTGCACCACTATTTCTAAATACACCCACTAGGTATAATATAGAAATTTCTCATAAGAGCTGTTGGAAAACGCGACAGGTATCACATGGTTCGGAGTAAAAGTGTAAGACACGTGTAATTCAGTGAAATGGTGGCCGCGCCATGCGCGCTGCTTTGTTCATGCTACTACTGCCAGGTAGATTGAGTGTATTATTTATGTGTATGTGTACATATGTTAAGACCACTGATGTGCTGTGGGATGGGAAAATACTGGAAAGATTCTGTTCAAGGTGTTTTTGAAAGTAATTATTGCATTTATGTTAAGTAATACTGGTTTGTACTATTATGAAAATGGTTGTTCAATGGGCTGAAAGCACAAGTATGTGGGTTGATTCTGTAAAAGTGATAGCAGATATTGAACGAATGTAATGTTCGAATGTGTATTTCTGTTGAGATTAACATGTGAGAAGACTGAAAACTTAATGTAATTCAGGAAGTGAGTGTATGTAAATTGTTTGTAAAGTTGAGTGTAAAATCTATTTTTTTTTTTAGATAAAGAAATGCATGCACGAGCGAACGACACTAACGATTCCTGCCTGTGCTTTCTCTGTTAAATACAGAAACCGCAGACACAAATACATTTTCTTAAATCTGTCACAGTCCCGGGGCGCTGGGATCTGTAACACAAGCATGTCTGTGAACTTACACACACAAGTTGGCTTTTTAAATACTGCAGCCGATAAATTGTGAAAATGCGAAATAATACAGCTGTTCGCCGCGCGTTTGACAGTATGTCACGTTTCAAAATAAAACCACAAACCTAACCACAAACCTTACCGTTACCCTATCATCTACAGCTTTCACAGGTGTGAAAGTGCATGGTGTACATATACAAAATATACACTTGTAGTTTGTCCCTAAGCTGTAAATTAAATAATTATCTGTCTTTCCATTAGGAACTTTTATTTTGAAATGTTGTATACAGCCAAGATCTTAGCTAGCGAAGCAGCTGAATTATTTAGCATGTTCAGGTGTTCAGCTGCAGCTATTGAAAAACCAACAAGAATACAAAACTCACTGCTAACTTTACTGAGGTGGCAGTTCTATTGGCACAAATGTATGTAAAACATCATGAATACTGTGATGCTAATCCCACACATGACAGCATCAATAAAAACTTGTGTATAAATGTATATATTCCAATCAAAATATGTTTGCAAAGACTCGTGATTACATAATTCTGTCAGTTGTCGGCAGAAGGAAGTAGTCTTAACAGATTTCATTTGTACATCCTGAATAATAACTTGCTTGCTGATAAGCTAATGGTGGATGTTGGTTGTGCTTGGTTGATTGTTTGAATAGTATTTGGAGTTCACAACAGTGACAGAAAGGGACAAAGTTTGGCTGTCACCTGGGATCTATTTGTACATGTGGTGATACCAATACTAGCGAAACCTGACCTGCTGTTGATTCTCAGTTCCATATTGGAGGTTCTGGCTGTAGAAAATAAACTTCCATCATTTATACACAAATCTTTCAGGGTGGTTGTGTTGACATAATGTCCCTGGAAAAGATTGTTAAAGGCTTTAAGCGGCACCATAGAAAACATCAGATTTGATTTCAAGGGACACATCTGTCCCCCACTATCAGATCATGTTTAGAAATGAGAAGCAGCATTTTTGTGCAGTGATTGTCATTGAGAAACACAACGAAATGTGTCCTCTGCATCTAACCCACCATCTTAGTGACAGGGCACGGTGCTTTCTTCGCCACCTTGGCGGCTCAGGATTCGAACCGGCAACCTTCTGATTATAAGTCTGTTTCCTTTCTCACTAGGCCACCACCGGCGCATTTTCTACTTCCCATTTGGTCCAGGTGGTAGTAGCCTAGTGGGCAAAACATTGGACTAGTCTGCTGCCTCAATTTTTTACTTCAAATATCTTGGTGACTTTGAATTAAGTCCTCTGTCAGCTGATCCTTTTTATTTACATCAAATTATGTGCCATCCTTCCTAACACCCATGTTCCTACGTTCCTAATACAATACCCATTCCATATCCACAGCATGAGTGTTTGAGATCTGATGTGCAAATTAAAGTATTCCTGACATTTTTTTGAGCAGTGTGTGTATACTACTTTCATACACAGGGAACAGCAGCAGAGGGCGCTGGTGTGCCAAATCCGCAGGGCCCCCAGCGCCTGGTGGTACCAGAACAGGCTCAGTCTGGCAACACAGCCAGCCAGTCATATGTGAGTCCTGCTGAAGGCTCAGTGTTGTCCGGACGCTCCGGACCGGTTCCAGCAGGCCACCTGACTGCGGGTTAATCTTATGCAAGTTACGCTCTTCTTGGCAGCTTTAGGGTGAGCTGCCCCTGTTCTGACCACCCTTCCATTCATCTAGACAAGCACAAGTCCCTCACACTGTTTAGTGAAGGACGTTACATAATGTTTGTGATGTAACCTATAGCAACAGAGAGGCGCTGTCGCACAGACTCGAACCGAACAAATAGGAGGTGCGAAAAAAGCGAAGCACATACTTCATTCCACCATCTACCGGTCTCCCCAGTAGAGGGAAACCAAAGCAGGGCAGGGCGAGGGCAGGGCGGTGGCGCCGCGAGCCACAGGCCTGTGTCATCCTGTGACGAATGTGGTGAGGAATCGGAAGCCAGACCACAACTGCGGGAGAGAGAGTGGAGCGTTTACGAAACGCCGCGCCTGTGTCAGCATATTCCGGCCTTCCGCTCGGTTTCAAAGCAAGCGGCCATGGCCGACATGAATTGGTGCCATTCACCCTCGCCTCGCGCAATGAAAAGGAGAGTCTGGGCTTTGAAGGTTGCATCGGAATGTGGGTGGAACCCTGAGGAATGCAGGTGTGCTTAGTGAGCTCAGGGATTTGACAGACATTTGATACCATACGGTCCCGCTTTTCGTTTGTTTTTTTGTTCTACGAAACACCTACAGGTGGCAGTATTTCCCATGCAGGACAAGGCTGCTGTCAATAATGGCCAGGCACATTTAGGGTGACCCAGTCGTCTGTTTGAGGCCGAGAAATTCTCGCGAGCTAGCAGGGAATGTGATTCGCACGATATATCTGTCTGCCAGTCAATTTTCTTCACTCCCGCTCATTTGGTGTCTTACTAGGCGTATGTAGACCTTGGATGGGGTTTACCAAGGGGGGAAAAAATCACAAAGTTTTGTGCACATTTTGAGTAAACAGGCCACAAAATCTGTCATGTTTATCACAAAAATCACCCAACAAACTCGATATTTGTGTTTTTCTCGTCACTACACCCACTCTAAAACAGCTTGTTATGCTACTTCTAACCGGGCCCGGACATGCCTTCATATTTCGAAATAGTTTTTTTCAGTGATAACATCGACCACAAACTATCTTGATTCCGTTCCATCCTTCCCTTATTCCTAATTTTAAAAAACGCACACAATTCAAATGCACGTATGCAACCTGCGGGCGGCTGTCAAGAATATCAAGCAGGCACATATCACTGTGGTTTGGTGTCTCACTCGCTCACTTTGCACCACGGCAGTGGAATGCACTAGCTGACAGATTGCAAACGGGAACAGATGTCCGTGCTCCGTTAGAATACATCTGATTAGAACCGTTTATGGGACGGGATTAGGCGATTAAGTTACTGCTCTGAGGCCCAGACACAGTAAAGCTTGGATAGACCGGTCATGTCGGTTTCTACACAGAAATTTTGCCTTTCGACCCCTCCCCCCACTAAAAAGCATCAAATCTATACTCCGCTGTACTTTTTAAATAAATCTACCAGATATTGGCAAGATATTAAATCTGCTGAGCGTTTGGAAACCATGGCAACCGATCAATAAGGTTCTGTTTACCATGTCACACTTTTCATGACTTTACTCAATGATTACAGGATCAGTAGCTGTAGACGTGTCCACGGTCAATCCCAGTTTCCGGGTTAGTAGTACATAAAACTGGTTGTTCGACCAGCTTGGCCGAAGCTTGGAATTGTGGGCCAACGACCCATGAATAGCCTATTTTGATGCACCGCTGTCTTCAGGAAGACTGTTCTGGAACAAGTTAAGTGTACCACAGGAAGTTACTTAGTTACTTTCCACAGCACTAATAGTTTTTATTAAACATTTAGGCGATATAATGTGCAAACTATGTTCAAACCGGCCCATAATACAATTTTAAGCACAGTTGGCCACAAAAGTACCAAATTCTAAATTGTATGGTCCAACTCAAACATTACAATAAAAAGAGAAAATAAAGCCAAAATCAATTACCCATCAAAAATTCCCTATTAACAAACTGTTCTTTTTGTTCTTTCAATAGCAAACAGTTGTATATTGGCAGTTTTTACTGACAAATGAGCACACCGAGTGATGATATAAGAAATGAAATAAAACGTTATTTTGCAACCCTTTTCCAAAATTGATTAAATTAAATGTTTTCCTCATTTTTTCTACACACAACACCCCATAATGACAAAGTGAAAAAAAATGCATTTAAGTTTTGGCAAATTTGTTTAAAATAAAAAACCTAGAAAAAACAGGTACATAACTATTCACAGCCTTTGCCATGAAACTCAGAATTGAGCTCAGGTCCCTCCTGTGTCTCCTGATCATCCTTGAGATGTTTTTGCAACTTAGTTGCACTTGATTTTACATGATTCGGAAAGGCACATGGCTGTCTATACACGGTCCCACAGTTGACAGTTCATGTCAGAACACAAACCAAGCAAGAAGTCAAAGGAATTGTCTGTAGACCTACAAGACAGGATTATCTTGAGGCACAAATCTCCCTGGTCTTTGGTGTGAATGCCAGGCGTCACATTTGGAGGAAACCAGGCACCGCTTATCACCGGGCCAATACCATCCCTACAGTAAAGCATGGTGGTGGCAGCATCATGCTGTGGGGATGTTTTTCAGCTGCAGGAACTCGGAGACTAGTCAGGATAGAGGGAAAGATGACTGCAGCAAAGTACAGAGACATCCTGGATGAAAAGGAGTGGCTTCAGAGTGTCCTTGATTGGCCCAGCCAGAGCCCAGACTTGAATCCAATTGAACGTCTCTGGAGAGGTTTTAAAATGGCTGTGCACCAATTCTTACCATCTTTCAGAGGTGCTGCAGGAATGGAGGAATGGGCCAAACTGGCTAAGGATAGGTGTGCCTTAAAAGACTTGAGGCTGTAACTGGTGCCAAAGGCATTTCAGCAAAGTATTGAGCAAAGGCAGCGAATACATATTTTTAATAAACTTGCCAAAACCTCAAGTAAACTTTTTTTCCACGTTGTCAATATGGGGTTGAAATGTGAAGAAAAAATGCATTTAATCCATTTTGGAATAACAAAATGTGGAAAAACGAATTTGCTGTGAATAGTATCTGGATGTGCTGTATAGGATATTCTACATTTACATTTACAGCATTTATCAGACGCCCTTATCCAGAGCGACTTACAATCAGTAGTTACAGGAACAGTCTCCCTGGAGCAACTCAGGGTTAAGTGTCTTGCTCAGGGACACAATGGTAGTAAGTTGGATTCGAACCCGGGTCTTCTGGTTCATAGGCGAGTGTGTTACCCACTAGGCTACTACCACCCTACTTACTTTCAGGCTGCATGTGGAAGCTGTACAAGGTTTAGTATACATAAAGTGAAGTGATTGTCACTTGTAATACACAGCAGCACAGCACATGGTGCACACAGTGAAATTTGTCCTCTTTGCTTTGCTCAGCAGATCGGGATTCGAACTGGCAACCTTCTGATTACGGGGCCGCTTCCTTAACCGCTAGGCCACCACCGCCCCAGACACTCAGCATTGGAAAGCTGATGCTAATTATCTGGGCAACATTCTCTAACAGCAGTCAAGTTGTAATTTGTGTCAAACTAATTGTGAATTTGTTGTAACATTAAAACTAAAGATTCAAGCACAAGTAGCAGAATAACAGAATAAAGAATCCACCGATAACTTTTCATTGGTTGTTGTGTTGCGTTCTGCCCACGTACAGTACTTGCAAAAACGACTAGGTTACAGTAATGTGATGTAATTAAATGCAATTCATAACTTTGCACCTCTGCCATCATGTCACCATGGATGCTAAAGGATGGACAGATTCCTAATGACAGGTCTGACTGAGGGGCAGTGGTGGCCTAGCTGTTAGGGAAGCGGCCCTGTAATCAGAAGGTTTGAATCCTGATCCGCCGAGGTGCCACTGAGGTGCCACTGAGCAAAGCACCGTCCCCACACACTGCTCCCCAGGCGCCTGTCATGGCTGCCCACTGCTCACTCAGGGTGATGGGTTAAATGCAGAGGACAAATTTCACTGTGTGCACCGTGTGCTGTGCTGCTGTGTGACAATCACTTCAGTTTCTGATTAGGTCATTGCTCCTTAAGATGCAGCATGTGGGTTGCTTGGGCCCGTCTCCAGACCTGCTGGGGAAGAAAATGCAGAACTTTTTTTTTTTTTTCTCGGCCTACCAAACTTGGCTGCTGAATCAGCCTGTGTGTCCTGCGGTCATCAGTTTGTGGATATTGCAGACGTCTTAAAAAAAAAAAAAAAAAAAAAAAAAAGTGCGAGTAAAACCTTGAACCTTCCGGCTTGCCAGGCTGCGCGGAAAGCCTGACAACTGTTGCAGTTATGTGGAAGATCCTGTTCCTGGGTTCAGATCACTTGGACGTTTGCACGTATAAACAATATCAGGTTCTGAATGAGATCAGCATTTTGTCACTGCCTGTCTGTACAGGGGCAGATTGTGACCTCTTGCCTTTCACTTTTTTTTGCTCAATTTTTAACTTTTGACCCAGTGAAGACTGGGTGCATTTCAAAAATCAATGTCCAGTCCAAAGTCTAGCCAATCTGTCTGCTGCCGGCTGTGAGTACAAAGGACCCGCAGAACCAGTCTGATGCTTTGTTCACTGGTGACCTGCCGAACAATGGGGACTCCAGTGTCTCTGCGGTGGGGGGATGGCCTGCGCCGTCCGGCACATCTCCGACAATGAGCACATTATAACGGACACAGATATTCAGGTGTGTCAGTCAGGTACTTCACCAGCTCGCGCCACTTTCAGACCTGGAAATAAAGTAAAGTAAAGTGAAGTGATTGTCACATGAGATACACAGCAGCACAGCACACGGTGCACACAGTGAAATTTATCCTCTGCATTTAACCCACTTATAAAAGCCAAAATCTGACGGCCGCTCTCCAGGACTGGAGCTAAACACATTTACAGTATTTATCAGACGCCCTTATCCAGAGCGACTTACAATCAGTAGTTACAGGGACAGTCCACCCCTGGAGACACTCAGGGTTAAGTGTCTTGCTCAGGGACACGATGGAAGTAAGTGGGGTTTGAACCTGGTTCTTCTGGTTCATAGGCGAGAGTGTTACCCACTAGGCTACTACCACCCTACACAATGTTTTTTTTTCACTGCATCCACGTCATTAAAGTAATCACCAACTCCAGCACCCAGGACTTCCTAGAGCAAATGTCCTTGTCTCATCATAAATTCACAAATTAATTGGCTGGGTGATTAAAAAAAATGTCATGCTTAAAAGTTTTTTTTAAGACACAATTAGCTGCTACTGTCTGTGAGATGCTATTCATTTCTTTTCTGTGATTATTAAAAAACTTAGTAAGGTCAAAGGAGGGATGTGCTGACCCAACTCAGGTGAGTGTAGCCCCTCATTCCGTGACCTTTCACCTAATTTGTGCCCCTGGGCTTTGTACAGTCTGAACCCTATGTCTTTGTTTTCCCCATTATTATAATATTTCAGCTTTTAATAGGGTTGACGAGCTTTTAGAAAACTATTTTCGATTTTTTTTTTAATTGCACAACTACGGCACCAGCTTCCGCACTCGTGCAACTTCTCCTTTTCTCGTCTTCCGAGGAGCGCGCCCCACGAAGGCGGGGTGGGCGTGGTCCGTGACGTCGGGCGAGGGCGAGAGCCAATCAGAGGTCCTCAAAAGAACAGCGACGTCTCCGCAGGCTGGCGCGTTTATCTGCGGTCACTTTTTAATCCAAACTGCGCCGGTCCGGCCCTCTCGCAACTTTTTTTTTTTTGTTTGTACCGGAGATACAAATTATTAAAATTATATATATTTTTTTAAGGGCGGCCACAGAGAAGCATGGAGGACCGGACGGGAGTGAGTTCCACCACGCCGTCCGTGGATGAGCTGCTGGACTCGGAGTTCGGGAGCCCCGCCGAACCCCAGAACCCTCAGCTGTTCGACGACGTCGCGAAGTACCTCCTGGAGAACCGGGAGGCGGAGGCGCAGGACGCCCCCCAGGACGACGACGACATTCTGGACCTGGCCGGCGGGGCGAGGGACGCCATCGAGCGACACAGATCCACGCTGCGGCGCCCCGACGCGCCCGGCGTGGACTCCGGCTCCGAGGCGTCCTCGAACCCGCCGCCCGCCGCAGTCAAACCGGGACACGGAGAATCGACGGCCGCGACATCATCGGGAGTTTGTGAGTTTTTTTTTTTTATTATTTGTTCTCTATATTCCGTTCTTTTAATCTCTCTTCCTCCTGAAGTGTGTCTGTCAGTGAGTCGATTGAGCTTTTACTCCGAATGGGAAAGTAAAAATTCGATCGTTTCGGCTCAGGAAGTAGTTTTGGGGGGCAGAGGGCCTGACATTTCTTCATCAGTTCTTCATCACCACGTTAGACATCCTCTCTCTCTTCCTTTTTTTTTTTTTTTTTTTTTTTTTTTAACCCAGTTCTCTAAATCAGAGTTGATCTGCTTATTTTCCCCGCGACGTGCGCTGATGTTGGTGTTATGTCGGTCCAGGCTGCAGTGGAGCTCTGGTGAAGAGCCTGTGCGAGGTTCTGCGCCACGTGGTTTTAATGTTGCAGCGTAGCGCCATCTGGTGGTCAGGACCTCGAAGCGCAATGACTAAAAAATTTATTTTTTATTTTTTATTCATTTTAAATATGTGTACATTTTTGTAGTATGTTACGTATGTTATGTAATATGGGTTAAAAGCAGAGGACACATTTTGTCACCGTGTGCTGTGCTGCAGTGTTTCACAATGACAATCACTTTCACTTTAATTCTGTATCTGAAGTCTCTTTCCAAAATTCATCCTTGGTGCAGAATTAAAAACCAGCACAGCACAGCCCTCAGTGCACGCAGTGAAATGTGTCCTCCCCTTGTAACCATTAGTGAGCCATGACAGGCGTCCGGGGCAGCAGTGTGTGGGGACTGTGCTTTGCCCAGTGGACCTTGGCAACCTTCTGATTACGGGTCCGCTTTTTCAACTGCCAGACCACCACTGCCCCGATTACAGCCCCTTTGCACCAGTCCCACAATGAGATTTCCCCAGGACGCGCCGTTTCGGTTTAAATGTGGGACAAGGAGGAGAGCGGCCTATAGAAGCGAGCGGGCATTCGCGAAAACGACGTCAACACAATGTTTGGCGCAGTCAGAAAGTTGTCGGCATTTTTACAGATAAAAATGAAATGAACCCGCTGGTTCTTCAGAGTCTCGCATGACGGAACTAATTTTTACGCCCAATCACTGAGCAACTGCAATTCTTTGCATGTTTGGAAGCCGTGACGGTCGGTGGAGAGAATGTTTCAGGAGAGCGGTGGAAAATTCTCTGTGGAAAAAGCATGAGAAACGGGAGGTAACCTCTCCCCATATGACGTCATAAGGGGACAAACTCCAGATCCGACTGTTTGAGCTGCCACTCTCTGAACAGTGAAGCACAATGATCAAAGCACTTTTTATACATATCGCCATTTCTAGCCACTGCAGGACTATTGACAGGCTTGAGGAACTCGTATTAATGTAAAATAATATCGCAGTCAGATTTTTTTATAATTAAGATAACTTAATTATGAAGTGACTGCATCTTCGAGTCTATGGCGCAAAGTAAACCTCCGAATGCTGGACTAAGTGCAGACGGCGCGCTCTGTTGTGAGCTGGCGTCTGGATTGATTTGGGCCGGGGGTTTTAATGTCAGTGCGCTGCTCTGGCTCAGGTGTCTGGTCAGCTGACTGCATGGTGCCGCGGTGGGGCACGCCGGGACTGGTGAGCTGAAACACTCCACCTCAGGGAGACCTCGCACCCACCCACACCACCGCCGCCTCCTCTGTGGGCCGACAAGAGGCTCATCCCACCTTCGCAGCTGGAATCTACCTTGGAATGCATAACTAATCTAAGGAAATTGCAGTGTTGTAGCCTTCCAGACGCTGTTGGGGAAACGGAAGCGATGGACCCCAAACCCTGGAAAGAACAGGGTATATAATTCAGCCCATATACTTTGAATGGTACTTTGCCTCTGTGCAGCTTATTTAGATTTATTTTTTTATTTTTTTCCGGCGTGTTTTTATAGGCTTGCGCGCATGGATTGGAAAGTTCTAGTCTCAGTGAGCAGCTTGCCAAAGTCTTCATTTCCAAGCGCGTGACTGCACTGGCACGCTTACAGTGCTTAGCTAGCGCCTGTTATTGGCATCTGTCCCGCAAGGATTTCTCTTTTCGTTTTGCAGGTTACAGGAGAACGCTGCATTCTGCTTGCAATCCTTAAAATGTCTTGTTTTATTGGCATTATATGTTTGACCATGCGTCATTTGGTTGTGAAATGTTGCAATGGTTGTTGCACAGGCTTGGGGGGGGAGCATCATGACGCTTTGGTAGAAAGTAAAAAACTGAGCAGTTTTGTCAAACGTTGAAAACATTGCAAACATGTGCAAACGTTTTTGGGCAGTAGTGGAACTAACTAATTTATTTATTTTTTTCAAGAAAGTGGTCTCTCCCAACTCTGAAAACTAACGAATGAGCAAAAGCCTACAGATTTTTTTAAATAGTTGGGTCTGTCAGGAAGACAGACCATTTATTATTGTGCTGAGAATGGCAAAAAAGAACATTAAAGAACGTTAAAGACCGCCACGCGAAGACCGTCAAACGTAAAGAAACAACGGATTTGTAAAATAAAACTTACCACAGTAAAGAAGCCCCATTTTACAAATTCCATGCCTGCAGCTGTGACCAATGCCCGGACAGACCCATCAAAATTTCCCCTGGAATTTTGGCTTCTAGTTATTATTTATTCTTTTTAGCATTGTTTATTATACTCCCCCCCCCCCCCCCCCCCCCCCCCCCCCACTGGTTTTGTATTGGTGCATAAGACCTTTTTTTTTTTTTTTTTTTTTTTTGCCTCGGGTGGGCGGGGCTTTTATTTTGAAGCGTGGGGGAGGGGCGCAGCGCCAGCCCGCCGGAAGTGGAATCTGTCAGGGAATCGCGTTCACTCTGCTGCACGCCTGCGGGAGCAAGATGGACTCTAAACAAGGTTATACCGAAACTAACTCGACTTCCTCCCCGTGTGCGCGACGCGTCGAGCGGCGTGGAAGCCGGAGGCCGCGGGGCTGCGGCCGAGAGCCGGGCGGCGTGTTCGGTCTGTGGCGCGATCCCGAAATGGAGCGGCGGCGCGGCCCGCAGCCTTACTTCTGATGTAGCCGCCAGCGTGGTGACGGGGGGCCGCCCTTCACACCGCGGCCACGCTTTCCGTCGTTTTCTAACTTCACTCTGAATTTGTGGCGTTTACTGTAACGTACCGCGCTTACTTCTGTGTCGACCTTATCGATGCTGCAGAGAATTAAAGGGCACGCTGCAGTGACGTTTGTACGTTTTTATAATAATTATTAATGTTTTATCAAGCATGGCTGCCTTGACCTTGCTTGATCAAACCTCCCCCTGCTTTTTGTGTCGTGGGGCGTTTTCTGTATTCATATATAAATCTTGGTTATGAGGTGGATTCTTGTTCTGTGAACCGATGAGTACGTTCCCGGGGAAATGGCCGGTTCGCACCCCGGGCTCTTTTTTTTTTTTTTTTCGTGCGGACATGGCATTATTTTTAGGGCGCACCGCGTAGGAGGCCGTCCCTGACACGCAAGACCCCGGGACAGCTATGCGGTGTCACCTCGCCGGCCGATGCACGTCCCCCCACCCGCCACCTCTTGTATTTATAGAGGCCGCGCCGTCGTCGGCTAGGGTTGCTGCCGGCGTGGTTTGGCCCACGGTATCTCCGTACCGTTTACAGCGAGCTCCTGTCAAGAGAGGTGAAAATAACGTCTAACGGTGATCCGCGTGTCAATATTAGGAAGATATCGATGCAGCTGAACACCGGAATATTTTACGGGGTGATGTATCGATACGGGGACACCAAATGTCGGCACTGACACCATTTGCAGGCTCACTCTTCCCTGGAAGGGGGTCCCTCTCTGTATCACTCCTTCCCAACGTTTCTTCCTTTCTTTTTTTCTCTCTCCTAGAGTTTTTTTTTGTGTGCAGAAGGGTCAAGTGTGGGGGGTGTCAACTGTAGGGCCTGTCAAAGCCCATTGACATTTACATTTACGGCATTTATCAGACGCCCTTATCCAGAGCGACTTACTATCAGTTGTACCACTTGAGACATACTGTATGTGATTATGGGCTATAAAAGAAATAAATGTTGTTATTTTTGCATACAAATTCAGTCCAGCGTGCGGGTGGACTAGTAGCCTAGTGGGTAACACACTCGCCTGTGGACCAGAAGACCCAGCTACAAATCCCACTTACTACCGTCGTGTCCCTGAGCAAGACAAGAGACACCCTGAGCGTCTCCAGGGGGGGACTGTCCCTGTAACTACTGACTAAGTCGCTCTGGATCAGGGCGTCTGGTAAATGCTGTAAATGTAAAACCAGCGCGGTCGACGGCTTTCTTTAGCAAGGTTGGCAGAGGTAAGAAGCACCCCGTGACTACAACCCCCACTCCTGTAGATGGCGCTGTGCAAAACCGCAAAAAACACATCGTGTCACGAGATCCTTGCACGCCCCTGAGTCAATATAATTGCAATTTTCCAGTTGCTGAGTCCTGTCCTCTCCTCCCCTGCAGTGGCGGACCTCCTGTACTGGCGTGACATCCAGAGGACGGGGGTGGTGTTCGGGGCCAGCCTCTTCCTGCTGCTGTCCCTGTCGGTGTGCAGCATCATCAGCGTCTGCTCCTACGTGGCCCTGGCCCTGCTGTCCGTCACCATCTCCTTCAGGATATACAAGGGCATCCTGCAGGCGGTGCAGAAGTCCGAGGACGGCCATCCCTTCAAGTGAGGCTTCGCACGTCTCCGCAACGATTTCTCGCGTGGCCGGGTTTACGTAAGCCAGGAGTCGGGACTGTCCAATAAGAATTTAGGCGGGGAGCCTTCCTATTGGTTAATCGCGACTGAGAGATCCTGTTTTACGGAACTCCATGTTGACCTTCAGGTGACCTCCACTTGTAAGTCGTGTCCTTTGAACCCGCTGCGTGTGTTTATACGGTCTCGGTCGGTGATCGCTATAAAATCCGTCTCGACCTCGGTGGACAGCTCAGGTTTTGGCTCCCCGATGGCCGCAAAATGGAATAAAATGTCCCGGAAACGGATATCGGTTATCGGTTCAGTGGGGCAGAGTGGCCAGAAAAAAAAACTCATTTCACCTCAGACTCGGGATGTCTGGGCCGCCGAGGCGCCGGAATACCGAAGCAACACGCGCAGCCCCACGAGACGCGGTTCACGGAACGGAAGGAGTTCGCAACATCAGCAAAAATCCGCTCGTTTGACGTGACCAGCTTTTTGCCCGGTAATAATCCTGCTCCCCCACTTACTGCCATCGTGTCCCTGAGCAGGACCCCAGGGGGGGACTGTCCCTGTTGAAAAAATCGGCAATTAGTTTTTATTGCGGCACACGAATGATATCAAAGTTGCGTGCCGTTTGATGGCCGAATTTGGTAAAATGACGGCGCTTTTTTCCCCGCAGGATGTACCTGGACCGGGACGTCGCCATCCCTGCCGAGCTGGTGCACAAGTACGGCGACGGGGCGCTGGTGCGCCTGAACGCCGGCCTGAAGGAGCTCCGGCGCCTCTTCCTGGTGGAGGACTTGGTGGACTCCCTGAAGGTGAGGACCTGTCGTGGCGATCTCCGTGGTGTCTGACCTTCAGGCCGTTTATGGCACGGGGCGCGTTTTTAATAAGGGCTCGATCACTTTATATAGATCCATTGTTGTGGCGCAGCGATACGAAGCGCTAACAACGCACAAACTACAGATCCCAGAGTGCATTGCTTCGGTTGCGTGGCCGAACGCGATCTTTAAACCGCAGCCGAAACTGTACAGGAGCAGCTTGCACGTCCACGGCAGATGCGTTGTAAAGCAGCTCGATATGCTTCAGGGGGACCGACGCGCCGTGCATAGGACACCCGGTTTGTGCGCAGTGCATTATGGGATCTGTAGTCTGTGTCGTCAGCGCTCCATATTTCCGGCCACAGTAATAAAAAGTAGTTAACAGGATGACCCGCGCGGTTTGGAGGGTAGCCGGCGGGTATGCGCCTGGAAAGAGTCCGCGTGGTGAGTGTGGAAACGGCAGTGAATGTTAAGTGGGGGAATTTCACTTCCGTTTTTGTGCGACTGCCATTACTTAGTTTTTTTTTTTTTTTTTTTTTATGTCCTCTTCTCCTGGTAAACACACGTACTTTGAACAATGCCCCCACTGTGAGGGGTGCCAGCTTCCACGGTGGTTCGTTCGCTCTATGCTGCAGGGCGTTTCGTGGCCAGCTTGTAAAACTGACCAGCTTGATGTTACGGTACTTATTGGGCTCCGGGTTCTGGCCACCACGCGCTGCGTTGTCTTGCTTCTTGTGAGTGGAATTCTACCGCCAATCACACGGCACGGCCAGGAAAATCTCAAAATGGGCAAAACGTTGTAAGCAACGTTCTCTCGGAGGCGGACCAGAATTCCAAGCCACAGCCCTGACTACCACCCTAAAGATAGTGGCCTGCTAGGGGTTCCGACCCTTGACCCCTCCTGCTTGGGGACAGAGTTACACTGGGGGGACGTGACCATTTTCGAGCTTTCAAAACCAGCTGCCGCCTCCTATAGCAGCGCACGGGCACTGGTCTGCCGACGATGCTCTGGTCTGCCTTGTACCGGTCAACAGGAAGTCAGGTGTTCTGTTTCCTGACATGGGTGATGCGTGCGCCCCAAAAGCACGCGTCATTTGTATCCTGTTACATCCACGAATCAGGATCTCCTTCGTGTGGAGTTTGAAAACAGTGTAGAAAATAGTTTTAATGCGCCTTTTCATTCCTCCGTGGTGCATTACTGTGAAACTAATTATTCACAATCGGTTGGGAAGGGGACTTGTCCGCATGTCATGTAATTGGGGAATTATCCCATGTTTAGACATCGTATCAATTTTTTTCCCCCTTCTCCCCCCCCCAGTTTGCAGTGCTTATGTGGATCCTTACCTACATCGGCGCCTTGTTTAATGGCCTGACCCTGCTCATTTTGGGTAAGTTGTTTGGTAGAACGTAGAATTTTACAGTTAGCCGCTCTGTCAGGTCAACAAGTCACCAAAAGACAATATGCCTGATGGAAATGAATAGAAATAGACTTTTAGCCTTTAGGCCGGGGGTATTTATTCAGAAAATATTTTCTATATTTGCAACAGGTTTAACTCGATCAGTTAAGCGTCTTGCTGAGGTTTCAGTTTTGGCAACTGAATAGCTGACTGAGACGCTCTTATGTTTACTGAAGGGCTGTCCAGTTAAACTGGACCCTCGAACCCCTGCCTGGATCCATATAAAATTCAAACAGAGATAAATATGACACACTTTCGTTTTTTTTTTTTTTTGTTTTTTTAATATATACACATATTTCTTTTTCCCAGGTCTCATTGGAGTGTTCAGCTGGCCAGTGATCTATGAGAAGCACCAGGTGTGTGTGCGTGTGTGCTCCTGTTGGAAATTTATACATTTTTTTTTTAATTTATGTTTTATTAGTTTCAATAAGAAGCGGCGCGTACTGTGTTTTGTCTCTAAATGTTCCGCTGTTGGACTGGTTCTTACTCTCACGCTTTGTACCCAACAGGCACAGATTGACCATTACTATGGGCTAGTGAGCAAACAAGTGAAAGATGTACTTGGAAAGTAAGCAAACCTGTTTGTTTCCTGGGCAATTATTAGTATTTATTATTTTATTTTTTTTTAGTTTTATTACATTCATTGTTTTTATTTCTGTCTCTCTGTCTCTCTCCCCTCCCCAGGATTGTTGCTACTATTCCTGGAATGAAGCCGAAAGCGGAGTGAGAGAGTGATCCCTGACAAGAGTGCGTAGAATGTGTTAATGAAGAGATGTAGAATCGGAGGGGAAGAATTAAGGCCTTTGACATTTGCAATGTAAATTTATTATTATTATTATTTTTATTTTTTTTTTTCCCCATTTTGTCCTGCCACTCAACATAACCCTTGTTAACCTGATGCCAGTTTGTAAAATACATCCCGTTGCCTGTAGTTGA